>NC_143515.1:79818622-80118622 GCF_031878675.1 Megascapheus bottae
AGCAAAGTTGGGAAATGTTCAAAAGAAAAAGCAATATTAAACACATGAGATACAAATTTTCTTGAGAGACAGAAATCAATTTTGTCAAAAGATGACTAGCTGTCATCATTTTAGAAAACTGAAAGATGGCCATGCAACACAAAAACGTGTGCTAAGTCCCAGAGAATTCAGCTTTTGGAAGCAATTTTAGAACTGGATTAAAAACTGACTTCAATAACTTCCTGGCCAGCCCTTTAGTCCTCTTCATTTTTTCTTTTAAATCTGAATTTCCTCTGAATTGTGTTTGAAGGTTCCTAGGGGAATTTGTCCTGGACTTTCTAAATTGCGGACATTCCATCTCCCCCATCTCGTAAACATATCAAAAGCTGTTGTTGTTCCAAGGTAGGGTTTTACTAAGGTTTCAACGCCTCTGCCCTCGGAGTCCATTTCTAGCCTTTCTCTGTTAGGAAGTCATTTGGGAACAGCACAGAACACTTCTGCAGAGAACAAAGATACAGTCTTTGTCAAGAATCCTTCTCTACTGGCAGAGAGCTGTGCGGATGACCTAATAGGTCTTTTCGATCTCTAATTTCTATGATTCTATGAAGATATGAAGATCATCACTCACTATGAGAAACAGATGTTGCCAGGGAAGACAATGACTGTAAGGCCCTCCATCCCTCCAGAGGCGTGGCTGCCACCTCTTTCCCCCCGCCTGGTGGCAGCTGATGAGGTATTTATAGCCATTTTCTTCAGCCTGCCAATTATAATTATCGATATCTCTACTGATAAAAGAAATAGAAGAGGCCTCGTCAGAGTTGTATGGAGTGTGTGATAAGCCAAGTTTGAGTTGGAAACTCAATTATGGACAAAGGAGAGGTATGCCTGGTGGCAGGGGGGTGGGGAGGGGGAGTAGTTCTTGACCTGAGGTCCTTAAGCACCTTCCCGGATGAATCACAAGGTAGAGCCCTTCTCAAGAGACACTGCTGTCTGCTCTGGACGGAGCTCCAGCGCTGCTTTAAATACAATAAACACAAGTGAACTCTTACAGAAGGCAGCGAGGCTTAGTAATTGCTGTTCTGGAGCTCACGTCGCCACAGTTGTCTAGCTCAGCATTTCATCTCCAGCTGCAGCACAATTTTTGCCAAATATAGATAAATGAAGTTAAAGTTATTGGCAACCTCTAGTTCTGCGGCCCTGTTCGGAGTTTATAGATTTCGTAGGAACGGAACTACTTTCTTTCTGCAGCAACAATTGTTCTCAAGTGGGAGCTTATTCCATGGTGGAGTCTGTGTGGCATTTTTGCCCCGGCTTGGAGGTTTGGTTGGAAGAGACTATGTGTGAATGGCAGATTTTTGTGGGCTATGGGTTAACTTCTCAGGAGACTGAGCTCTGAGGATTTCAACAAGGTCTAGGAGAACTTTATCTTCAATGGATTGCCAAAAAGCTAGAAGGGGAGCTGTCACTCCAGAGGAAAAGAACCAAACTTGAGCAGAGAAAGCTCAGACCAAGAGTCCAAGCCCCAGTAGTGGCACATATGCACACACACGCGCACACACACACATGCACACACACACACACATACACACACACACACACACACAAATATGGAGAAGCAAAACAGGCTGTCAACCCAACTATTGTAATTCCAGACCTTAAAGGAATTTTCATGAAGTATCTGGCAGTAAGTCCATGGATTCATTGCAGGACAAAGGCTATCCATGCCTATTTGGAGAAAGCAAAAAGGAAGCATCATCCAAAAAGAGCGTCTGCTTCTGACCTTTCATTACTGACAACATTGGAGGCTGTAAGAATTCCCATTGGAACGACTTCCCAGATTATGGAGCTCAGAGTTTTACATGCCCTAAGAGCTGTTCCACTTCCCCCTCCTCTGAGGAGAATGATCCAGGGCTTTTTGACCATCTCTAGATGAACATGGAACACTATCTTTGAAGAGGTAGGTGAATATGAAATGCTGTCTTTGAAGAGGAAGAGAGTCAACAGTCCCATGGCATCTGCTGAGGGTAGGATATGGCAATAACATGTATAATACAGACATCCATTAGGCTTATTTCCCCTTTTCTGACTGGTGGTAATAATCAGTCATTGAGCATGCTCTGGTTTTATTTCTCTTTATCTTGAACACATGGATTCTCTCATTTAACTCACTGTGACCTTCTTGTCGGTGTTAGCTTTCTTGTCATTCTAAAGCTTTGTTGTGTTCACAAAATACTTTCTAGAGCCTTATGTAGTTGTAAAACAGATGAAAACATGACATGTTTTGGAAAGAATTCATTATGAATCACAGTCAAACCTGTTTATAAATGCACACACATGCACACAGCAATCTCAGTATTTTAGCCATTAACTAACCTGGCACTACTTGCTTGAATTCTGAAAGTTAATTTTCTTGTCTCTGTTTTCCTTATTTATAGTTAAAGCAGGGCTATTTCCCTTTGTCTCTCTGTGGTCAAGACTTCTCTGTCTGACAGATTAGAACAAAACGGTGGATTATTCTCATTTTTGTCTTTATTTTCTTTTCCCTCCTGTCCTTCACCCACTTTCTTTCACACTTGTATCTTTTGCCATGCTTATTGAAACCCACTTGAAATGTGACTTACCAAACTGGGTAGGGTGGCCCCCCATCCCTTGGAAAATGAAGGCTGGAGAATTGTGAGCCTGAGGCTGCAATAGTGGGGTCTTGTCCCAAGCACTCAAACAACAGATAAGAATGTATTTCATTGGTAGATTGCGAATGCCAGAGGTCCTAAGTTCGATCCCACCCTCCAAGATCTTAAAATACATATTCATCCAAGTCTTATGGCTTTTCTTTTTTTGGGTCGCCACTATTGGCATTCCCTTTCACAAGCCCCTTTCCTGCCTCCTTCTGTTCCCCCAAATCTTAGGTCTCAGGACAACCCCACCTTTCCTGACCCCTGGCTCAGACAACCGTAGGAACATCCTTGTTTGTGGTCACGGTGGCCCTGACACAGCCCCTGTCACCCTGTACAGCAAAGACTTTCCATGCAGTCTCCGTCCTCTTGAACTGGCCAATGGCCACTTTCTCTTTGTTCTCATATTCTTAAGTCCCAACGTGCTCATTAGCCAGTGCCTAGGGGGACACTGGGTCAATATCCATTGCATTCATGAATGGGAATATGGAAAGGACACAGGTGATTTTGGAACACAGTATCCACATAAAGGGAGACACTCTCGACCAAGTTTGGACAGGCTTCTTTAGTGGCTGCCTGGGCTCTGAAGACATGTGCCAGCTCCTTGTGTTTGGCTGGCCTTAAGCTGGAGGAGCCTTGCTGACTCCAGCACTGCCAAAGCTGCGGCCTGCTCTGCCTGCTGCGCCTGATGTGGGAGGTTCTGGAGTCAGCTGAAAGGCGCGTGCTGTTTGAAAGCCTTGCGGAGGGCTCAGCTGCCTGGCTCAGAAATGTAAAGCGGATCTGCAAAGTGCTCACTGCCTGGCCTGTTGGATCCACGCCACACTCCCCAGACCTGAGGGCTCCTCTGCTTGCCTCCCGATGTGGGAGCATCTGTGGGTGTCCTGAGGCTTGGGGAAAAGGTGGGCAGAGAGTGGCCAGCGCTGACTCTGGTGCCTCCTGGAGCCAGCGTGGTATAGCTAGCTCTCCTTTAAGAAGAGCATGAATGTGCCTGCCATTCCTGGATCATTTCAATGGGACGTGAAGACCTCCTTAGAGGAAAGAACCCCAGGAATTCGGCCTTGCTGGCTTTGCTTCTCATGGGAACTGAAACCAGCTACTTGTTCGTAGCTATAAGCCTCTGTATGGTCAGGGGGGCACCCAGGAGCCTCTTTTCTGAAGCTGACACGCTCATGGTGGACACAGGGGTGGCAGCAAAGAAGCCTTAGATTGGTCTCGAATAGCCTGGGTCAGTTGCAGGTGTTGGAAGGGGAGGACACAGAGAGACACCAGGCTGTCCTGTGGAGCAGCAGACCAGTTAAGGGTCACCCTTGAGGGCAGGGACTCCTCTCCTAGATCCACTGGACTAAACTTATCAACACCTGCCTGCCTCCCTTCCTTTCTCTTTCTCTCCCTATCCTTCCTTCCTTCCTTCCTTACCCCTTTCTCCCTCTCTCTCCCTCCCTCCCTTCCATCTTTCTTTTCTTCCTTCTTCCCCGCTTCCTCCTCCCTTCTTTTCTTTTCCTTCTTTCTTCTGAAAAAAGAGAGGGAATTCAAGTGAACTGTTTACTGTACATTTTTAAAGTGGACAATCTAATGGCATTTAGTATATTCATGGTGTTATTCAAAACTCACTTCTATTCTTTTTTTTTTTTACCAGTTTTGTGCCTATTAATGGAAGTGCTGGAGACATTTGCTATCGGTTATATAGTTTTAATTCAAGGTTTTCTTTTATATTATGCTTTATTTATTTCTAAAAGAATATATTGACTATGCTCTGAGTTCTAGGCACTGTTCTAAGCATTCAGCACATTTCACTTCACTTGCTCCTCTCAGAAACATTCTGAAAGAGCTACTCATGCCCACATGTGTGCACACGCGCATGCGTGTGTGTGTGTGTGCGTGTGCATGCGTGTGTGTGTGTGTGTGTGTGCTGGGTACCGGGGCATGTAATTGGAGCCTCATGCTCTCACTTGGCTTTCTTGCTCAAGGCTGGTGGCACACTACCACTTTAGCTACACCTCCACTTCTGGTTTTCTGCTGGTTAATTGGAGATAAGAGTCTCACAGAGACTTTTCAGCCTATGCAAGTATTAACATCTGTGGTGTAATTTTCCATGACTATTGCAGAATGACTGAAGATATGACTGTTCTTTTCTGGATCAAAACATTTCTTTTAGACTTGATTCTGACCTCTTTGGACAAACTGAGGCAAGAGTCCAGCTCTTGCCAAAGTTCTTTTGACACTGAGCAAATCTAGAAATTTTGTCAGTGAGACACAATCAAAGTTCATGGCCAAAAAGTAATGTGTTTCTGAGCCTCAGAGACAAAGATTTCATTATTTTTTTTACGTTATAAGGTTTGAGAATACGGTAAGTATTCGCCGAACTAAAAAGATACCAGAGACTATGTTAAGACTAAGTTTGGAAATGAGAAAAAGTTTGTGTGTGTGTGTGTGTGTGTGTGTGTGTGTGTGTGTGTGTGTGAAAGAGCGAGGGGGGGAGAATCACAACAAACAGTTTAAAAATCTGAATTGGCTATTATTTGCATTTTGGGGACTGGGAAACACAAAACAGATTGGTTATCACAAAATTACTTTTCTTCTAAAGATTAAAGCAGAGGGGATTTTCCTGTCATGGAGTATGAACTGGTCTCTGGGATTTGGCTGGAATCTCTTTCCCTCTTGACTGTAAGATTTGGTGGATGGAACTTCCCCAAGGGTCACGATATACGAGTCCAGTCTGTTGAACCTAGTTCAAGAGCTCTATTCAAACAAATGGCCTCTTATATTTTATCCAACAGTGTATATCAGGAAATACGTTTAAAATATCTTAATGATTTCTGTAAACATCTCTATATGTTTCTTATAGAAATGCTTTTCCCCCTAAATTGTATAATCCTAAGAGAATGATCATTTTTCACCGATTTATCCAAATTAACCATTTTCCCTCCTAAAACAAAAAGTCATTTTTAACACGATGCATTGAATCGTTAAAGAGCACACAGTCTGGGGAAGGCTGATCTTTGCTCTGTGGTTGGTCTTTGCTTCTCAAGTGAGCAGCCTGTGGGCCTGGCCCAGCGTCACATGCCACCTTCCTGCTGGAGAGCCCTGAAAGGTACCCCCCGTTCTGCAGGGTGAGCTCGGGACAGGGACTGACAAGATGCCTAACGTGAGTTCTCTTTTTCAGTCCTTATCAGTCCATGATGCTGGTGTAGCCATTGTCACATAACACAGAGGAGCCAGTGGAGGCATTCCATGCATGGTTCTGCAGGCTGGTCACGGGCACGAGGTCGTTTCCATCTCTGCACCGGGGTGGGCTGTCCTATGTGCTCTTTCTCTTGCTTTCCCTTTCCTTTCTTTTCTCTCATTCTCCCTCTCTCTTTCCTTCCTTTTCTGTCCCTCCCTCTCTTCCTTCCTTTCTCAAAAACGGTCATATTATATAGCCCAGTTGGACGTCAGACTAACTCATCATCTTCCTGTGTGCTGCAATTCCATGCATGTATCACTGTACCCAGGTGGCCCCCCCTTTCCCATTCCCTTTCTTCTATTCAGGTAAAGGTGACTCACAGAAAATGGATGGTCTCCCGCTGGATGATGCTGTGTGTGCCTCCAAAGAGAGGGCTGGGTGGAGTCTTCCAGGTTTCCATCTCCCACAGCTGCCTTCTGTCAGGGGTGGTTTCTTTTCCTCTGCAGGGATGATGTGCAAGACTGGGCTTCAGAATTACTCAAGGCTTCAATGAACTCTGAGAAGTCATGTGTTTCTGTAAGCACATGGTGTGTGCATTGCAAAGAAAGGCAAGTATGACAGGAATTGTATGCTCTGGGATGACGTTATTTTCCTTGCAATGAGAAGAGGGGATGAAGAATTTCATATTCTACCTCAGAGGGACATGGTTGTAGGTTTTGTGCATGAACCGTTTCTATAAAATTATTGTATGTGACTTGAAGCCTGGCCCTCCGTGCCCACGTGTAGTTTGCTGTCTTCAGCTGGTGGTCAGGACAAACCCCTCCTGCAAACTCTCATCATTGTTGTGGCTGCTACCTTCAGCTCCAAGACTGAAGGTAGCAGCTTCAATATCAGGGCTCCGATACCAGGGTGGGGGGGGGGGGGTGGACGTGAGGAGATGTAGAGGAAGAGGAAGGTTTAATGAAGAAGCTCACAAGCCCTTTCTCCTATTTGCAGAAGAGGAGAAACTACTCCAGTGAGGCGAGAAACACCTGCAATGGCACCAGGCTGCCCAGGAAGTGTTCACACACTGACGACATCTCCTTTCAGCCTGCAGGCCTGGCCACCCCAACAGCATGCAGGCCTAATGTGGGGTGAGAAGACTCCGCCACTGGTTGTCCGTGTAAGGACAGCAGGGATGGTCAGGGCTCTGAGGCTGATTCCTCGCTCCGTGGGGTGAGAGCACATTCCTGGGGTCAGCACCAGCTTATAGAAGTTCCGGTGCCTCTTTGTTGATAGGGGTGCATGCAAGTGAAGTTGTGTGCCATGCATCGAGTCTTACCACAAGTACACTCCTAATGTCTTATGAATATTAACCCATCAATTCTAACTACACTTTGGGGCCCTTTTCCCATTGAAGACCATTGAGAACTTAAAAAAGAATTGTAACATGTTTTAGGGTTCTAGGCCAGCAAGTGACAATCCAACTCTGACCTCATGTCTATTTTATTTCAGGGTCTTGCTCTTTCTACTGCTTTTTGGGGCTGTCGTCAGTGGTCCTCTGAGAACTCAAGCACATGTGTCCTGCCTGGCTTTCTGTCCAGCCTGCAATTGTGGGTCAGCGGATGCTCACTCCATTTGGACAAAGAGAAATTGCAGAAGGGAAGTGGATTCAGGAACAAGCAATAGAGAATCCCGTACTTTGCCTGTTTGCTCATGATATTTGATACAGACTGTCCTCAGCATGATAAGCAGAAAGAAGCCACCCAAATGTTCTTCCCACCAAGGCATGGAAACACCTTACCTTTTTATTTCATATCTCCTACATGTATTCAGATAGGCAGCACAGTGATTTAGTGCTCATCCTGGATGATCTGGAGAGCTGTCTTGTGATTCATTCTTTTGCTTTTTCAAGCTCAAGCGTGGTCCCATGGTAAAAGAGAAATCATAGAATTCCTTCTCTCTACGCTCCTCCTTCCTTTTTCCTATTAAATAGAAAAGCAAATGTTCGGTGTCAGCCTTGGCTGGTTACGGAACTGGCCAACTCTGCAGCCAAGGTGACTGGGGATGCTTCCTGCATCATTCCCATACTCACCTCAGCGTAGACAGACGGAGCTATCTCTGACTTGCTCAATACCTTACCACCATGTGCAGTGGATTTCCCCTAAATATCTCCCTGGGCCATCTCCCTCCTCCACGGTCTTAACAACAGAAAGATGTGCTTTCTTCTCCCCTCCAACCATCTCCACCAAAGAAAGAGTGTGAGCATCTGAGAAAGAGGCAGTCCTGCTCTTTCATAGAATTCAAAACAAGTTCTTGAATACACACGCCATGCAAAATACCAGAGTGTTTTCAAGCAATGGGATCTTCCAATACTGCATGATTCATTTCTTCTTAAAAGAAGCCCGGACAAGATCAATCTCCACACCAAATAAGGAGCCTACATTCAGGCGCACTCCTGCACACCCGGCCTTCTTCCACCTCACCCCCGCCCCCTGGTATTTTTTTTTATTAGAAAACACTTGAAACTTATCATGCTCAGCAGATGGGAGTAAAAAAAATGCAACTTGAAGACAGTTATATAAATATATCCTTGATGTCTGTTTTGCTTTTCAATTTGCAACGAAAAGTACAAAGGTAGCCTGGCGCGCCAGCGAGGCCTCCTGTGTCCCCTGATATCCAATCCAGATGTTGGCTAGACTTCGTGGAGCCAGGCTTATGGCACTGGGGCTGGAGTGGGGCCTCTGCTCCAGGAGGGCGGCCTCAAGCTCTTCCCCCACACACTCCCAGGCCTTGTACAAACACAGTAAACTCAGCCACCTTTGGTGACCCCAATTTACCTTCCTCTAATCCCTTGCTCTCCAAGGGGTCTGAGACGGGACCACATCCCTTGTTGTTTTGCTTGTTATTTTGCCTATCTCAAATGAGAAACTTCAAGAACAAAAGCTTACTAGAAAGGAATGGGGTGGCGGCAGGGCGGGGGGGGGGGGTAGAAAAGATAAAGGGGAAAAAAGAATCTGATGTTTGCTAATGCTGTGTGCTGTCTTTACACAGCTTCTTCTGCTGTTCCTTTAGGAGCTATGGAAAGCCTAGGGTACTGTTTGAACCCCCCCCCCCCCAGCAAACCTGCCAAAGCACTAATGGAAGCTCTGTGTTTGCACATGCTTGTAAAGGATTTTACACCATAATACGCTAACTTCCTGATTAAACACTACTAAGCACAGAAGTGCATCATAAATCTTACAGGCGCCAACTTCATTTATCTGCATGTTCCTTGCTGTCTAGCTTTGGTAAACAGATGACAGGGCATTTATTACAATCCAGAGACCCCAGAGGACTGCTGCTAACACGCAGTGCCTGTGGCTGTGTCTCTGAGGAGAGCCCAAGGCTGATCTCTCTTTTGCCAGATAAGGTCTTTTCTCGGCAGGTTCTTAAAGCATTTGTACAAAGAAACTTTAGTGAAAGATTATAGGGCAAGAGCAAGATTGGCTGCAGAGCAATTCAGGACACTGAAGTCTGGAAGTCACAGGCCTGGAAGTTGTCTTTTAATTGGAAAAATTCAAGGGCACACGACTTCCAGGGAACTTGCTGGGAACAGGGGACACCCTTTGGGTCCTTCTCTCCCCAGGGACCTGGGAAGCAGGATAGGAATTGCACTGAGCACCACTGGATTGGAGGAACTGGTTGCTGGGTGTTTAGTAGCAGAAAACAAACATGGGCAAGATCTTGCTTTTCCTTCTGCTTCCTTGTGACAAACAGCTACCCTCTTTGGACACAGCTTCAGTACTCTGAACTCTGTGTGTGCCCCTGAACGGGTGCAGTGGAGCCAGAAATGTGCCAAGCTGACAGAAGGCTGCCGGCGGCACTCATGTCTGGTCCTCCGTTCTCCAGCTGGCTGGCTGTGATTTCCCCTGAGAGTGAGCCTGTGACCTGTCCCCACTCCTCGACTCCCACTGTCACTCTTACCCTGTGGTCTCCCCAGTTCTGCACATGTGTGCCAGGTTGAGTTGTGGATTGCTTGTAAACGCAGCTGTCTCAGCAGTCATCGGCGTGAGCCAGGCCTCCCTTGCATCCTGGGCAGCCAGGGGCGACCTGAAGGACGACTTAGAGGAAGGCACGGAGTGCTCCCCCGCCCCCATCACGCCTCTCCACATCACAGCAAGGGCCATGCTGATACCACATTTGGGATGAACAATAAAAGAGAAACCTGCCGTTTAAATATATTCACACACACGGAACGGTGTTATGACAGAAACCAGACACACCTAGATGTTTTTGATTCTGTAGCCCTTGATTGGACTCTGCTCAGAGGAAACATCCCACAGCAAAGCCTGTGAGGAGTGGCTGGCCAGCATCCCGGGGGAGGGGGTGTCCAGTGAATGGCCCTGACCATTTACTGACCAATGACAGACCTCAAACAGCCAGGTGTTCCTGTGCCATGATTGAGCAGTGCCTTGAATGTCACTCTCCTTACGGCTGTTGTGGTAACAAGCACACAACACTGCAGGGTGCCCAGGAAGTGGCCCCAGCCTCACGTAACCTCCCATGAGAACGCTTGTTATTGTTTAGCATCTGCCTGGACACAGGCCTTTATGAGAACAAGCAACTGTCATGGCTTCCAAAAGGGACAATCGATCAAGGGTACTTGAAGTTGGAGTTATTCCTTTGACTCACTAACTCACATGTGTACAAAATGAGAACCAGGAAGCTGACATGTGTCTTGTTAGGGGCAGAAAAGTCCAGGGGAGAGGAGTGGATGAGCCGAGAGCAGGACGGTGGGTGATACGGTCAGATGATTCAATGGACACCTGTGAAAATGGAGCCGGGTAGCTTGAGGGTGGGTGGGGCTGGGGCAGGTCTGGGGTGTGGATGGCAGGAGAGTCGGTGACTCTGATGCATTGCACTCATGAACTGAAATGGTGAGTTGAAATCCATTTGTACAACTACTTAAAGACAATACCAGTATAAAAGAAAATCTAAAAAGCAAAGCTGGAGTCAGTACGTTCCTGCTGGACTCATTCCAGTGTGGAGACTGATGACTAGGGAAGCACCTTCTGGAGCAAGGATGAGCAAACTGCTTCTGTCCGTGTCCAAATGCAGTGCTTGGCTACTTCCGTACAAACGGTAAGCTGAGAATGGCTCTTGGATTTTTAAAGTGTGTAAATTGAAACAAAACAGCAAAGTAAGCAACCAACCCCCTTCAAGTAAAGCAAAAGAACGTGCAGGTCGCTGAGTCTCACCACGGCCTCTCAATCTGGTGGTTCCGATCTGACTCTGTCTTGTCCTCCCTGGTTCACGCCGTAGGTGCAGGAGGCAAGAGAACCAGGTGTCCCCCAAGTCTGGAGAAGCAGGGTGAGGAAGTACGGAGAGTATCCCACAGGGCCGGGCGGCGTTTCAGTTCCAGTGGAGTTCCATCTAGGAATCTCCATAGATCTGCTGGAGGACAGGAGCCCAGGAGTTACACAGAGAAACACCTGCACGAGAATCTCCTAGGAGAGGGGGACAGATCTCACCAGAGACCAGGATGGAAGAGGGACGGGGTAGACAGGTGAGAGAGTGGGGGAGACACAGACATGTAGGGGGAGTCACAGCTGACATGCTGTAGCACAGGAGGGTATGGGTTCCACACATTTCAAAATAACTACACGAGTCTGAGGCTTCTTAGCACATGGAAATGTTTAACATTCGAGAAAATTCTAATTACTCAGTCTGATCATTAGGTAGCGTAAAATGTGTTAGGGTACCATAATGTACCTCATAAATAGGCAATATGTGTCTAAATATACTATATGTCTAAAAATGTAGAAAAATCTTAAGTATTTTACCAGCCAAATTCTAGAAAAAGAATAGGCAGACATCAAAATAATGGGGTATCATATCTGAGAGATATGATTCCCTGAGAGATATGAACCCCAGGGGATTCCCGGATGGCTCATCTGATTTGTATTTCCTGTAGGACAATCTTTAATGGTGACAAAGGTTAAAAGCCTTTCATATGAGAATGGAGAGATCTGCTGTTCCGTGGGGCATTTTTCACAGTAGGGATTGGCATTAGAAGGCCAGACTGTCGGGCCCATCTCCTTGGCAGCCCTTGGGTTCATCTTAGGACATGTGCTGTTTGTGCAGAAGAAATTCTTAACTGACTACAGCACAAGTCCAGCCAAGCGGAACTGTTTGTTGCACTCTGAAACTTCCAACAGGCCTCAATTAATTATTTAGTGAGGAACCTCGGAGATGCCAGGTCTTCTAAGGTAGACAAAGTCTAGCCAGAGTCCAGCCAGGATTGCAGCTGGGACCCAAACTTCTTGGAGTCTGTTCATTCAGACTTTCCAGGTGCCTAGCATGTGCTAAGAATTGTGCAGAGGCATTGTGTTTGGAGTGTTCAGAATGACAGAGGAATGTCTGTGTCTTCTAGAAACTCACCGTTGATTGTACGTACTGAGGAACATTTATTAGCTAATAAATATGCTGTGCAGGGGAACATGACAGATCCAGCTGACCCGACCTTTAAGAAGCTCACAGTTGAAGCGAGAAGACCAAGCCCGAAGCAGGCGCATGGAGCTGGAGTGCTGAACAAAGCAAACCTCGCCCTCGCCCTTGTGGAGGTCACAGCGCGATGCAGGAGACAGACGTGTAGATCAGAAATCTCTGGGTAGTGTGGCATTTATAAGAAAGAGAACCAAGCTCAAAGGAGCCAATGATGTTAATTATGCATTCTAGAGGATGTATAGGGTATCTTAAGTTGAATGTATTGGAGAAGTTGACAGGAATGTGGCCTTTGCAAGTGGAAGAATATGAGGAAGCAAAGCTATCAATGGATTCTTTTTAAAAAAATTATCTTTAAGTAGTTGTACAGTGGCACTGCCATTTGTCCTATAAAATTAAGAAAATTGAGAGGGTGACATTCATCAAGGTATGTTGTATTCATAAATGGCTTTTCAAAATGGCAACTCATCTTTACAATGACTTAATGATCATTTAAAAAATCTAGAAAAATTAAAAAAAATAAACATGGCCTCCAAGACAGAGGGAGGAGGCCAGGACTGTGAGGCTGGGAAAAGAGCTCAATTCCACACCAACGGGCTTGGTTTTTATACAATGTATAGAGAGACCATTAAAAACTATTCAAATGCTTGAACAAAACAGGTTTGATGGCTTATGCCTCTAATAACAGCTATACAGAAGGCTGAGATGGCAGAATCGCAGTTTAAACCCAGGTAACACCGCCTCTATCCATAAGAACCGGGGTGTGGTGGTACTTGTCTGCCATCCCAGCTACGTGGGGAAACATAAATAGATTACTGTCAAGGCCTGCCGGGGAAAATGAGTTCTTTTCTCAAATAATTAGTACAATAAAGAGCTGGAGACATGACTCAAGTGGCAGAGCACCTCTTATCATCTGCAAGCTGAAGAATGTCAAATAAAATTTGAGTGCTGTGACAACAAAACGAAGCCTGCAGGGACCAAGTGAACATTGTTCTGACTGCAATTCTGGAGCTTTCCATGATCTTGCACTGACTTGTGAGTGAGTGGTTTGAAAATATAGCAGCAAAAAGAAAGTCCTGCTCACAGCTGTCACTTCCTGAGCTCTTGGTGCAAGAGCCACACCAAGTAAAGCGCCTGCCAAGCCCACACACCAGCCCACGGCAGCGGCTGGCAGCCCCGCAAGGAGGCAGTGGCAGACAGTGACAGGACAGGGGGAATCCACGCTCACAGCTTGGGGTAGGGGCCTCCATGGCTTCCCTGGCATGGAGCAGCATGCTGAGCTTCTGTCCCCACACCGTCCTCACACCTCAAAGGCCTTGCACGAAGGGCTTTCTTCTAGAAAGAGACAGGAGCATGTAGTGTTTTGTTTTGAGTGTGTATGTTTTAAAACAATATTTATGATTCAGAGGTCAGAGTCTAAAGAAAATCTATTTAAATTTTTCCTCACTTAAATCCACACACACACACACACAGCATAGAACAAAAGGGCTGTGACACAAACAGGCCCCTACCATAGATGAGGCTTTCTTCACCTCAGCTCTTCTGGTATCTTGGCCTGGGTGGACCTCTGAGGTGGGGCCTGTCCCCAATGCCACCTCTGCCCGTTAGACACATGCGGGCCCTCCCCACCCATTGTGACACCAGCAGTGTCCTGAGACATCGTCTGTGTTCCCCTGGGGAAGAGCCAGGCCTGGCAGAGAACCCACATCATGCTTCTGATGGCTAGACGTATTAGACGTGTCCCAGGGCTTGGTGTGGCATTGGAAAGACACTCCTGTGGGAGTGGGGGTATTCTGTAAGGAAGAGAAAACGAAGAGATGGCTCCCAGAAGGCGCATTCAACACGCACATCGTAAAGCCAATTCAGAAAGAGAATTAAGCACTTCAAGTTCCCTTTTGGGGGATGGAATCTCCCCACATGAAGAGGAGGCCTCTGGAAGGCCTTGTTACCTGGCTTCTGTTCCTGACCATTCCGGAGGTGATCCGGCCAGGGAGAGTGCCCTGAGTTTTCTTCTGCATCCCTTGAGAGTTAGAAGGCAGGTTTCTTCAGGAACTGGAAACATAAAGTGACAGTGAACAGTGTTCTGGGAAGAGTTCATTTGTAAATACTGCTGGTAAAAGTCGATAAAAAGAGGTTCTTAAAAAAAAAACAAGGCAAATATAACAACATCAATTCAACAACAGCAAAACTTGTGAACAGTCTCTCTCTGTCTCTGTCTCTGTCTCTGTCCCTGCCCCTCCCCTCTCTCTCTCTGTTTTCCCCCTTCTTAATGAGAAGAGAGAATGGAAGAGTTTTGTTCATGCACCAGGTCTAAAGCCTGCTCAGCCTCAGCTCTGTGTTGGTGGGCTTCCTCTAGGCCCGTATGCCTACATGAGAGTCCACGCCGAGGGGGAGAAGGAAGATGGCGCCGAGACAATAGGGACGCTGCCTAGCTCTCTCTCACAAAAAGAGAGAACCAGGGAGTCTCACGAGCCAACTACCTTAAGAAATCCACAACAACAAACACAAAAAGCAACGGAGAAGGACTCAAACCAGAGAGTCCACGCCGACCCACCCGGGGTCTCCACGCTCACCCCACCGGGGGTCTCCATGGCTGAGGCCATACTGGGCTGGCTGTGGCCCTGAATTGGAGTCATAATTCTGAATTCGAGTGGGTCTACTCTCTGAGGGATCTTAAGAAAAATTCCTTTTTTTTAATCTTTGAAATAAAGGATGTATCTTTTTTTTTTTTTTTTTTTTTTTTGCCAGTCCTGGGCTTGAGCTCAGGGCCTGAGCACTGGCCTTGGACTTTCTCAAGGCTAGAGCTCTACCACGTGAGCCTCAGCACACTTCCAGATTTTTTTTTCTATGTATGTGGTACCGGAGGAATTGAACCTGGGTCTTCGTGCATGCGAGGCAAGCACTCTACCACTAGGCCAAACTCCCAGGCCAGGATGTATCTTTTTTAAAGTGATCTTGAATCTTATAACCAGTGACTATGAGAAGGAAAGGGGGGGAAAAGCCAGTGTTTGGCGTTGGTCTGCATGCAGTCAGCCATTACAATGAATAGGATTGCCAACGATTCATACTGACTTACACCGCCTCACCGCCACGCTCCCCCTGGGCTCACTGCCTCTCGGTGGAGAACTGCTGGGAGCCATGTTTTGCACTGGGCGCCGATGAGATCCACCCAGAAACAGTACCAGCAGAGCAGGAATGATGGGGACCTTGGCGGTGAAAGGCTGCTTGGACGGTTCCTAGGATTGAAGGGGCCCCGTGCCACCTTCCAGCCGTGTTCTGAGTCAGAGCTGCTTTGCAGGCTGGGAATGTAGCTCGTCTGGGCCACGCTGGCTGCCAGGACCCACACAGGAGCCTTGGGGCCTGACTGTGGGCTAGGCGCGCGTGATGGGTGGCACGGATGTGAGGAGCATTCTAAATGTGCCTCATTTTCAGCTGAACCTTTTAAGAAGCCTGGTGCAAAAACTGATATTTAAACAAGCGTCCAGGTTGGATGCAGGTCCAATAAAACTCACATGATGGTGGAAATCTCAGAGTAGTAGCTGACCACTATGCACCTAGTATACTTAGCAATGCCTTTTTGAAACACATCATCAGCAAAGACAGCCTCTGGTCTGGCTGGAGCCATGCCTGACAGCCTGGTAATGAAGATAATTCGCAATGGAAAGAAGTTAAAAATCCGTTCCCGCAATCTTTCCTTCCCCTTCACTTAACGTTTTTGCACTTGAGGTAAAAATATTGGGAGAGGAATGGTAAATACGATGAATATTTCCTTTTGTGACATGGATGCTTAAATGAGATAATAATCATCTGTGAATATATTTTATAAGCTATAGAATAGCTGTATGTAGAAGTTCTATCAAAATATCCTTTGAGAAGGCATAGAAGCCTGGAGAGAAAATGATATAGAACTTAGTGACTAAATAATGATTTACTCTGGAAATTTCTGACAAGCCCAGACAGAAAAAGAGACCCTAACAGGTGACACATGAATCCTTCACTTGAATGTGACAGGTTAGGTGACTGTAATATTTTACTATCTCAGAGTAGGTATTTTGATGTCCATGTTCAACATCATTTAGAACTTTGTATCCCAGAGAACTTTAAAATTCTTTAGTGTGTGTGTGTGTGTGTGTGTGTGTGTGTGCGCGTGTGTGTGTGTATGTGTGCGTGTGCGTGTGTGTGTGTGTGTGTGTGTGTGTGTGTGTGGTATCTAACAATAGTCCAATGGGCCTGTTTTAAAGTAAGATACTTTAGGAAAGTCAAAGCCACACAGAAACGGAGGGACAAAGGGTGAACGGATGCCGCAGTGGAACTCAGTAGACATTGTGTTGGTGAAAATGACCTGTACAACTTGTGGGTGGGGACAGGAAGGAAAACCTCGGACAGAATGAGGGAAGGGGTGATACTGTCTGAGAAAGAAATGTACTCATGGCTTGACTTATGTAACTGTGCCCCCTCTGCACCACTTTTCTAATACTAAATGTTGTTGTTGTGTTAAGTCAAAGCTGAATACCTAGAGGAACACGACACTGGAGAGCAGGTGCAGAGGTTTAAGCCTGAGTGCTATCCCGTCAGCCAGCCCCGGATTCCACAGGTCGTGAGAAGGCTTGTTGTGTACAGCCCCTGTTCCAGGACTGCTAGAGGCACAGGCTCCCGTCCTCCTCTTCCCAGTTCCCTGGCAGGGCCCCACTCCTCAACATGGCCCTGGATCTGGGACCCCTCAGGGTTAGACTGGGAACTCTCTGGAGTAGCCCAGGGAGAGCACAGCAATCTGCCAGTCCCTGGACCCCTGTCCATAGCTGCTCCAGGGGAGGAGTGTCCTGAAAGCTGTGATCTGCAGCACTTAAGACCAACAAGTACCCTCAGACAATTCCAACACTCAACAAGTACCCCTAGACAATTCTCACACTCAATAAGTACCCTCAGACAATTCCAACACACAGTAAGTACCCTCAGACAATCCCAACACACAGTAAGTACCCCTAGACAATTCTCACACTCAATAAGTACCCTCAGACAATTCCAACACACAGTAAGTACCCTCAGACAATCCCAACACACAGTAAGTACCCCTAGACAATTCTCACACTCAATAAGTACCCTCATACAATCCCAACACACAATAAGTACCCTCAGACAATTCTCACACTCAATAAGTACCCCCAGACAATTCCAACACTCAATAAGTACCCTCAGACAATCCCAACACACAGTAAGTACCCTCAGACAATTCTCACACTCAATAATAAGTACCCTCAGACAATTCTCACACTCAATAAGTACCCTCAGACAATCCCAACACACAGTAAGTACCCTCAGACAATTCCAACACACAATAAGTACCCTCAGACAATTCTCACACTCAATAAGTACCCTCAGACAATTCCAACACACAATAAGTACCCTCAGACAATTTTCACACTCAATAAGAAGTACCCTCAGACAATTCCAACACACAATTTTGCAAACCCCACCCCTAGCACATGGATGAACATTCCCAAATAATTATGAATCACTCAACTGTGAATTTATTGGCCCTTCCCTCTGGCATGACAGGGTGAGTGACAGAAGTCCGCATGCTATTGAGTTTAAGTAAGACCCTACACATATGCACGTGTGTGCACGCGCACACACACGTGCACACGCGCACACGCACGTGTGCACACACATACCCCACTTTTCCTCTGTTGACAACGTGGAACTCCAGTTGCTTTCCCAGGTTGGTTGCAAGTCAAAAGCTTCCACATTGTTTGTGATGCTGACATTTGAACTCTTAGAAAATGGTTAACGTTAGCTCCTGGGATAGAATGTCCTTTCCTTATTGTGTGACCCTGGGTTTGACCCTGGAAAGGGGAAACTAATTTCCACAGAGCATCAGAGGGAGGCGTTTATACCTGAATACAGATGAATGCTTCCACCACAACCTGTGTGCCTTTTAAAGTGACGAACTGTAATTGTTTAAAGCTTGGCTCACTTTTCTTCCTGGGGAAGAAGGAAAGGTATGCCAATTTGCCTTTAATGGCCTCAGTGTTTCGGCATAAGGCAATCATGTTTTTGGAGCTATTTTGCAGCTGGATTAGGAGGGGGTAGATTTATTCAGAAAGCCAGATTTACCTGGTTAACTCCAGATTTCCTCATGTGATCTCATAGGAGCAGGCGTTTCTCCCTGGCTTTGGCCATGAGAGCTCAAATCTTGGAGGAGATGGTTCTCGCTGTTATTCCAGTGCTCTGTGCAGATTGTGCCTTCTCTCACAGGAGTTCTCTGAGCAGATGGAAAGGGGGTGCACTGAGGCTGTGCTCATGCACACTGAGAAAGTCTTGCACAGGCAGCAATTTCAGTTTCTATTTCAGAGAATTTTCGTCAGGAGTGTTGATAATCAATGAGAACTGAAAACAATTAGTCACAGTTGTGGATCTCATCAAGTTCATGGTCAGCAGAGGGAAAGCCACTTCTGTAGGCCACCAGGGGGACTGTTCTAAGCGGACAATGGCTCTACAGTCTGGGGCTCAGGCAACCTCATGACTTTCCCTTTGTTTAGCCAAAGTTCAATTCCGTGCTGGCTGATTGATTTTTCAGGACTGGCTCGTGATTCTCATCCTTAACAGATGATGCAGTTGGTGTTGAAATCTGTATAGCTAATCTGAGCAAAGTGTTTTCAATCAATATGAAGGTAGCCAAACAATGTCATTCTTATCACCAAGGGAATCTCCATTGCTCTGTGTGTGTGTGTGTGTGTAAGTTCCTGCGTTCAATCCCCAGTATGACAGGGGAAAATCGAACATTAAATTCCCTGAAATAAGACCAAGGGAAGCTTTCTCAGTTTTCTCCTATTCTTTTCAGGTCACTCAGGTGACTTCACACGGATTGGAGAAAGCAGAGATTTGGGAACAAGGAACCCAGCCCTGTACTTCTGGGAGAGTTGTGAAAATAAAAATAGACAACTCTGGGGAGAAAGTGAAAAGCTTGTAGCACCTTTACGTATAAGAAGTCCTGTTTTGCTTTGTGTCGTCTTCCTATACAAACCATTCCATGTGGAGGGAGGTCTAGGAAAGGAATATTCTGAGTAGAATATTCTTCCAGAAAGCTCCATTTCTATCGACCATCAGAGAGCTGCTCAGGCCAAGGTGCTGAAGCAGCATCTGGCTCTGCATTGCC
Organism: Megascapheus bottae; assembly: GCF_031878675.1. Lineage (NCBI taxonomy): Eukaryota > Metazoa > Chordata > Mammalia > Rodentia > Geomyidae > Megascapheus > Megascapheus bottae. Next base: position 79,838,058 of record NC_143515.1, read on the forward strand.
TGTGCTGGCTCTGGGATGGAGGTTTGGATGCCTTTTCTGGACTGGTGGCGGTGATAGGAAGGAGTTAATGGATGCTCTGGAGAGAAATCTTCAGAGCTGGTCAGGGACTCACAGGGAAGAAAGTGAGCGGTGCACAGTGACAGGGAAGACACTCACAGACAGGTGCCCAGGTGGCCCTGACACACCCGCCACATTCCAGCCGTTCTGCATACTCCACAGTGTTGGTTTCCTGGAACTGAGGACTCATCCCACCTTACAGCTTAGCTACCAAAGGGTAGAATATGATTTGCATGGAAGTTTTATGTCATTTGTAAGGAAATGGAAAGACTCAGAAACAATTATATTAAACAAAGTAAGACAGACCCAAAGAAACATGGTTGCAGGGTTTCCCTCATTTGAGGTAAGTATAATATGCCTATACATTTACAATCTACTATCTACAATAATTAAAAAAATAAATGAGGACATGATAAAAGATACAGGTCTCTAGACGTTCATACAGTGAGACCAGACAGAAGAAGGAGATATACAGGAGGCTCGGTAGCTATGTGTAACATCACGTAATTATAATGTTCAAAAAGAACTCCAAGAAATGGAAATAAGACATTTTTTGCTGTTGTTGCTATTTTTGTTGTCTTTTCCTTTTGTTTTGTTTATTAGCTTATTTGTCTTTGGGAAGGCAAAGATAGAAAAGGTAGGACTCATGAGAACAAATGCAGCAGTGGTACACATTACACACTGTGGAAAAGAAACTATAACTTGTGGGTGGAGACTGAGGGAAAAACTGGGAGAGGGTGAGGGGAGGGGTGGTATGGTTCAAAAAGAAATGTATTTTTGACTTATGTATCTGTAACTCCTCTGTATATCACTTCTACAATAATAATAAAATACCTTTAAAAATAGTCTTATGTAAGGGTATCAATGTTTGTGAAGCAATGCACCTTCTGTCTGGTGAATATAATGTAACCCTTCTATTAATTACAATAAAAATATATAAAAACAAGCTTATGTTGGTGAGTAAAACACAATATGGGGAAACTCACAGGGCCCTCTTTCACCACGGGCTCCTTGACTTTCCTTTGCAAGTCCCAGACCCCAGCGGGCAGGGCAGTGGCTTTGTTTGCTGGCATGACCCCAATCCTTCAGCTTGGCTGTTGGTTCCGAGCTCTCATTCCGTTAATCTGTGGATAGCCATGTTGTGGTTGCCGAGACACAGTTCATTTTCCCAGCCCCCCTTTGTCCTTGTCCTTACTTCCGCCCTATCTCACCTGGACCAGATCTCTGCATACCAGGTTCTGTGTCAGAGTTTCAGAGTCGCAGATATCGTCAGGGCCTACGAAAGGTTTCCTCTTGTCCCCTTTCCTCCTGATTCCCAGAGTCATGTGGAGGAGGAGGCCAACCTTAGAACTCAGAACTTGAAGAAGTAGGATATTAGATGGTTAGCTGGAGACATATCCAGACTTCACAGGTTCATGGGCATTTCACTCTATTTTCCTTTACTTTGTCCTCTCTGCATGCGGAGTTAGGTAAACTTCCATCTTTATCTGAAAATATGCCATGCTTTGCTTATATCTTATTAAGTATATTTGGAGCAAAGGCCAGTTCATCTAAGAAAAAGGTGTTCAGGCTCTGTATCTGGGTCAAAGAGAAGCTGTGGGAAGAGAAGATGCTCCTGTCCTTGGAGCCAGGCATGACTCCATTCTCTGATGATTTCATGTGATAATTTGAAAACAGAAACAAGAGTTTGACTCAGGAAGCCAGGTTCTCAGCGTCCTAGGCAGTTAGCAAGGATGGTCTGCCACCAGGCAGGCTCTGGACTGCAGGGATGGTTGACAGACACCAGGCAGGCTCTGGACTGTAGGGATGGTTGACAGACACCACGCAGGCTCTGCACTGTAAGAATGGTCTGCCACCAGGCAGGCTCTGGAATGCAAGGATGGTCTGACACCAGACAAGCTCTGGAATGCAAGAATAGTTTGACTCCTGGTGAGCTCTGGAATGCAAGAATAACGCCACATCAGGCAAGCTCTGGGATGTAAACTCCAGGGTTCCTGTCTTGCTCTGACTCTGGCCCCTCATCCTGGCCACTGCTGCAGCTCAAGGCATGGTGGGTTGATTTACCCTCTGATGATAGCAGAACAAGTTATCAGAGATCCTGCTTTGCAGTCTCATTTAAATCTAGATCTTTCCTATCGTTTTTGCAATGTGTTATGCTGGGGTACAAAGTTTGGTTAACAAGCATTGTTTTTTCAAATAAAGATGTCTGAGACAGCTGCGTTGAAGGGAGCATTGGGGAATGGTGGGCTGCAGGATTGCCAGAATTTACTCCACAACGGCCACATATGGCACCATTGCTGCTTATTTCCATTATGATTCTTGATCTTCATAAGACAGGGCCAGTTAAAGCACAACTGAAGAGCTGTGCCTTGGTTTAAAGCCCTTATTCACTGTCCTATTGGGAAACAGCATTATCCTCAGAGTGGAGCCAAGCCCTGGAAAGGAGTCCCAGCAGGACGGGGCGGTTGTGCTTTACTCAGCACACAGCCTTCAGATGCAGAGAAATAACTGACTGTGAAAACAGGGGCTTCACAGGGGTGGGACAGGAGCAAGAAATGGGGAGGCAGAGGGCTTGAGTCCCAGTTCTCTTTCCAGCATTACCCTGCACAAGAGCCACGTTGGTGCTTCTGAATCTTAGGTCCTTCTCTTAGGCAGCAGTGTTAAGGCTCCTCTCGCACACCAGGAGCTTGTGAAGAAAAGGCTGGACAACATAGTTCTCATCTAAAGCGTCCTCCTACAGCTTACGTTGGAGACCCATGTGGGATCTCAGGATGACTTTTGTCTGGGTCTGACCTGGAGAGGTCAGAGCCTGCATTGAAGGAGGCATTGGTTTTACGAAAATTCTATTCCCTTCATGTCTTCCACCATCTTTAAGGGTATTTAGCACAGACAGACTTACCAGCTCTATCTGTAGGTCTCCTGAGATTCCTTTCTTGGGGTTTCTAGAACTCAATAGCTAGATTGCCATGACGAGAGACCCCATTTCTGGAGGATGGGTCGAAATGGACTAAGAGTTCCAGAAATTTATGTTCACTTTTCCTGGACTAGGGGATTGGAGCCCCACGTGTGGCGCTCAGAGTCCTAGGGCCCAGAGCACACCTCACAATGCTCTGTACTTTGTGGTAGTACTCTACCTTCCTGCGTAGGTTTGAAAGCAGCTCGACAAGTCTAGCTGCCCATATTCTGCTTTGCTAACAGCACATTACCAGTTAAAAAGCAAAAGCCTGTGGATATGAATATGCCCTTTGTAAAAATTCTGCTATGTGATGATTTATTTTCTTGACACCAAATAAATTACACACTGTGAACTTGGCCTAATTTTGTGCCACCTCCTCTGTGGAGCTGGGTTACATAAAGGGAATTATTAGAATGACAACGAATGTAGTGGCTGATGAGGCCCTATAATTTACACCCTGAGGGCAAATTATTTTGAAGAAGTAAAGTTAAAATAGCTTATGAACCAGAGAGGTTTTAGTCGTCCCTAGGGTTCTTTCAGCTCTACAGTCTCACCTACTAAGCTTCCCCTGTGGAAGCCTCAGACAAAGCTCACCTCTGAACTCCTGAGGGTGGCACTGAGTCTGCAGTCCTGCCACCTGCTTACTGGAGTTGCTGGCCTCCACCCATTGATAGGGAGAAGGTATTTTGAAATAGTCTAATCCTAAACTTGACTAGTAATAAGGAACCCATACTTCACTGCCTAGCTTTTTAATTTCCTTTTCTAAAACATTGGAAATAAAATCTAAGATCTGGGCCTCAACCATCTACCACTGAGCCATATCTTTAGCTACTTAGAGATAGTTTCAGGGCCAGGAGTTTGGTCTAGTGTTAGAGTGCTTGCCTAGCATGCCCTAAGCCCTGGGTTCGATTCCTTCTCACCACATACATAGAAAAAGCCAGAAGTGGTGTTGTGGCTCAAGTGGTAGAGCTCTAGCTTTGAGAAAGCCCGAGGACAGCACTCAGCCCCAGGACTGGAAAAAAAAGTGGAGATGGGGGGGAAGGAGATTGTTTTAGTGTCAAGTATTACATTTATAAAATATTCTTGTTTTGCCAGTTCTGGGGCTTGAACTCAGGGCCTGACCACTGTACTTGGGCTTTCTCAAAGCTAGAGCTCTACCACTTGAGCCACAGTACCACTTCGGCTTTTCTATATACGTGGTACTGAGGAATCGAACCTGGGTCTTTGGGCATGCTCCGCAAGCACTCTACCACTAGGCCAAACTCCTGGCTCTAAAGTAGTCTTTTTATAAGTTGTCTTTTGTGCTTCTAGGATGTGACATTTTGGAATAACTTCAATTATCTTTTCTTTCCCTTCTTTCTAAATACAAAGGCCATTGATTTGGGGTGACACCATCCTAGACTTGCAAACAACTGCCCGGTCCTTTTCTACCTTAAATGAAAGCTCAGAGGGCCAGCATTTTGTTCCAGGGCACACAGAACCTCTAGGGAGGGTTATACTCTCATGGAATTACCCAGGGTTCTTGAAGGTATATGCTTTTAAGACTTGAAATTACTCTACTGGAATATTAGTTAGTTTGGTTTAAAACAAAAGTACCAGATAGGGTAACAAACATTTGATCTTTACAATCCTTGAAACCAGAATGTCCAGGGTCAAAGTTCCGATAGGTTTGGTGTTCAGAGTGGGTTTATTCCTCAGCTTATGGATAGCCACCTCCTGGCTGTGTTGTCACATGGTTGAGAGATCAAGCTCCAGTCTCCCTCTTGGAGAACACTAATCCTATTCTGACCTTGACCTTGATCTTACTGTATTCTATAATATCATCCTTTTGGGACTGGGGTTTCAACACACACATTTGAGGGTACACAAATATGCTGTTCACAGCAGTCTGTGCTCCTGGTTCTTTGGCTTCATTTGTACTTGGGTCAGAACTATCAGTTCTTCTGAGTCTCCAGTTTGCTGATGGCAACTCAGGGGCCATCTCAGTTTCCATAGTCATGCAAGCCAATTTCTGCTAGTGAATCTCTTCATACCTCTATTCACATGTCTATACCTCATTGCTTCCACTTGTCTTGAATGCTGATTGTCACAGGGTCTTTAAGACACAGAGGAGACCTTACTTGTGGGGAAAGGACAGCCATGTCCTCTTTTCTCCTCCTTCCTTCTGATCTAGCAAGAAGGCATTGCCCTGGGAAGGCTGGCTGGCAGCTTGCAGAACCCCAGGAGATGGAGCGTGAGCAGTAAGAAGATCGGGATGACCACAAACTCTCCCACGGCTGCAGTGAAGCTGGGCAGGAGGCATCTGTGTGTCTCCTGGGCATGGCAGCACTGTGTGCATGGACTACATGCAGTCTCCCCATCGGCCGGCCCTATCTTCAGCATCTCCAGTTCTTTAATGAGGCTGGGCCAGTGCCTCCTGAGTCCTTGTGGGGATGTCATCCCTGCAGTCTCTTGCTTAGTCTAGACTGGTGTAAAGGAATTATCACAGGACCTTCCAGAAACTGGCAATGCCAGGAACAGCGTCGTGTCAGTCTTCAGAGGGGATCTGATGGAATCTTGTAAAATAACCTAACAGAGAGAAGGGCAAGATCAGACTTTATGAGCTGAAGTATATGGAATTTGTGAGGCAGTTCTCCTTACGAAAAGAACTGGGGAGTTTGCTTTAAGAAAAAAAATGCAGACACAAAATTCAATATGTGAATATGCATTTAGGCTAAGAAGAGAAATCAAATTTTAAGAAGCTGCAAAGAAGCACAAATACCACAAAATTTTTTAAAAGCATAATATTTTTGTTAATTAACTGTTGACACATTATATCTCTGTGATGTTTTTATTCCTATATTTTTGCCTGAATACTCAACCACATACATTTTTATTAGACAACAATTTCTATTTTGTTTCTTAAAGACAGTGGGGAACAATTTTATTGTCTTGTAGTAAAGGCAATGATGTTTTATTTTATGATTTGATTTAAACTTATTAAAATATTTCCAATTACATTTTTTCTATTTTGTTATATGCATGTAATTGTACGAAGGGTTTTTGATTCAATTTTAAGTTTACAAGTTCAATAAACCTTGAGAACATCTATTTGACTCACTGATGATTGGTGTGAAATTCTGTAACAAAGACGTTGAGATTTGTGTCTCAGGAGACAGCTTCAGGTAGACCCAGGTGGAGGCCATTAACCCAGAGAACAGTGCCAGAGGCTGCTAAGTAGAGGCTAAGTCTCCTGTATGGCTGGTCAGAGGAGCACAGTTGTTTTTTTTTAAAAATTTTATTTATTTATTTTTACTTGATTGGCCCTCTGTTGGAAGAAAGGACAAAAATTAGAGAAGCTCTCAGTTATTTGGGTGCCAATTGTCACAGCCATTGCTGAGGCGCTTGAATTGTTCCTTGGAATAGAATCTGGCTTCCTTCCTCTGATTTCTTAAGTTGGGCTCTTGTGGATAGCATAGTGTCTCCCTGGACTGCTGGCTGCAGGTTGGGGGTGAGGACACCATCTTTACACATACTCTGGCCATGGTCTATTTGTATAATCAGTCTCTCACCCCATGCCACCCCACCCTTCCACAGTAGCCCATCTTGCTTAAGAGCCTGTCCCTCTGTTTGGCCGGAAGGCAACTGCTCTTTAGGAATGCTTGCTTGCCTTTCTTCTTTCCCTACAAGCCTGTAGTGCTCGGAGTGTGTTTCTGAACACAACCACGGCACTCGTGCTTTCCTCCCCTTGTGGCTGACCTCTGCTTCAATCCAGTCTGTGTGCCTATGGGCATGTGGGCTAGTGCTAAGGGCAGAACCCTTGCTGATGTACACATGAAATCGCTGCTGCGTGTGCTGTGTAGACAATGGACTTGGGCCTTCCCACGTCCACTCCAGAGCTGATCGTGGGATACTGGCGAGCGTTCTCCACAGAGAAATGTGAAGAACCCCGTCACACTCTGTGTACCTGGAGAAGTGTCAGGTTTGACAAATTGTTCATTTGGGGTTGGCTTTGATGTAAACGCCTAGGTCGTAGATGTAAGTGATCAAGTTTAAATTTCAGTAAATGTGTTACTTACATGTCTTTCTAATTAGGTGAAGAAAGCCAAGAAAGAAATGGTATTTTATTATATATTACATTGGCTTCACAATTAAATGGAATAGACTTAAATTTACACGAGATTTTTATCAAAAGAACAAGCAGAGTTATAGTATGCCAATTTAGTATCTTCTTACGTATTTAAATCAAAGCTTATTCCTTTGGAGGAAGTTTCGTTTGCTTTCAAGACAGGATATGGCTATCTTGCCTAGACTAGTTCTTCTGTCCCAGCCTCCCGGATGCTGAGAATACATGGCTGTGCCACCATACCTGGTGTAAGTCTTGTACCTTAATCGGGATTGATACTATTCTCAGCCTACTTACAGATTTTATCCTTTGGACAGGAGGGCTGAGTGGAGGACATAAATGGATGAAGCAAATTGTTCCCACAGTGGGGCCTTTGACAACTCACTCTCTCCCAATATTATCAGCAGTCAGGCCTTCATTTATTGAGTATGATGGGCAAAATTCCTTGCTGACAAAGCATAGTAGATTAGATCTAAAATTTATTCTTTAACTCTACTACTTATTGTATGACTAAAGAATTTTTTAAATATGAAAGACAACGAAAACTTGGTTTTATATGCTAGGCTGTATGTGTTCTGAGAAAAACTAGAGAAAATGCTTTCCAAAGTAGTAGAGGGTATATACCTATGAGTTCTTCCAAACATGTTTAGCTTATTATTTTAAAAAGAAGAGTCTGGTACTGGTGACTTGTAATCCTAACTACATAGTTGGCTGAGATCTGAGGATTGCAGATTGGGGCGTGCCTGGGCAGGAAAGTGCCTGATAGTCTTATCTCCAATTAACTACCAAAAAGCTGAAAGTGGATCTGTGGCTCAAGTGGTAGAGCACAGCCTTGAGTAAAAAACTGAAGAGATCCTGAGTTTAAGAGTTTAAAGAAGAATGGGTATTTGGGGTTTTGAGAGAACTTTGTTTGATAGGGATAGTTTCCAATACAGTCTGACTGGGAATGCAAACTCTTGAGAAAGGTAGTTAATACCAATCGACACTGAGTTTTACCATAGCAAAATAGGTCACAGGGAAGGTGAAACAAGGAAACACAGGAGGAACCCTTTTGAGAATTCCAGGAGCTCCCACCTGGGATCTGCCATCACAGATTGAACAGCCACCTAACAGAGCTGGCAGGCTGACAGAGGCAGTGTTGTAGCCCCAGCTCAGGGGTGTATGGTGGAAAACAACAGTCCATGTGGCTAAAACCACAAGGAAGAACCAGAGACAGACAGGAAGTAGGGGCTTATGTGAATTGTTTGCTTGTCTTAAGTGTATAGAGAAGAGTAAGGTCTTTTCATTGGGGGCTTTGCTGCCTCAAAGAAGGACAATGGACAAATCTAAGAGTATATTCTGGAAAAGTTTCTACCTGCATTAGGGCTTTAAAGCCAAGGGTGATGATCTTCATATGACAGGAAATATTATCAAAAATCTTGTCATGTAGTAATGGTTGTTATCTCAACTAAAGAAAACAAATTTTCTAAGGTCTCAAAGTGGAAATAGACAAGCAAGTTTGAAGCGCGCGCGCGTGTGTGTGTGTGTGTGTGTGTGTGTGTGTGTGTGTGTGTGTAAGTTAGGTAGAGTATCATCTTTACCATATGTAAACTGACAGAGTAGATTTATATGTACTTATAATAAAACTTAAAGGTCCAAAATAATCCATATAATCTAAGGGAAGTCACGGATGTGAACTGGTGTGTTTAAGAATAAACTAGTGCTATTTTGTTTTATTTGTTAGCTAGATTTCATAAGCTTTCTCAGTATTGAGGCTCATTTGTGGTTCTATAGAAGTTTCTAGTAAATGTTAGAGATGGATGGGTAGGGTATTTTTCTGTCAGTTCTTCACCCTTTGTTAGAGTAGCCAGAAATTATGGCAAGTAATAACTTTATAAAGGGTAATTTTGATTTCTAATCTTCCTCTAGAGTTGAGTTGGTAATACTCCTATTAATGCCATTATATGATATTTGTCATTGTGGGATTAGAAATAGCTACCAGTTGAATTAGTATTTCATAAGCCACTTTTGGAATAAAGATTATTATCTAATATCTTCTAGAAAAAAGAATAAACTAGTATAACTGTAAAAGTTCTTTTTTTATTAAAGAATTTATTAACATTGATTCTTACATCATATTTCAAATGTCATGTTTAACAAACAAGTATTCAAGAAGGGAATCTGTATACAATCACTGGCACTTAGGTTTTAGAACATAATTAAAATTAAGCTGAGGGTTTGTATGTCATAGATACATATTAATCTATGTAATAAAATATCATGTCTATAGAGTATATAGCTCATCATAGATTTTATGTCTATGTAGTTATGTTTATATCTCCAAGATCATTTGCTGTTAAATTATTGTTTTATTTTTGTACTTAATATTTATTTTCTACCATGTGTACACCAATCTGCTAAAAGCTACATATATGTGAGCTGATAAGTTGAACTAGTCTCACTTTCAAGAAACTTACAATCTAGTAGAAAAAATATTGAATTGTTTTTAATGCTAGTTAATTTAATGTTGATTTGCTTGAAATGATGCTTGCATTGGGCATTGCACACACCATCCAGGGAAGGTGTCTAGAAGGGTGTGGCCCTTAAGAGGAGTCCTGAAACCTAACGAAGAAACCAACACATGTGCAGATGACTAGACATGGGAATGAACTGGAACTTTCAGGAACTGGAAAGTGGCCTGTGGAAAGAACACAAAGAACAAGGGGGAGATGCCAAATTCTTGCGCCAAAGAGGCATCTGGCAGCATTCCCAAATGTCAGCTATAAGAACTAAATAGGAAATAGCAGCCTGTGGATTTCTCTCTGTCTCTGTTTTTGTCTCTGGTCTCTGCCTCTGTCTCTGTCTCTGTCTCTCTCTTACACACACACACACACACACACACACACACACACACACACACACACCTGAAAGAACACAGGGATGTATGTCTCATCTCTGCTGCTTAACACACCACTCAAGGTGACAGCCAATGCTATTAGGTGAGGGAAAAGAGCTCGAAGGAAAGTGTTATTGCAGTTAGTGTTTTGTCGGTTTAGAAAAACTGCAGAAGAGTCAAACAACTATTGAAACCAACCATGCGTCCATAAGAAGATATCCAGGTACATTATGAATAAAATCAATACTCGTTTTAGTTCCTCAATAATTATAACTGGAAAACTTAATAAAGATACTAGCTCTATTCTCTTAATTGAGAATGTATTACATTTAATAAATCCTGGAGATATTATATAAGAGGGTATTATATCTATTTGTTCCTTTCTCTATTGGTGCATAAAATTGTACAAAGCAGTTTCATTGCAATAATTTTAATCATTCAGAAATTTACTTTGATCAACTCTACCCTTCTATTGCATTTTCTTATCCAAGTTTTGAGCAATCTTTAATATGTCTCCTTATATACATATGAAGCACTTGGATCATTCATGATGGATAGGCACTTTAGTCTAGTAGACTTCAAAGAGCCACGAGGAGATTTGAAAACCTGCTATTATCTCTGCCGTAAGAGCAATGAAGTCCACCTCCACCAAACCAGAGCTTTCTGGTTGCTCTGAGGATTTACTGCTGACAGTCATTGGCTTAGGGAGCTATTGAAATATTATTATGGGGTTTAGGGTAAAGACCAACAATAATTTCAATTTTCCATTTGCACAAATGTCCCCCATTTTGTGAAGCCTTTCCCAGAGGTGGCCCTGCTTCTGTGCATATAGTCCTGAGCACATCACTGACCCGCCCTAGATGATGTGCATTTATCTGCTACACTGTGGGCTCCTAAGGCCCGCTTGATGGCATCTTCCTTCAGTTTTGTCCCCACCTGCTGCCATCAGCCACTGACCTGGAACTTGCGATCTGACACTTTGTGCTCCTGGGCAGGTGCTCTACCATCCGAGCCACACTTCTAACCACCTTGCTTCAATTTTATATCTTCATCATGAAGCACAAAGTCTGACCTGTGGTAAAGCAGGTTTGGAACAAGCAGTTGTGAATGGAATCCATAGTGAACACTTGTTCAGTGGAAGCCATAGAAAAGGCATTCTTTCCTTTTTAAAATCCCCTCTGCACACCTGTACTCTTAAGGCTGAGGGGAAGTGCAAGGCACATCTTTGTCACGCACAACACAGGAGCTGGCGATACACCCATGGCGTGCGTCGTGTGCCTATCACGAGACATAGACAATGCCCAGGAAATGTCTACATCCCGGACCAGAGCCTTTGTCCTGAGGGAAATGTTGAGGTACCCCAGGCATGCAAGGGGGTCTTTTCTTATGTCCATGGTGACTGTGGATCATGGGAGATCCAGCAGATATGAGGGACAAGGAATACCATAGTCCTTGCTGTGGTTTTGGTGCCTGGGAGGTCTTGTGGTCTTGTAAACACATGTGTGAGCAGCTGACTTGGAGCTGGGAGCCAGAAACACAGCCCACTCCTTGATGACTGTGTGGTCAGGGCCAAGCCTGTAACCATAAAATGGCCCTTAATGAGCAGCTCCGCTGTGGCTGGGAAGAGCTGAGGCGATGCTCTCTCCTGCCGTTTATGAAGTGGATTGGCTTGGTGTCTGCTGACGCTGTGAACACGTTTCCATCCATGTGTGTAGCGAGAGCTTGGGAGAATCCCGGGCCATGGCCTGGAGTCAAAGAGAAGGATGGACCTTGGGTTGTGGATTTTCAGCAAGCCTGGCCACTCCCACAATACCTAGCTGTCCCTCCAAGGGCCTGCAGGAGGGAAGAGGCTAAACAGGTGGCAGAAGGCCCCTACAAAGGGTAGGAAAGACTGTGCCAGTGCAGGGCTCTGGTTGGCTCCCACTTGGACAGAAAGCACCTCGTGAGTGGGGAATGGAGAGTCCTGGATGAATGTTTGTGCCACACAGACATGAAGAGACAACCCCAGGCATGGAAGCCTGTGCAGAGCCCTGCTTCCGCGGGGAACTTTTGGAAATGCTCTCTGACAAATACTAGGGGAGGAAGCTGTTGTCATTCCACTTCTCCCAACTCTCCGCAGGTGGTCACAGCCTGGGCACAGAAAGGCAGAGAAACTAGAAACACACTCACCCTTTGCAGACAGGCTTGGCAAAAACCCAGCTCCCAAGTCTGAGCCTGGCTGAGAGACACTGGAGGTGAGGAGTCAGAGGTCTGGGCAGAGCTGGGCTCATCTTTGTGTGGCTACACTGCCCCCTCTGAGGAAGTTTTCACGGCAGGTCTATCTCTTCTTCTATGATGTAGGTGGCTTCATGGACTGTTCTCCTCCCCAGATAGCTAGAGTCCTGTGATCCTGGAAAGGATCCATTGGTTTTCCTCTGTGTGTGTGTGTGTGTGTGTGTGTGTGTGTGTGTGTGTGTGTGTGTGTGTGTGCGCGCGCGCGTGCGTGCGCACCAGTCCTGGGGCTTGAATTCTGGGGCCTATGTGATATTATTGAGCTTTTTTTCCCTTAAGGCCAGCAATCTACTATTTTAGGTACAATTCCACTTCCAGCTGTCTGGTGGTTAATTGGAGATAAGAGCCTCAAAGACTTTTCTTCCCAGGTTGCTTTTGAACTGGGATCTTAAGACCTCAGCTCCTTGAGTCGCTGGGATTACAGGTGTGAATCACTGGTGCCGGTGGTTTTATTACTCTTATACATAACTATTTCTTCATGCAGGCTGTCTCTGTGGCTGGAGTAATAGGGATGCATTTTCTTGTCTCAGAGTTTTTACTCCTCGATATCACAGTGATATAATTTGCATGTTCTTTGAGGATGTTATTCATCATTTATCAGGCAATTTATACTTTTATCTAAATACTTGAATGTCAGATTTGTTTACAAGCTTAAAAACTTATCTGGTAATGGGTACCAAGGCATGTGAAAGGGTATCAATGTATGTGAATTAATGCACCTTCTATCTGGCAAATATCATGTAACCCTTTTATCAATTACAATAAAAATATATTTAAAAAACTTATCTGATACACTGACTATTTTCTAACAAAATAGTGCCTAATTGCTTAAACAGTAAGATTAAAATCTCAGGAAAAGTTGCTTGGAGCTTTAATTTCATGCTCTATCCTATAGTTTCTTCTTCTTTACTTTTGAAGAAGTAGAAAGTTGAGTTGAGTATGGTGATAAACTCCTATAATCTCTCAACAAGGTGAGGTGGGAGGATTTAATCTGAATTGGAACTGGACATACACACGAGAACCTATCTGAAACCAACCAGAAGAAAAAGGAATTAAAATGTGGCTCCACTATTAAAGCACCCGCTTCACAAGCTTAATTCCTGAGTTCACATGAAACCCAAACAAACAGACAAAAAGTATAAACAAAACAGAAGCAACTAGATAGTTGCAATATTTAACAAAGTATCTTCATGAGTTTATTCTCCTTTGTAGGCTTCTAATTTGTTAATAATTGTTAATAAAATTAACATGCCATTGAATTTGTCATTGAATATGTGCACTCTAACTGTTTTTTAGAAGAATATTTACAGAATTTGTGAGCCATTGCCAGCCAAAATTGGTATTTAAACATTTTCACCCCATTACCCCTAATAAATCAGCACCTCTATCCCCTGTCCAGTCCTCGACAGCCATGAATTTACCTCATAGTTTCAGCTGTTCTGGATATTCTGTGCAAATAAAATCAGCAGTGCGTGGTGTCCAGTGTTTAGATTTTCCTTTTAACATAATGATTCTAAGGTTAATTCATACTGTAGTGTATGTCAATATTTCATGCCCTGTAATTATCAACTATTCCATTTTGTGTATATCACATTTTGTTTGATCCATCATTTAGCCATGAGGTTGTTTTCATCTTTTGGCTACTATAACTAATGCTGTTAACAACGTTTATGTACATTTTCCCATATGTATGTCCACCCATTATCTCAGGTTGGTACCTAAAAATGATATATAACTTAAGGATATTTAATCATTTGCAGTGCTGCCATATTGTTCCCTAAAATGTGCATCCCAATCTTATCTCCACCAGCAACGTAAGGGGCACTAATCCTTCTATCTCTTTGCCAGCACCTGCTGGGATCTGCCTTTCTGATTGCAGTGGGGTGTAGGGGTTTTGACTTACCTGACAACTATTAATGGGCGAGTTGTTTGTATGTGCTTGGAAGCCTTTGTGAATGTGCTTGGCAGAAACCTCTCAAGAATGTGTGGAAGGGATGCCACCAGAGCTCTACTTGCTTCCTTCCAGGATAAGATAGCAAGCAAATGACATGCAGTCTGGAAAGCTGAGGAGCCATAGCACATGTGGCGAAGAGTAGATTGGAAATGCATAGTGTTATTACTTCCTTCCTCTATTAAGGAAATCAGTAATATGTAACTTTGTGAATGAGGGTATAATTTGTTATTACATATACCTAGTGCAACATCATGCTTTTCACCTTTCAATTTAATGCCTTCGTTTAATGGGTTTGATTAGGATAATTTTGGTTTTCATAATATTGTAGGTACAGGTAACAGAATACTACTAGATGAGGCTAAATTAATCTTAAGTGTAAAGACCCTAGTTTATTTTAGGAATATAGTTTTCAAACTGGAAGATTAAAATAATGATGATCAAAATGATGTTTCTTCTGTTTCCAGGGCTGCTACAGACTTTGGAGAAAAAAACGTTTCTGATCTTTTTCTTTGGATCTCTTCCCAAGAGTGAACTGCTGATCTGCAACGTGGTTTTCGCAGAGAAGGAGTTCGGGGTGGGACAGGGTGGGGGTGAGGGAGGGAGGGGGGGAAAGAGGAGTGTGGTGATGGCTGGGGGGGCGGGAGAAGAGGAGGTGACATCTGACCAAGTTCCTCATCTCTGTAGCGTGATACCTTGCAAGCAGGTCAGTATTTAGGCTGTAGAGATGATCTGAGAGTGAAGCCTCCAGGCTGACCAATGAGAAAGGTCATTGCCATGGGGACCCAGGAGCATCTGGGAGACAGGGATGGCCACACAGTGGAAGGTGCTGGAGAGAACAGGAGAACGCTGTCGTCAGGTGGATTACCGAGTTTCCCCTGTCCTTCCCGCTGACCTTGGATTTTCTCTGTAGAGCCTGAACTACTCTTCCATGACTATGAGTCCGAGAATGGGCAGTGCCTCATCTTTGGGGATGGCACTGACAGACTCAACTTGGAGCCTGAGTTTTTACAATGCATCTTTCCATCTGATTATTTTTGACCTGATATTTCCAATATGCCAGACTCTTTTAACAACTTGATTCAACTATCTGATTCTTATTTTGCTTATCTCAGTCTGCCTTGTATCATGGATGATTTCATGATGAAATCCTGCAGCTTTTCTGTATCCAACTCTGTGCTAAAAGTATTAATAGTTGCTGGACTCAGTATAGAAATAGCAGCCTCAGTTTTATTAGGAACGGGGGTTAGCTCTTCCTATGATGATCTTGGATCATGTTTGTGAAATGGTCAGTAGTTTAAAAAGTGTTTTGCCTGGATTTCTGAATGACTAGATTTGGTCTCTTTCTCCTGGGCATTAGGGTTTGAGTGAATAAAGAAGTTACCTGTCCTGAGCTTGAAGATGGACAAACATGTTTAAAAAGATACATTGGTGAAATGATGTCAGGGAGAATACTAGCACATCTTTATTTTTAAAAATTCCTTAGTCTCTGACATCATCCCCTGTGAAGTAGCTGCAGTCTGGGCAAGACGCATCCTCTCCTCTGACCAGGCTGCCTGCCTGCTGCCAGCGCCGTGGCTGTGTTAGTCACTGTTATATGGGGAGAGTGACGGTGCTGCCTGCATGGAGGGACTGAGCTCATCCCCCAGTGACAACGCCTCTGTCCCCGTCAGACTGTGGAGCTCAAGTCTGGGGACTGACTCACAGCTCCATTCGCACACCCTGTAGCACCGAGCTCACACTGGCTAGACAGTGTGGAGACACACTGAGGAAGATGCCAGAAACATGTATTTGCTAGTCTCTCACCTGCTATCTCCCCGTCAAACATGGCTGCCAAGGTCCCACCTATGCATGGGTGGCTCTGAGCGATTTAGGATTTAGAGATCACTACTTTCCTTTTAATGGTTATAGAGTTATTAAACACTATTGTTTTTCAAGTGAGCAGTGAATGCCTATTTCCCCATTTTCCTCTGAAGATTCAAATGATCTGTTAGATATTCTTTTGAAATTGCCATTCACGACTTCCTTGGGTATCTAAATTAGGACCTAGTTTTTCTTTTCTGGTACCTACAAGAGTGTCTGGAGGCTGTTCTGGAACTTTCCAAGGTTTGGCCACACCATGATTGCATACTACTGAGCTTTCTTATGTCAATGCTTTGAAATATGCCATGCCATGAAGTCTTTGTCTTGCTTATTTTAAAAAAATAGTGTCTCCTGGGCCGGGAGTTTGGCCTAGTGGTAGAGTGCTTGCCTAGCTTGCATGAAGACCTAGGTTCGATTCCTCAGTACCACATACATAGAAAAATAAAGCCAGAAGTGGTTCTGTGGCTCAAGTTGTAGAGCTCTAGCCTTGAGAAAGCTCAAGGACAGTGCCCAGGCCCTGAGTTCAAGGCGTAGGACTGGCAAAAAAAAAAAAGAGTTTTTCATTTGCTACCCCTTTTTTGATCATAATATTAACAAGAGTAAGTTTATTTAAAAATAAAGATTTTTTCTGATTATCAAAAGCAAACATGGTCATGGTTGAAAATATTTTAAACTTAGAAATATAGAAAAAATGTATTATTAATTATATCATTCCAGCATGATGGTTTTGTGATGTAGTTTAATTAAATCTTCCCCATGGAACACTTAGTTTCCACAGCTGTCATCATCTGTACAATTTTATATCCTCTTCTTCTAAGTTATCATTATATAAGTTACCTGATTTATATCATCACACTGTCATCAAAATAAAAATTGCTATGTGGATATAACTTTTTATTGATCATTTATGATGTTTATTATAAAGAGCACCATGATGGATAGCTTTGCTATAAAGATAGTTACTCTCTCTCTCTCTCTTAGGTAATTTTCTCAAGATAAGAAAGTTGTATTATGATAATAAGGGGACATTTTTTAGGGTTTTTGATACATATTTCCAAATTGCTTTCCATAATGGCTGAATCTCTTATACTCCTACTAGCAATATGTGAAAGTATTTATTGGCATGCTTTAGACTATGCAAACCATAGTTACACATTCTAAGGGAGAAAATAGAACTCTATATTAGGAAAATGGTGGAAGCATTTTCAGAATTGAAGCGGATCTCAGGACAGGTTCCATCGGCTCATGGTGCTCAGTAAATTCCTCCCCTACTGGCCTTGTTGTGACAAACCTCCCAAAGACAGGGGAAACAGAAGCAGCACATAGCTCACATGGCTATTTAGTGAAGGAACTACTTGCTTCGGTCAGCTTTCCCAGGGGCTCTTCCATTGTTGCTGTTACTAGAAAACTATGACCATAGGGGGAGTGCTATGTCATAGGCAGATAGGAATGGCCCCAACTCAGAAGGCAGAGACAACGTCTTCCTGTGACTAGGAGTCTTGTTGGCTGTTGCCAGGCAACGAGAGTGGGTGTGACCTGATGGACACCCAGAGGACGCCATGTCTTTGATTAGCTGAAAGTGGAACTGGAGGTTCCACAGGTAGGATGCAGTTCTTTGTCTTGTGGAAAGTGGAGCAGTAAAGGATCAGGAAGGGAACTGTACATTGTTAAGTGTTTAGCCAAAGACACGAGGAAACAGCAGAAGGGTTCTTCTCATCTTGTGCGATAGCATCCTGTGTGATGTGCAGAGAGCAGATCTGAGCAGGGTGGGTGAAGACAGGAGAGCAGGAGACTGTTAGAGTGAATCAGGAGAGATGCAGTTATCTCTTGACCTAGAGTAGTGCCAAGAGGTGGGGTTTAAGGAACTTAGTATAAGGGAGATATCAAAGGACATAAAACATCAGGATAGTTGTAAGTATAAGCCATGACTGAGGATCTCAGAACTGGGGAGGATGAGAAAGGAGGTTCACACATTAAGAGAGGCCTGCGCTACAGGCTCAGGCAAAACAAGTTATAGTTTTAGGAATTATTCTTTACGTTGAGGAGCACAGAAAATTGGATTGCAGAAGCATTCCAGTAGAGATTGAACTAACAAGTCACATATTCAAGAGGGAGACTCAGAAGCTCTCTTATCTGGTCTGGAAGCCAAAGGCTGGAGGTGTGAGCGTGCAGGAGGTAGGTAAGCCATGGAAGTAGATGAAACTGCCCAGAGGGATGCAGGCCAAAAAGAGATACTCCTGACTACAGTATTTAAGCCACAAACATAGACTTGGCCGAAGATGGTCCTGCCTCGTCACTCAGGTTTTAGTTTCTCTTGCTTTCTCTTGATCCTTCATTTATTGGTGTTCCATTCTTTTCTTTCCTCCAGCGGTCATCCGTTGCGTTAGGGATCAGGTTCAAGTGAGGATTCACAAATCACTGCTCCTAAAAAGGATGGCACATCTGTTGAATGGCAAAGGCCATCAGGAAAATCCTTTGGCCAGCCAGGACTGTAAGTGTAATTGTTAGAATCCAGGTGCTGATTCATCTCTGAGAATGCTTTCAGAAAGAAGTCATGGTTGAGATGAATGGTAGATTGAACAACAGAAGAGGCAACCCTAAAAGCCCCATGAGGAGATGTGGGTATGACAGGACGTGGAGCCCTGTAGAGATTTCAGAAGACAGTGGGTCCATGGGAAGCCCTGCTGGGATGGCACAGGACGTGAGATGAGGAGAGTCCAGGGCAGGGGACCTTCTGAGCCAGATAAGTAGTTGAAGCAAATCTTGGAATGTAAGAATCCTAGTACTTATGAACAGCTAATTTTGAATAAGAAATTTTTTCCCTGCAGCCAGAAAGCAGGGAAGCGTGTGAGATTTGGAAGGCATCACTCCCTCGCTCCATACTGAAAGCAGATTGTCCGAAGTGGTGTCTTTTGAATCTTCATTGTGTTTCAGTGAGAACCTGTGCTTAAGTCAGTGGCTTCTTCTGTTCTGACTGGCAGCTCTAATTGTGCTGAAAGCTCAGCCATAGCTCCTCATTTTTGCACCTTTGGTCTTTCCAGTGACCTTCTAGCTGCCCAATTCTGTGTCTTAAAACTTCCTGTATTCTAGTTGCTTGGGACAACTGCCTTGTCTCATTTTGTAACCTCTCGCAATCACAGAGAACAACACTGGCGCTCATAAATAATGAGATTTATGGGATGACTAGACACCTAAACACAGCACCTAGCCCCCTCTTTTTGCCACCCCACCCCTTTCACCTTTCACATAATAGAGTCTGTAAATACAGGAGAGCTGATCTCTGGTTTCTTTCCTCTCTGCAGTGTGTCATTTGCCCTGCGCTGACCTCTAAGCTTACATCTCTCTCTCTCTGCTCTTTGCAATATGTGCACAGCCACTGTAGTACCTATGGGCTCTAACCCCCAGGATATTACCATGGCTCCCCAAACAGAGTCTTTTAAGTTATGAAGTCAGCTCCCAAACCTGCGGACTGTGAGTAACATAAGACAGAGCGTAGACAGTCTGCAGCACTTGACTTGTCTCAGGCAGGAAGAGTAATGGAAAAGTCAAATTGGAAGTTAAATTGGAATTTCATAATACTTGGCGTCTATGAGTGTGGTATGTCCATGGAATCATCTGAATGAATGATGATGTTGTAGAAAAGGGTATGAATGCACTGTCACCAGTGCCATCCTACAACTGACTCTTCCTTCTCCACACCAATCCTGACCACAACATTGACATCTGTCGCCTTCCAGGCAGAATCAAGAAAAGTGGAAAGAGGCCAGTGTCACAGCGTATTAAGGAGGAGAGGGCGAAGGAAGCCAAGGGCTAACATGACTATACCTGGTTGGTGCAGATGAGATAGAAGGCTATGTCTGTCACAGGACTGGTAAGGAGAATAAAAGTGGCCCTGTTACTTAGGAGCTTAAAGAGTATGAGGGAAGGAAAATCTGTAAGAACTATGGGGATTGTGCATATGAGGCAATGTGAAACAATATTTGGGTTACATTTCATTGCAGTGTGATGTGAGACTGGACACTTCTAGTGGTGCCATGATAAGGTTACAAGTAACCTTACCTTAGAAGGAATTTCAATATGGACTTTTTCTTTCATTAAAAAGAGATAGATGGGACTGGGAGTTTGGCCTAGTGGTAGAGTGCTTGCCTAGCATGCACAAAGACCAGGGTTCAATTCTTTGGTAGCACACACGTAGAAAAAAGCCAGAAGTGGTGCTGAGGCTCAAGTGGTAGAGCTCTAGCCTTGAGAAAGTCCAAGGACAGTGCTCAGGCCCTGAGCTCAAGCCCAAGACTGGCAAAATAAATTAATTAATTAATTAATTAATTAAAGAGAGGTAGAAAAAATCGAAGAGGAAGAGATTCAAACAGCATACATTTTCTTGAACACCTGCTCTGTGGTAGGCCTGGCTCTGGGTCTTGGGGAAAAAGATGAATGTAGTAGTCATTGCAAGACAATGAACCCCCCAAAAAACGGAGATACAAATGTGTTTGCATCAGAAACAGCCAGGGCTACGTGCAAGAAGTATTTGCAGAAATCTTAGACGCTCTGCGGACCACAGCTGGGCCTGGCATCATCACGTAGCCTGGAAGGACATAAGCAGGGAATGCTTCGGAACCGCGGGTGAAAGAACCCCACGGGTTTTGGAGAACAGCAGCATGAACACACTGGCTGCAGTGCAAGAATAAGGTGACACTCACAGACATATAGAGCTACAAACACTTATCTATTTCTAGAATTCCATAACTAGTGACCATGTCAAAACCACCCATCTATTGTTATTATATAAATATTGATCCAAATGCTGAAAAAGCATTACCTCCCTCCATCCTAACACTGACCCCCGTGTCTGAATTAACCACTGCTTCTCTTCTCGTGTTGTACAGCGCTGTCACGAGAGGCCGTGATGCCGGTGAGTGAGTCCACAGCTGTCCAGCACCAGGTCCCTGGACGTGGAGGTGAAGGTGGAGGTGGAGGTGGGGGAGGTGGCACCCCACACTCCATCTGTGAAGCTCCGGAGAAAGTGGAAGCAGGCAGGCATGCTGGGAAGAGGCAGGGTTAGGTGGGGCTGGAAGCCAGGCAAGGACTTGTCACTTCTCTAGGGCTCTGGGGTCAGTGTGCGGGCTGCAGTAAAGAGCAAAAAGGCTCTCATCTTGAAACCACCATAAGGGCCTTTGTGAGAGGCAGCTTCAGAGCTTCTCTGTCCTTCATTCTGGGATGTGTGCCTTGTGCTTGAGCAAGTGTCCGTGTGTGTGTGTCATCACAAGAGGAGTGACTTCTAACGTTCATTGTCTCTTCTCTTTCTATAATCATCCCTAGAATCTAATTTTTAAAATACCCTTTTACCTGAGAAACACACATTGTTTTGGATCTGTTTTAAACTTTTTTTTTTTTTTGCCAGTCCTGGGCTTGAGCTCAGGGCCTGAGCACTGTCCTTGGACTTTCTCAAGGCTAGAGCTCTACCACTTGAGCCTCAGCACCATTTCCGCCTTTTTTTTTTCTATGTATGTGGTACTGAGGAATCGAACCCGGGTCCTCGTGCATCTCGTGCATGCTAGGCAAGCACTTTAACCACTAGGCCAAACTCCTGCTCCTCCCCCTAGACTTCTAACATTCAACACACTAACTTGTGGGGGGATGTGTGCTGATCAAGACCCATATTACAAAGCAGGTAACCATGAGCGCTTTTTCCTACCCCAAGGCCCATAATAATCAGGTGGGTTGCTAAATAAAATGATGGACATTCTGAAAAGGTGCTACTGTTTCATTGTTGAAACTGGTGATATTTAAGAGATGTAGACTCATGTTAAGGATGCATAAAAATTTCTTGAAATCTTTATGAATCTAGCTTAAAAGAAAAATAGTCATATAATACAGTTTCACTAGCTAAGACATACTTGATCTTTATGTGCTCCTAGGACTGCAGTGAGATAAATCTTATATCATTCACTCAGAAATAATTTTTAATTTATTGTCAAGCTGATGTACAGAAGGGTTACAGTTCCATAAGTAAGGTAATGAGTATATTTCTTGTTGAACATTATTACCCCCTCCCTCACTTTTCTCCCTCTTCCCTCATCCCCTCCCCTCAAGTTATAAAGTTCATTTCCAACATATCGTCTTAGGAGAAGTAATTTAAAACTTGACAATCCCATGTGGCAGACAGATGCCCCTCCTCGGAGAGCTCTTTTACTTTGCCTTTGTGTGAACAAAGAAAAACATTCAGTTATCTGCAGCAGCAAGTGCCAGCATCCTTCGGAATTGATGCCCAGGCGCGCCCTCAGTGGTAACACTCAGCTCATGCTAGACGCTTGATGTGCCCGCCTCCTTCTGGAGGAGCTTGTACCACTTGACTTGAATGAGCATGAAGCATGAGTTCACACAAAATAGTGCTGAACCGTGGAACTTCATCAGTTCCACACAACAGATGATTGCATGGCCGGTGGGCCACGTCATACATAAGTAGACATTGGATCGGAATTGTGTCTGAGACTTGTCTTCATTATGAGAGATGGGCTGACTTGTGAGGAGAGATCCTCAGAGCTCTCATGAATGCCATGTGGAGGCCATGACACCTGTCAAAAATATGTCTTACCTGTGCAGGGGATGAACTTGCCTTTGTGTGAAACACCCAGGCAAGTCAGGATTTCCTGCCCAGCATCCCCCCCTTGGGTGTTTCTGAGCATGTCTGGAACCTTTCCGTGCATTCTTGCTGCTGCAGCTTCCTGACCATCATGGGGTCTTTTCTGGAGCTGTGGAGCACAGCATCTCTCCTCCTAACCCGGGCCAGCTGCTCTCCAAAAGAAATTGGACTTTCCAGGTTAAGGGGAGTTAGTGTTTTAAGACATGGACATCGTCTTTCCTCTCTCTCCCTCATGAATGTGTGTATGAACATAAGTGTGTGTGTGTGTGTGCACGTGTGAAATCATCTTCTCGAGCTCTTCCCAACTATTGGCTCCTGGGAGTAGTCTATGCATTGGCCAAATGTCTTTAGATACTGTTTGATACATTTGAATATTCAAGATAGATCCATAGCAACCAAAGGCTATTTTCCCACGTGATGTCTGTGGCATCCTGTAACTTCTGGATGCCCAAGAAGGTTGGAAACATGATAAAGACAGATAATTTCAATGAGTATCAGCTTCAAAGCACAGTGTGCAAAATGGCGGCAGGCTCAGAGGCATTTAGAAGCCATAACTTGAGGTGATGGGAGGCACTGAGAAAGATGAGCAGAGCCATGGCAGAGGTGATACTAGTGAATGTCCATTATAACCATAGATTGTGATGTTGAACGGAAGCCCTTTTGTACAAGCACTTGAAGAAAATAAATAGTTAAACAAGAGCCCATGATAAAAAGTTAGAAAAACAAAGCGGGTTTGAAACGAAAAATAACTTATTTAAGCCAGGCACTGTGGCTCATGCCTATTGCATTGGCTACTCAGGAGGCTGAGATCTGAGGATTGAGGTTTGAAGTCAGCTTAGGAAGAAAAGACTGTGGGACTCTTATCTCCAAAAACCTCCTCGGTAGAAGCCAGAAATGGTGCTGTCTCAAGTGGTAGAGCATTAGCCTTGAGCAAAAAGAGGGTCAGGGACAGTGCTCAGGCTAAGTTCAAGCCTTGGGACTCACCAAAAAAAAATCCAAGTAAATAAGTTAGTTGAAATGTTCAGGGAGAAACAGCAGCCTTTTTGGAAGGAAACCCGAGTGCTTGGGTAGATTTAACGTGGAACATGACCAATTCTTCTTAGGGTGCCATTATTATTTTGCATTCCCTTTGTCTAGCAGCCACTTGCATAACACCATGAGATAATTTCTATGATCTCCTAATTTAATCTGCCACGTTCTATGCTCTGAACATGGTGGCTTATATTTAGAGTCAGCTCTCTCCTCTCCAAATGCCAGGTAGGTTTCGAATCCCATTAAGCCATATGTATGTTGTAACCTGGTTTTTCTATACAGCACACACGTTCACACGTTTTTAAGAACCCACCCTAAAAATATGGCCTTTGCTTGAAAAAATGAGAGAAGAAGACAGTTTACACTGCTATGTAGCAAAGACCATATTTTCTCGTATTTAGGAACAAAGACATGTCAGGCTTTATTGAGCACATCACTAACTATATAACTAGCGTTAAACACTCTATTTGCAACTGTTGCTGTGTATTTTCTGTGTGATTATCACCCCTAGATCTGCATCCTATAAAAAGATATTTCTGTTTGCTTAATTATAAAGCTCTTTATGAACAGGCTCCTCTGTAAATAGCTTGGTGCAGCTGAAATAGAAATATAATTATAATGAAGGCAGATGTTTGTGAGATACTGGCTCATGAAACTTGTTCAGAATCTACAAAGGAGAAATGTTGCGGAGTGTGTGTTTACTGTGGGCCAAAGCTGGGAGCAAGGAGTGTTTGCCTCTGCGCTTATTTTAGAGTGAACTTATTTCCTTTCCCCATAGCCAGGTCTCTAATTGGGAAGAGGCGTGGCTTGCCTCACCTCCTCTTATTACTGAGCAGCCTGGGAGACAGATTTTGAAAAGAAACTGAGAAAAGACCAAGACAAATAATGTCTCTAAACACGGTTCTGAAGGAAGAGGCCAACATTTTGACCCAGACTGAACCATTTGTGCAACTTGACTTGAGTTTTAGGGACATCGGGGGTGAGATATTTTGGTGTTATGGTTAGGCTGACATGTGCAGGGACGAGAATTTCTTTCCTCCTAATATAAATCTTCTGGAAGTTAATAAACAACTATTATATGGATAGGAGAAGGTTAACAAAAACGCTGGCATAACAAGCTTTCCTCTGGTAGGTGAATGCACTGATAAATGATTCTGAGAATCAAAGGAGAATGCAGTGGTTCATATGGAGTTAAAAAAAATAAAAAACCAGGAAAGATCTGAGCAAAGCATTTTTTTTGTAGGCTGATAATCAGTTGTTTTATTGTAGATGTCTTTGATTCAATTCTTTCCAAATTCCTTTGTAAGTGGCCCTGGTGTTAAAGTCATTTTTTTCATCTGTTGTCTGAGTCATTTTTGTGTTGGGGTTTTTTAAGGACTTTGAAGATGTTAATGCTTACCGTTGAAGATTCTAATAAATGAATGAATGAAAAAGCCAGTGACTCTTCCTACAGTAGTCTACCTAAGAGGATATTCTTTGTGGTCACATTTGCAAAGACATTTCCCAATGTGTCCTAGTATTTCAGAGTATTCATCGGAGGATTAGTAGGTGTTAATAACTAGGATTGTCAAATGTAAGTAAGTCGAACTGTTTTCCACATATACCTCATGTGTTGAACTCTATGTATGCAGCCCTGAGACGCTGAATGCAAACTGTGTGTTGAAATGTCTTATCAGTTCCACTTCTGCTACTGGATGAAGTTGAGACTGACGACAAGGACTACCTACTTATCTCTTCCTATGCAGTTGTTATGCCATATTAATTCATTGTACACTTAAAATTAGTACACAGCATATACCGCCGGCCAGAGCCAGGCTCTATCTCCCACGGCAACGTGGAGGTATAAAGTGAAAGGACTGCTGTTTGAGACCAGCTGAGGCTGAAAGTTAGTTAGACCAATCACAAACAGGCAGCAGGATATAATAGCTGTGATTCAGCTACCTGAGAGACAAAACATAAAGACCATAGTCTGAGACTGGCCCTGGAGAAACAATGGAAAGACTTGAGAATTCACGAAAGCAAAAGAAAGAAAGTTGGTGACATGGCCCAAATAGTAGAGCATTTCTCATTCAAGTACAAATGAATTAAACAGTAAGTTAATTTCCCCCAGTAATCTACCTATGGCCATAGTCTATGTTCAAAATCTCAGTACTGCCGGAAATAAAACATTATCATGAATTCATAATCCATAATCGATTACATGTTTATGCACACACATAGACATTCTGAGGTTTTACAATTTTCCTTGTCCTTATATCATTTACAAAATCATTTACCATGTGTACTGGGAACCAGATATGGGCTGTTATGATCGTAACTATCCATGATAGAAAGCAACCTTCCTCAATCGTGGTGAAAACAGGCTCGACTGGAGAACTGTGATGCATCTACTCAAGCTTTCACAATGGTAGGCATCCGAGTGAGAGCTGCTTTGGTGCAGCGGCTGTATCTGCAAGTCCCGTGGCAGCAGGTGTCTTGACTGGAAATTCAGCACCAATCACAGTAAGAAGTCCTCAGAATCTTCCAGGTACAAGGAGGGTGGTGAGACAACTTTGCAATAAGTGTGTACTTTGTGTTAAGTCTTATTACACATGGCCTGTGTATATAATTTGTATACCAAGGATGTTATTAATCTGAGTTTTCAGCTGAGAGATTGAGGCTCAGAAATACTAAGCATTGCCTAGTTTCTTGTGGTAAATGTTGAAGATAGTGCTCCAGTATGGACATAATAAACATAGAATCCGTATAGAAGCAAGATTCTGCCCCTTGCACGATTCTTGATAAATTATTCCTATTTTTCTTCCTAGGGCAAATATCTGGTTGTTCCATAATTTGCTCTTTGCTAAAACACCATCTCATCTCCCCTGCTGGTGAGGCCCAACCTCTCTTCAAATGTCCTACCATTTGTGATAGTTCTGTGAATTCTCTGTTGACTCGTTCTCATCTTCTTTAGTTTTATTGTTGATGAATAACTACCTTTCACTATGTATTATGGGTACTGATTTTGTGTCATCTGACTTACTATGTGGTTTTATATCAATTGTTGCATCAAGTAAACTTTCCAATAATTTCTTTGTTTCTTTTTCTATCATTTAATGTTTGGGGCATTCATTCTAGAAAGATCCATGAAAGATTCGCTTACATTTCCCTTATAATTTCTTTTATAACTATTTATCCCTCTAGGCTCAAGCATGTCATCCCAGCTTCTTGGGAAGCAGAAATAGAGTCATGGCTCATGGCAAGCCCAGGTAAAAAACTAGGAAACCATCTCTACCTGCTCAAAAAGAAGCTGGAAATATTATCATTAAGAGGCATGTGTATGAAGTCATATCTGAAATGTAACTAAAGCAAAAACAGACTGGAGCTATGGCTCAGTGGCAGAGCAAGGCCTAGCAAGGACTAGGTCCTAAATAATGCCAGTTCTTAAAAAAAAAATAAAAGGAAACAAGGAAGGAAGAAAGGAGGGAGGGAGGGAAGAAAGAAGGAAAAGTAGAGGCGAGGAAGGAATATAAAAAGTATTTATATAATACAAAAAATACTAATCTCTGTTGTAAAGTATGAGGTGAAGCTCTAATTTCAATATAGTTGCTGCTCAGTTTTCTTGAACACAGAGCAATCCAGTTCTTTCCTGTGATATGCACCGAAAACATCGTGTGCATATCTTGGGATGGGGAAGGGTGTGCTTTCTGCGGCCGCCTGTCCTCTCCTAGTGAAAAATATACTTTTCACATGAATACCAGCATGCCTTTTGCTTGATTTAGTGTAAAAGTAGTTTTAGTGTTTAGCTAGCTCACCCCCTCCCACCTTATCTATGCACTGTCCTTAGTATGAATTTAGAAATTATTTTGTAAAGATACAAAGAGTTCTTGGCTGATATTTTGTGGTGATGTGGCCTAGGAAGATAATTTACTCACATTTTCAGTGAACTCTGTCAGATGAGTGTGTTAGGACCCTGAAGGCAACTTGGGGAAAGGGCTGTTTTTTGTGGGAATTGACAGGTCATCCTTGTCAGAAGCAAAATGGGCCCTTGCCATCTGTCCTGTGGCCGGACACACAGGCTTTCTGAAAAGCTCCCACCCCATGTTTAAATGACTCTTTACTAAAACCAGCTTCCTGGCTCGGGGTTATTTGACATAGCCAAGGTAGCTGGCCTTCTGGATCTTCAACAGATGTAATGCTTCTCTCAGAATTTCAGTGATTCACTCCTGGAGATGGTTACACATCAACTCTGGATTCTAAAGTGAGGCACTATTACAGATTTTTATTTTCCTTTCCCCCTTCCTTTTTCTTTTCTTTAATTTTTCCTAATGGTAGTGGGGTTTGAATTCAGAATCTCGTAATCTACCATTCGAGTCACTCTGTGAAGCTATTTTTTGCTTCCTTCATTTATTTTCCAGATAGATTCTCACGCTGGTCTTTTGCCCAGGCCAGCCTCAGACTATGATTCTTCAACCTCTATTTCCCAAGTAGCTGGGATTACAGATGTGTGTTACTGCACTTGTCCCTTTCGATCTCCTTTCAGCTGGCTTTGCTCCCCTCTCTCAGGGGTATTGCTGAGGTTATCCTCACTGTGACATCGATGGCAGAGTTTTAGTTGTTTTGTGCAGCTGTTCAGTGGCAGTCACCTCGCAGGAACAAGCCAGCACGGAAGCCTGGGTTCTGGGTGGGCTCGCCCATCCTCCACATCCTGCAAGGTCTTCAAGTTCTGGCCACAGGAGCTCTTCACCTTCATCTACAGTACTGCAACCTCAGAGGATAATCGTTTCCCTGGGTTGTATCTCCCAATGTTTACTGAACACAGAGCCTGTCCCACCTGCCACACGGCCACTGAGCTGTGATGTGTGACGTCTTTGCTTGCAAGCCTTTTGACCAGGGATGGGGAAAATGACAGTGAGAACAAGGAAGGGGATATGTAGGCACCACTTCCAAAAGAAATGGGAACCCTGGGTCCCTACGAAAGGCGGGGCCTCAGGGCTGTTGGACAGCACTTGGATAACAGCTGTGCCCGTGTGCATTTAGAACTTCCCTGAGGAACCGCTGTGGGAACAGTGATTTTCTAGCTTCTCTAGCTTGCTGATGTACTTTCTTCAAGTTCTAGAACACCAATGCCGTGTGCCCTGAAGGATGTAAAGGGGTGCTCGCTGTGTGTGCAGATGGCCAGGGTGGATGGCCAGGTGACACTCCCCCAGCAGTGATGGCCAGGTGACACTCCCCCTGCAGTGATGGCCAGGTGACACTCTCCCCGCAGTGATGGCCAGGCGACACTCCCCCACAGTGGTACTAGTGCTGCCATGTGCCAAGCCTGAGCCCACGAGGCAGGGCACACCTCGCCATGCCTGCTGGGAGCTCACAGCTGGATAGAAAAGCTGAACAGGTACGGACAAATCACACTAGATGCCAGCCCAGGAGTGGTCGCAGAATGCAGTAGGAGGAAAAGAAATAGCACCTGTGGGGGTGGGGTTCAGTGGGTCCCCAGAGACAACTGCTGCCAAGCAACTTTTGAGATGGCAGCGAGAGGTCCGGAGGCCTGGGGTGGGAGGGCAGACGGCCCACGGTCAGGGAGGCAGGAAAGAACTGATCCTGATGGTTTGTGGTAGCCACACGTCTGGAGTGCCGATGGGGAGAGGAGAGGGCCAGACTCTCAGAGGCTGCTGGTGTCGGGGAAAGGAGCTGGTGCCTCCTCCTGGACAGAGTGGGGTGGGTGCACAGCATTTCACAGCAGGGCAGAGGAGGTCCCTGTGTTGGCTTCTCCTTTTCAGTGTTCAGATGCCCTCCTTCCAGGAATGATGCGGACTCTTGAACCTTACAAGTGTCTGTGGCACAATAGCTGACACAAACAACTTAAGGTATGAAAGATGATTTTGGCTCCTGAGTTCAGTCCATGGTTACTTGGCTCCAGCACTGTGCACCTCTGGTGAGGCAGGACATGGTGGTGGAAAGTGCTGTGCACTGCGTTCTGGCCAGGGAGGAGTGAGAGGGAGGGACAGAGAGGGAGAAGGAGAGGGAGAAGGACAGGGACAGGGGCAGGGACAGGGAAAGGGACAGGGAGAGGGATACACAGACAGATGGCGAGACAAAGGCTGCAGGGTCAAGATCTAACCAGTGATGTGGGGTGTGTGTGTGTGTGTGTGTGTGTGTGTGAAGCACTCTGTGTAGGAGGCATGTGTAGATCATTCTGTGATGTGAAGCCATGTGTAAGGTAAGAATGCAGCTCGTGTTTGTAGGAGGTAGAGTGTGTGTGCAATGTGGGCGTGAGTGATCCAGGTGGTGGAGTTGTATGTATGCTTGTGGGTTGTGTATGCATTTGTATGTACTGCTTGAGTTAAACATTGGGATTAGGATGCCAATTTCATGGATTTTACTTTGGTGATATAGTTGTGTGTTTGTGTCTTTAATATGACACATATGTGTCTCTTGGGTTTATGCAACACAAAAACAACCTAAATGGATTTCACTTATACCCTTGTAAAGGGCCTCATACTGTTATCTAGTTTGCTCCCAGCCTGTAGCAACAAGGAACATCAATAAGAGAGAAATAGAGCTGGCCCAGTTTCAGAAAGAGGACAACGAGCTCTCAGAAAGAATGTTACTGAAAGAAGGTCGTAAGTAAGGACTCAGGATCTCCCTCAGAAGTAAAGGTGTCTCCTCTCTCTTCATAGTTAGCAGAGTGGATGTAGAGAAGCATTTACCAAATGGGCACAGTGTGATGGCATGCTGTCCTTGGGTCTCACAAAGGTGCGAGGCCTCAGTTCTCATCCAAGCACACGGGTGCCTGCTTCCTACAGTCTGATTCTTAGTCAGGGAAAGCAGCGCGATGGAGGGATGTACAGACTTCCAAAGATCATTTTGTGGCATTCCTGAGAGAGTGGGAGGATAACAGCTCTTATGGACATCTTATGTGCCATAAACATCCCGTGTGTCCTATACGAGGTTCTGCACATTTCAGTGCACAGCTATTGGCCCCTGGTGGCTAGTTGGGTTAATGTAATGTACAGTCCATATAATTAGAGTTCAGTTTTTCAGGTGCAGGAACCACAGATTTAGTGCTCAATTGTCAAGTGCGGCTAGGGGTATTATTTTGGAAACATAGATGAATACATTTCGCTCTCCAGGGAATAGTAGTGGACGAAATTGACTAAGATTGCCCATAATTTTCATCAAGGATCAACTTAGTAATTGGTGAAACTGACCGATAGTGATGCAGCTAATATATACCTGCTTGTCTTGGAATCATGTGACTAACAGTTTCTCTAGGATTAGGCTTTAAGTACAATCCAGAGGCTGATTGAAAGGCAATTTATGTTAGACTGGTGGGGCTTCCTTTATGTATCATGGCCAAGATGCTTTAGAATTTAAGTTCCTCACACTTGTCAGTGGAATCTCCTTGAAAATTTGGACTGAAAGGGTGACAGTGACACCATAGTGCCTTATCCAACCTTATCTGGAGAGTGTCTTTGGAGAAGCCCAGCTCTTGCCTAACGCACATGCTTTAGGCTTAAGGCTAATGAGAGAATTCTATGGTTTTCAGACCTGAGTGGCTTTCAGAGATCAGCTAGTTCAATGCATTGCTGTCATCTTTGAGGACCACCAGGTAATGCTGGGTACACTGGCTTGTCCTCACACATGTCACTCAGAAGGTAAACGTAAGACTATGTATATGAACTCCCAGTCCCTGGTTACTGCTAATATGACATGTTGATTGTTTTAAAGAGATTAAATATAGCTTGATATATTTAATAATTCCATTGTTCAAATACACTTTTATTAGGTATCTGCCAGTGTACTGGTTATTCGGACATATTCTCTCCCTTGATGTGGAGATAGCTCATCATTAAATAGCAGACAACATATGGACAACATATCGTGAAAAAGAAGCTCAGAGTTTAGCCAGTGTCTCCACTGGGGGCAAAACAAAGCTTGCATCCCTCGGGGAATGGTCTGAGCAGAGTGAGGAAGGGTGGGGGGGGGGGTTTCCCAGGGGACGGGGAGAAAGCAGCAGCATCACTTTTCTGTCTGTAGAAAGAGTTTGAGGAATGATCAAGGAGAGGTCTGGGCCTGAGAGGGCGCCTGGGCAGGTTGGGCTCAAATCATGTGGAGCCTTTAACTCTGCGGGCTTCTTGTAAGCATCATGAGTAGAAGGCAGGGGAAGATGGGATCCAGCTTTCTAGCGGGTGGCAGAGGCAGATGTGGAGGTGGGCAGAGGGAGCCCTTGGGGCTTAGCTCCACAGCCCAGGTGGGAGAAATGTCAGCAGAAGCATTCTATGTATAAGTGGAGACTGAGGGAAAGGAACGCTGGAAAGGCCATTTCTGGGTTCCTAAACTATTTCCAAGAATGGCTGGTAAAGCTTCAGTGAGGTGACAGACTGGGCGAGAACCACACGTGGGGGAGATGACTGTCCACATGGCCTCTGCAGATGGAATTCAAGGTGACGCGAAAGCATTTTTCTGTAGCACTGGGATATATGGATTTGGAGAAAGGACCTGAGCCAGTGCTAGGAGGTCCTGGGCCTTTGGTAAACCTACATAATCTGGACAGAAGAGAATGGAAACGGAATAGTCACAAAACAGTTCCGAACGCTATGTTTTGGCTAAGAAAAAGCCTCTAAATCCAGGAAAAAGCTTCCTCCTGGAAGCCCCTGGAGTATGTTATTTTCAAAGCTGCTGAGAGACCCGAAGGAACTCTGGAATCTAGCTCCATGGAGATAACTGGATGTCGTTGTCCCCACTGGACAGGCACGGAGATGGAGGCAGATACTGGACTGAGGTGTCTGAGTGGCAGGAGGCACAAAAGCCAATATGCATGGGCCTCCACGGTCACCTCCACCGTACGTGCCCATGTGCTTCAGGTGGGGAAACTGAGGTCCAGGTAAGAAAAACGAGGGTACGCTTACAGCCAGGACTCTGTATCCTCACGGGGTAGGAGTGCTGCTTGGTTCCTGGCTGTCTTGTGAGGAGGGAAACTTGATGTGACGCATCTGGGACCCCAGCGGCCAGGCTCTACCTAACTGCAGGTCAAGACTGGCCTGGACTCCTTCCACTTACCTGCCTGGTCGCTCGTCCAATGCAGGACATTTTGCCTTATTTGATTATACTGAGACTTCAGCACAGGAAACGTGAACTTGCAGGTTACCTGTTTTGGTTGTTGTTGTTGTGGGCTTAAGAATGGAAGCAATGCTCGTTCCAGCTTTATTTTTATTAAAGAATTTATTAACATTGATTTTTACATCATATTTCAAATGACAAGTGTAACAAACAAGTGTTCAAGAAGGGAATCTCTATA
Organism: Megascapheus bottae; assembly: GCF_031878675.1. NCBI lineage: Eukaryota > Metazoa > Chordata > Mammalia > Rodentia > Geomyidae > Megascapheus > Megascapheus bottae. Next base: position 79,871,088 of record NC_143515.1, read on the forward strand.
TACAATCATTGGGACTTAGTATTTAGAACTTAATCAAATTAGGCTAAGGGTTTGTATGTCACAGAAACATTAATTTATGAAATAAAACATTATGTCTATAGTCATAAGTCTTTATGTCTATATAGTTATGTTTATATTTCCATTACCATGTCCATAGCATTGGGTATGCAGTTATTGAGTCCTTGCTCTTGTACTGTTTGGATCTAATAGCCACATACTAAGGATACCATGCGCCTTTTGTTCCTTAGGTCTTGACTTGTCTCACTCAACATGATTTGCTCTAGATTCATCCACTTCCCTGTGAATGCCATTATTTTATCTTGTCTGTTGGCTATGTAGAATTCCATTGTGTATATATACCACATTTTCTGTATCCATTCATCTGCAGTAGGGCATCTGGATTATTTCCAACGCCTGGCTATTGTGAATAGTGCAGAGACGAACATAGCTGAGCCATATCTTGGGTTATGATGTTCAGGGTAGATGCCCAGAAGTGGTATAGCAGGATCATAGGAAAGGTCTATTTTCAGTTCTTTAAGAAACCTCCACACTGCTTTCCAGAGTGGCTGTTATTCCAGCTTTTTATTTACAGTGTGGTAGCCATATAGTCCTTCACCTTATCACCTAATGCTATAAACAGATTATTGTTGTTTTTCTAATTTGAGCTAACAATTTCTGTCCTTTCTACAAAAGCCTGATTTTATTGTGTTACGTCTTGAGTTACAAGTTTCTTTTAAAAAATTACTCCTATTATTATAAAGATGCTGTACATGGGAGTTATAGTTACATAAGTCAGGAAAAGTACATTTCTTTCTGGACAAAGTCATTCCTTTCCTCATTCTCTCAACTCAATCTTTTATTTAATGGGTTTAGACCACTTACACTTAATGCATTATTTATTTTTTCAATTATTTTTGGTGTTTATTTCAGCCCTGATATTTTGCTGTTTAATTTGGAGGTAAAGTCTCTTTGATGCTCTGTCCCTACCTGGTTTGAACTACATTCCTCAGGTCTCAGCCTTCTATGGAGCTGGAGGTACAGACATAAGCCACAGACACTCTGCTTAATGCAATTATTTATATAATTGGATTACAGAAAATAGAAAAATTGGACCAGGAGTTTGGCCTAGTGGTAGAGGGCTTGCCTAGCATGCATGAAGACCTGGGTACCACATACATAGAAAAAGCTGGAAATGGTGCTGTGGCTCAAGTGGTAGAGCCTGGAGAAAACCCAAGGACAGCACTCAGGCTCCAAGTTCAAGCCCCACGACTGGCAAAAAAAGAAAAGAAAAGAAAATAGAGAAATTTTGTTTGCCAAGAAGGCATATATTTTGGTTAAACAAACAAACAAACAAAACAAACCCACTAGACTTGAAGACAAAGATCTAGTCTTGAAGCACTTCTTAGCTTAAGGCTTAATTTTCTGTATTTTAGTCTATTTATTCTTAAAAGTATGATTATGATTATGGAGACAAATAATTATTTGTGGATTATAAAATTAAATGTAGCTTGATTTGTTTGAAAGTCCTGTGCTCTGTATAAATATTTTATGATTTTATGACCAGAGAGAAAACAGTGGTCAAGGGTGGCTGAAGGTCTGTAGTTCTCTTCTGCCCTCCGCACCAATGATGCCAACCAAGCTGGGACTTGAAGTCACCAAGCTCTTTTACATGCAATGTATCTTTTTTTTTTTACAAAACAATTCTTGTCATGCCCCTTGTACTTATTGCTGACATTTCTCTTGTCACATTTGGCTCTCATTAAAAGGCAGAAACAGTTTAGTGATCTCAATATACCCATGTCTTGGAGAGCTCCTGATCACAACATAGGCTGAGTTGTGGCTTGCAGAAATCATGTCCCTTATTTAAAACCTTCCACTAGAGCAGCATGCACTCCTCTGCTCACAGTGCTCTTCCTCGGCTAAGGGGAGCTGAGCCTTTGAGCATATGGGCATCATTCTAAACTCTCACCAGGTCCTGGAGGGCGGCTTCCCTTGACACTGCCAGAACACTCTAAGGCCCCAGTCAGCCTGGGATCTGCAATTGCTTCATGGGTGGTGACACTTCTTTCTGAAATACATGTGAGATTTGGCTGCACACAGAGCTCAAATGTGTTGTCAGGTTTGGTGACTGTGGATAACTGGTCTTTGAGCTGTGATAACTATTACCTTTGTGTGTGACCTCTTGGCACTCCTGTGACAGTACCCCAGGGCACCAAGATTAGTATGGTGAGAGTTAAGTGGGGCTTTCCAAACTCCTTTTTTAAATTTTCATATATTTTTATTGTAATTAATAGAAGGGTTACATTATATTCGCCAGATAGAAGGTGCATTAATTCACATACATTGATACCCTTTCTCATGTCTTGGTCCCCATTTCCCTCCCCCCACCCCCACCCCTCATCTTGTTTTAAGCTTAGCTTTTTGCGTCCACATTCACAAAAGCTCCTTCCCTCTGCCAATACAGAATCACAAGGGCCCGCTCCACTGCTTCAGTGCCGTTTCACCGTTTCATGGGGGAATCTCTGCATTTGGAGTCGCTCTTGATTTCCATCTGCTTCTGAGTATAGATGCTCATTCTAGCTCCCCCAGACATGAACAAACTCAAAGGCCCATCTCAGGAACGTAACCGTCTCCCCATATCCCACTGCTTATCTCCAGGGCAAAGCCCAAACATTCCAGATGCGTCAGGCTTAGCTTGGCCTCTTTAAAGCGTGCAGGTTGTGTGTCCTCTATGATGTTCTGACAGATGACAACCTCCTAAGAGAAAATCTGTCTTATAGTTTTGCCTTAGAAAATGTGGCTTCTTAGCATTTGCTAGCTCTGCACTATCCTCTGCTCTGAGGCACTGCAAGCATGTTACTGAAAGATTACAACATACATGTACTCAAGATTACATCAAAATCCAATGGGATACCCGATTCGTATTTTCAGGCCCAATATTACATTCTTCCTCTGAAAAACATTGCCCTAGAGAGCCTCCAAGTCTTAATACATGTATCTAGGAACCCAAATGGAAACAAGTGAGACACAGTCAGCCATGAATGCATTTAAGGAAGTTGAGGCAAAGGGAAGTTGATCACCACAAAATGAAGACTACAGTAACCATTTAGAACGATGGCCATTGGCTACAAGAATTAACAACAGGGTGACTCATGCTCAAAACACAAGGCCAGCAGACGTTTGAAGTTGCACACATTGCCTATGGACAGGTGTTCCTGTAGAAGTGTTGTCTTCTGTGAAGGTTGAGGTGGCCTCTGTGGACGTTGTGGTTCTCTGACAGAGTCCCTGTCTGTTTAGGGCTATAGTGGCTTTTATATGTTTGTGTTCTGGAGGGCTCTTTTGTGAATATTTTTGTTATTGGGCCCACAGACATGCTATCACCACCTTCACAACATCTGGACATTTTTTCAATGATGCTTCATGTTAGAGCTTGGTCACAGTGATTCCATTTGGTTTCTGACAATTTTCACATGAAGTTGAATGTGGAAAGAGGATAGAAGTGGTTTCAAACAGATCACAATGAAAAAGAATTTGCCCACCAGTTAGGGAAGATTTGGGCCTCAATACAAGCTCTGGGCTGGGAGTTTCGTATTTGTACCCTCGGTCTGATCGATTTCTCTGCTTTCACCCTTTGCTTAGCTGTCTGTTGACGAGAATAGTTCAGAGTTAATTTCAGTGACTGACCAGCATTCCTGATCTCTTTGAAGACCTGGATTGTTTCTTAAAGGGATCTAGGGTTTTAATTATTTTACTGTTTACAGAGGGGGCGGGATATATGGCTCCCCCTGAGGAGAAATAGGGGAATAGGAAAGGAAGTGTGGACACAGAGAAGGGGCATAGTAGAAGCAAGTCAGTCCCCTGGCCTGTGGATTTGCACCCTGAATAGGCAGGCCTATGTCTTCTTCTTCTTCTTCCTTCTAGCATAATTGGTAATTACACATCATTTTGAGAACATAAAGAGCATCTAAGTAGGAGGGAAATGGGCTCTTCTGTCCATGGCAGACTCAATGTCACATTGCAGTGCAATCCTGGGGTAGAGCTCTGAGGTTCTACCTTATCTTTACATGCTCTGTTTTCCTTAGTCCAGAGGGCTAATTTAGCAAAGTGTGTAATGTCCTCAACTTTACTTCTTGTTCAGAGATCCTGTCTGTGTATGAGCACAGCCTGGGTGAGGGAGAGAAGCTGGCCTTTTGGCCATTGTCTGCCATGCTCTCAGCTTCAGAGACTAGAAAATTCCCACTTGGCATCCCAAAGGAAGTTAGATCATCAATGCCTTACTCTCAGCTACTGTGAGAGTTCATCTTGTCTCTAGCTGGCTTCAAGGTCTCAGGCAATCCCATCTGTCTTCTGACAGCCCTGCACTTGGTTCTATGACTTCTGCACATGGTGACTTTCAGAACTGCTTCCCAGGTGGCTTGGAGAAGCAGGGGTCTGTAGCATTATTCTGCCTTCCTGGAGCACAGAGAATCATTTGTTATAGGGTTTGTTTTTCCCTGTTCCATTCTGGAGACATATTTTATGATAAAATGGGAGCACAGTTTTCATTTCACTTGGCATTTGAATAGTGCTTCTATTGTTCCATGAAGGAGATGGAGATGTGTTGAACGTAAGAGCAGCCCTGTAGTATTGACTCTTATTCTATGCCAAGCTACGTGTGGAAGGCTGGTAAGTGTTCTTGAAGATCTACCTTTGCCTGATACTTAATGCACTCCATTATTCTCTCATTGAACCTCTCTGCTGCACCTTTATGAAGTTTAATTTATACCTAGGGGTATGGATTCAAAAAGTAAATTCAGGTCCAGGGTTGTGGTAGAAGACATGCAGAGCACATTATACAGAGAAGAAATCTTCACAAGGACACCAAATTAGTGACTGGTGAGCCAGGGCTTAGACAATGACCTCTGGGATGCCACAGTCGTAGTCACTAATGAGGAATGATTTCTGAGTTGTTTTGAAAATGCACACAGAGATAATCATATATCATGGCCTGGATGATTTAGTAATGCATTTGAAGAGATAAGATATTTGGACTTAAACATAGACAGGAGAGGATAATCCATAAACAATTACTAAAGAAGATTGAGGATGCTGGATTGATGTTCTAAAAAGGCTTTGTGAACAAGTTCAATGCCATTACTTTCATATAATCTATGAGGAAACTAAATATTGGCCCAAATCAAACAAAATCTAAAAGAGAGCCAAGCCAACAAATAGTTCTTGACTATTTTAATGCCAGTTCATCAATCATGCTGATACATCCAGCTGCTTTGATGGCTACCAAGAGCCAACATGATTAGTGTTTTAATATGTTAGGGAGAGTAGCTTTTGCTTCAAAAGTGTCTTGTAAGTACATTTCTATCTAGAGGAAGAAAGCTGGCTTATTTATGAGTTTAGAGGTTTTTCTCTCACCCTAAATTACACAGCAATATCCGGATGAGTCCACAAGGCCCAATGTCTTAACAAAAATTTGTAATGTCAGTCTGAACTGGTATTTACAAATGAAGAGATGTTATTAGTGAGGTAATTTGGTTAAATGAATATTGTGCCAAATTATCTCAAATTTATAAGATAACACTTATAACAATTTTATGGAAAATTGCTTACAAAATTATACCCTTATAAAGTGCACACATTAATAACACACCATCAGGACACATAAATTACATAACAGTCATATCCTTTTGCAGTTGCATACATTGAATAATGTGATGTTTTCACAAGAGCAAAAGGTATACTATGTTATTAAAACATACTGGCACTTTTAAATGCTACATTAAAATCACTATAGACAACTAGGACATATAAAGATCATAAAGATGGTGTTTTGTGCAAGGTAAGTTTTTTTTCTTCTAAAGGGGAAAATAAAGAAAAGAATAGCCTTAGCCTATGTTATATAAAGAGAATAAGATGAGCTCCAGATAAGCAATAAGAATGGGAAATGCCATCTGTCATTGTTAGGAATATTTCTTTACACTGAAATGAACCTAAGCATCAAAAGCACAAGGAGTCCCATTATCCAGCAAAATGTAGAAATACTTCTGTCCATTAATTCCTCTCCTCAGGGTAGAGACGAGTGCCATTCACACAGTTTGAGGTGGGAGTTTCTACTCACACTCAGGTAGCAAAGACATACGGCCTGGCTCACAGTTCTATCAAAGCACATCACATTATTTTGTGCATGTCTCTGTGCTACACTTGTTTGTTCTAATTCCTTAATGCATCCCCCCACCCACTCTTATTCTCTCCTCCTCTGAAGACTGTAGTTAATACCACTTTATTCTCCATTATTTCATGTGAGAGTCACAATCACTATGAAGCCTTTTCTGGTCCAAGTCATGGGATTACTATTTCTGTACCTCACACATTGGTCATCCCCTTCAGTAAACCTGATTTCCACTTTGGCCTGTCCAGTGGACTATGAACCCCTATGAATTTAAACATTGGCACATATTTGTCAAAAATTATTTTGTTAATTAAAGGCAAGTAAACAAAAAGTTAACCAAGAAGCCAGTGGGTATTCAATTTATGATCCTTAGCATGAATGAAACCAATGGCACTCATTTTCTATGCACATATGGGCTGGACCACATTTATTTTTTTTATTTTTTATTTTTTTGCCAGTCCTGGGCTTGAGCTCAGGGCCTGAGCAATGTCCTTGGACTTTCTCAAGGCTAGAGCTCTACCACTTGAGCATCAGCACCACTTCTGGCTTTTTTCTATGTATGTGGTACCGAGGAATCGAACCCGGGTCTTCATGCATGCTAGGCAAGCACTTTAACCACTAGGCCAAACTCCCAGCCCCTGGACCACATTTATATATAAGAGGTAGACCAGATGTTTTCTTTTCATATCTGCAAACTTTTGATCTGCCTTGAGTTAAAAAAATCTTTGAATGGATTTTAACTTTCAATTGTTTGACTTCCTTTATCAGGATGGAAGTAGTTACTGCTACAGTCAGATTTTCATTATTTGTTAAAGAAATTTTATAAAGTTATTCAAATTATATTGGGACTTGAGCCATTACAGCCGAAAACTCTTTCTCTGTCTGATCAAAACACACACCTCTCTCCTTCAAGCCTTACTTTTCCTTACTTTCTTCATTCTCAACGATTGAGTGCTTCCCATTCAAGTCACAGAAGTAAATTATTCACAGGCAGACAGATACACACATATGTATTTATAATCTCCTTTGACAAAAATGCAGAGTCTCACAGATACTTATGCTTCTTCTCTTGTAGAATATACATATAGAAAATAACTCATTTTCCCTGGCTGTTTTGAGGGCAAATGACAGCGTTTGGGTAGAAGTTATGTATGCTATCTTCAAGTGCTACTTAGGGCATTCTGCATCACCACCTGAGTTTTCTCTCTTTGCTGACTGCTGGGTGGATTTAGCAGATATAGGAGAGCACTATCTTTGTTAGTCCTACCCTTTCATAGCAGAATACCCTGCTGGGTGAATTTTAGCCCTGCAAGATCAGAGATTGCAGCAAGACCCAGTTCTCTAGAAACTGTTCAGAGTAGTGGAAGTTCAGATGGCATGATCTGGTCCCGTTTCTAACTTTTGTATCAATGTGGTCAGTTACATGGAGGCCAGTTACTTATTGTCCAGGTGGCTGATCCTGGTTCTTAAGGGTTCAAAATAGCTTAAGATCTACCTGTGAGAGTGCATAGACCCAGGGTCCGTGTAAGCAGATAAGACTCACTGGCACTGTGCATTGTCAGCCCATGGTCTGAGCTGTGTGCAAAGGTACCCCAAACTGGTGCCATATTACAGTAAGGAAATAGGTTCGAGGCTACTTTCTGGGTCTTATCTCTGACAGTAAGGCTGGAACAAACCACGCTATCACAAAGCACAATGCCCTGAGCTGATAGAGACCTTATACAACAGGAGGTACCCGAATGTGAAACGTTACATCAGCATTATATATTGCAAAATCTGTAGAAGGTGTCTACGACTATAATCACACTGCATAGTAGTTTGCAAAAGTCATGTTGGAAAGGTCATATTGGAAAACATCACACGCTTTCTGGGAATGACTCTCTCAGGCCCTTGGATTGACTTAGGTCTTCGAGTCTCAGATTCTTTCATGGGGCCATGGATATCTCAAGGACAAGCTCACTCTTGCTGTTGTCTACAGGCCTTGTGTTCTATTTGGCTGTTGAGAGAGAAGGGGGGAGAGAGAAAGAACAGTATCTTGACACATGTGTCTCTTTATAATGCTGTTTACAACATGGTAGCTTGCTTCTCCTTAGTAAAGACAGGGAGAGGGAGTAGGAGAGTGAGAGAGAATGGAGAGTACTACCATCCAAGACAAAAGACACCATCTCTTTTATAAATTTAGATGGCTTCCATCTTGGGTGACTAGCAGTCTCCTCCCTCTTTCATTCCATCACTTCTGCCACTTTAATATCTGTCAGAGCAAGCGAGAAAGTTCTGCCAAAACCCCAGGAGAGGGGACCTGGTGGAGGCATGGATCCCACATGGGTGTCTGATATAAACTGAGCAGAGCACATGCCTGAAGAGTAACACATTTCTGAGGATGAGAACTTACAAGGAGCAAGAGCTGAAAACAGTAAGGAGAAGCAAAGACTCAAATGGGTGTCCTCAACATGCATTGGTGAGGCCTGTCCAGACTGCAGTGAGAGCCACAGAGCCCTGGTTATTGCAGGAATCAGCTCTGGCAGAAGTAGTCCTAATTCATTGGCTCTCATTCATATCCCAAGAACCCAGCCACAGAGCTGTCTCTTCAGAACTGAGAAGTGAAAGATCTAACATTTCACTTACCATGATTCACGTGGGGCAATATTTTGCTTGTTTTAAAATCAGCTCTCTTGATGGTGGTTTGAGTTCATGATGTAAACAAAATCATGGAAGGCTGACTTTTGCAAACTACTATTGTATAGGTGATCACTATCCTGTTTTGCCCAACCAAGGGCTCTTTTGACCTGAAGCATATTGTTCTAGTCATACCAAGTATACCATAAAATAATCACAAAGAAATTAATATGCAGTTCAACAAGGGCAGAATCCAGAAAAGGGAAAGTGGATATCGGATAGCGGGTGGAGATGGTAATTCCCGGGTTCAGAGCTGGCCTAAACTTCATGGCCTCTGGTAAGTACAATATGGCATTGGCCAAACACATTACAAACCCAAGGGCTTCCAGCTTGTGAGTCCCAATTCTAATTTATCATATTTTATGGATTATATTTCTGCCAATCTGGTGGTGACCCACATCTTCACAGATGCACCTGTATTCCAGATCTTCGGAAATGGATCTGACCTACAGCATCACCAGCTATGGAGCCCTCGCTGTGCCCAGAACAGCTGGGCACTGGAGCAGCAACTGGGATTGGAGGGCCCAAGGGCCTGAAAACTAAACTAGTAATAGAAGTGAGTCAGGCCATCAAAAACTGGGTTTCATTTCTTCTTCCAAAGAAGGAGGTCTTCACCTTTCCCCGCCTCAGTGCTATAGGGAAGAAAGTAGAGCCACGTCAGTGCACCTCTGTGGGCTTGAGAAACAGACGGATTGTGAAGCAATGTTGTGTGGGGTTCTCACACATCTGGGAAAGCCTTTGCTCTGGGGTCCCCCTCCCTGGTTCCCAGGAGAAGGAGAGACTCTGTGGGATGTTGAAATGTTGAAAGGCTGGTAAGGTCACTCATGAGTCCATTTCCAAAGCAAAGGACTCAAACATATACATACATACACACTTGCAACTATTCCTGAACACCCACATGCATATACACACCTACACATGTACACACATACATGTACACATGCTCAGTCTTACTTATGTACCTACTGCTTACCTCACAAATTGATCACTGATTTTAGGACCAGAAATAGCAACAGATCTTTATTCGTCTCCAGTTTGCCAATGGCAGAAACTCCAGATTTCTTGCCTAATGTGGTCGTGAAGTAAAGTTTTACCCAGTTCTTGTTCGGTTCCACAGATGAAGCCAAAGTGGATTCTTGATAGGCCCACAGAGAGCCGCAGTGAGGTCCTGAGACTGTTCTCAACACCCCCCATCCACCACATCACTGTGGTGGAATGCGATTTGCCCAGCACACAGCTGGGTGGCTGAATGGAACCTAATCACACATCTCCTCTGCTGATCCGAGTCCTGGCCCTGCCTTGCTGTACCACTCTACATCGTATCCGGAGGAGTTACTGGGCACAGGTTGCCTGCCTTCCATCTGAGATGGCCCAGGGGGCGGCCATGTCTGTGAAGGGCCTGGGGCTGTGCTTCCTCTCAGGAAGCCCCTGGGGGTCTGCACAGTGTGCCTGCGGCCAGCTTTGTCCTGCACTGTCAGAGTAAAGCCCTTTCTGCTCCTGCCAATCTTTTGAGTTCAATAAAGCGGAAGCTCATAGTTTTTCTCTCTCCACTTTTCCACTGCCAACTCCCAAGCCAAGTCTTACCTCATTTGAATAACAGAGTAGCTGGACCTGCCATTTACTCCTGGGTGAGCCGGCCGTGCCTCATTTCTTGCTGTGTCTCAATTGCAGGGTAGCATCCTCTTGCACAAACTCCCATCCCGACTCCAGCCCTCTGCCTGGCGGCATGCGTGAGCTCTACCAACTCCAAATAATTACTTCTCATATTTGGTAGGGATTTCATCTATGATCTGCAATGCCTCACTGCTTTGTAAAAGGGAGGTTGGAGCAACTGAGCTCAAGGGAGGTGAGAGGGTTGGTCCATTGTCATTGCTATGTCAGCAGGGACATCGGAGGTGACTTAGCTCCCCAGAAAGATCCACCTGTGCTCCCCGGGGTTGCAGTTCTATTTGTACCAGTCAAAAGCATTCTTTTAATCTCAAATCCTTTTGGCTGTCACGTAGAATTTTTACCCTAATTTTGTTCCGAAAGCTTGATATGACTTATAAGATTACAACCCAATCCAAATGCAATGGATAAATAGGTTTCCCAAGACAACCTGAAGGGTTAAATATAGAAAACATGTATGATGAAACCAGAGAGAGAGTTAGTCAGTAGTGTTTGCAAGGAAAGCCTGTTTGCTTAATGAAATTGAACTGCTCATTAAAATGTGAGCATCCTTGCAATCAAAGCAGAAAGGAAATATATACAGTGGAAGATTTATATCAGCTCTAAGAGAAAATATCAATTGCTCAGAAGTAAACTTTTCCAAGTCATATGCTGTCTAAACTTCTGTCTTTGTTACTTTTGTCTAAGAACATAAATTGGCATAAATTTAAGTTTGTTTTCCTCCCACTCATCATATCCAGGGTGAACTTTCCCCGGCTTCCCGCCAAACCCAAAAGTTTCTCCCTTGATGCTCATGGGTAAGTTGTTATTGGCAGGCTGCACTCCTGAGTTTCCCTTGCTTTTCTCCTACCCCGCTCCTACAGACTCAGGCGGAGAGTGCCTAGCCAGGGGCAGCTGTGGCTTGGGATGTTTGCTGTGCTTCCTGTATGTTTGCCCAGCATTGAGCAGCTGGTCACACAAGTAAAGCTTTCCCACTGTCTGTGCCAGTGTGCTGATGGCACTCGCTGCCAGTTGAGGAAGTCGAGGTGGGGAATTGAGGTCTCTTGTCATGGCCACCTCATTCCACCACCGCTGTCTGCAGTCTGCGGGGGCAGCCTAAGCTCCCTGCTCATCCCCAGTCATCCTGCAACATACCAGGGCGTGGACGGGAGTGGCAGCTCAGGGTCCCTGGGACAGAATTAGTCCTGTCCTTACAGAAACCAGAGCAGGGTTGCTGCTATGCAATTTTTACCTACCATCTCCTTTCATTGTCCTGATGTTTATTTATCACCCACCTGTGCACCCCCTGCCAGTTTTTATAGAGTCTTTGGCGTGACATAAAATTTCAGACAATGCTGAAAGAGGGAGGGAGTTGAGTGTCAAAGCCATGCTTTCCACCTTCCAGACAGGACCTTGGGGACCAAGCACGTTCCGAGGCCCTCTTAGGAGGATGACCTCAGCTGTGACCTCTCCCGTCTTCTGGACCAAGTGTCCCCAATGTTAAGGGCCCATGTGCGTGCTCTGCCAGAGCATGTCCAATGGTAGGACAACCTTGTGCTAATGCTTGGCAATTAGCTGACTGACTCTGAGGAAGAAAGGATGGCTCCTGTTCTCGGAGATGCTTGTGTTCATTTTCAAGCCCCCCTGCCAAGGACAGAGTGGAAGATTCTAGAACTGAATATCATTGGTGGTGACTCTGATTTTCTCTTGGAGATGGTGTTCAGAATTTTGGGGACTGGGTTCGGGAGGAAACACCCCCATACAGAGCAAAGAGCTAGGAGACAGCCTAGAGCAGAGCCACTCTTAGCAAGTAGCATGCCGGGAGCTCTCAGGGAGCTCCTGCGCCTCTCTGCCTGCATGAACAGCCCTGAGAGCATGGCACTGAATTACTTGATTCCTGATGCGCTTCCGAGCTGGAGCATTTAGGAATCCATGTCATCCAGACAAGGCTTTCCTGAGTGAACCCCTTGAGGGCTCCAGCCTGCAAATCTCAGCTTCTCTCTCCACTGGGATTCTTGTCTCCTCAGCCTCTGACTCCTGAATAGCCTCCTGTTACAAAAGCAGAAAGGGTAAAAACAAAGACAATGGAAGGAGATGCGAAGAGTGAATCAGTCACTGAATCCCTCACTCCACACACAGAAAATTATCACCAGCTGTTGCTCAATTAAATGCGACAATCTGGTGGTGCACTAGGAATGGCAGGGAGTGACGTGCTCTGTGCTGGCCGAGCCACCTTCATGGAAGCCCGGAGAGCTGCAGCAGAAAAGCACATTTCCCCATACAATTTACTTGTATTTTTAGCCAGAAGCATCCCAACACAAAGATTTGGTGACCTGGCAGCAGGTCCTGTTTGCAAGTTGTGCCTGGCGTGTGTGTACACAGGGCCTCTGGCTTCACATAGAAGGATTCTACGGGAACATGCAGGACGATAATCTTAGGCTCTCAGGAACACGCCTAATGAGCGGATGAATGCAGCGCCATCAAGTACACCCATACATTCCCTTCAATTCACCATGTCTTCTTGTGCATCTGTCTGCCAGGCAGTCTGCTCTTTTTCCAAGAATCAAATAAAAAATCTCTAAGACCAGTTTCCTGCCATAAGGGAACTCAAACTCGGGTCATTGCCATTACAATAGAAGGGTGTGTCTGTCACTGTGGCAAATGGCTGAGGTACTAGCTTTAAAAGAGGAAAGGTTTATTTGGGTTCGTGGTTGCAGTCCAAGCTGCTTGTTCAGGGCATGTGGGGGCATTGTGGGAGGAGCCTGTGCTGTGGCTCTCTGTGTGTGCTTCCTCCCCGTGGCCCAGGCTCCTACAGGCTCCTGTGCTCCTCACAGACCCTCAGGCTGGCCGTCAATCTTCCATACACAAGTTTCCAGGGGGCGTTTCAGATCCAAGCTGTTGCACGGGACACTTTGGAACTGGGATCAAATGAACACGCTTCAAGATACACGGGGCATGAGAAGAAGCTTGGAACTCCATGAGAGCTGGGACGGAGACTTGGCTATTACCAGAATTTGACATCATCCATTTTCCCCTCTGTCATTAGAGCTCTTTATTATTATTATTATTTTTTTAGCTCTTTATTTTTGGTCTTGTTTCCTACTCCTAAAATCACGGAGACATTTCAAAGGATGGAGATATCATGTGATCCTATCTTCCAAACCCATTTTAATTTTGCCTTTCACCTTTAGGTGTCTGATTGTTGTATATATGTTGTGAAAGGAGTGGCAAAGGGAGGTGTGTAGAAAGGGAGGGAGGGAGGGTGAACAAATGCAATCATGCTATTTAGAATATATATAATATAACATATATATATATGTATATATTCCCACGGACTCCTACTGGGAGAGCAGAGGAAATGCTGGTCTAGTACTCCTGGGAGGGTCTTTGCATCATAAGTAATTGTAGAATTTCATCAGATTGCTTTTCTCTATTCTGTTCATATGGATTTTGTTTCTTTATTCCATTAAAGTGGTGAACTCTATGGAATAGATTTTTAATGTTAAGCCAATCCTGACTCCAGATATAGATCTATCTTGTCCATAAAGTGTGGATACAGATATAGATCTATCTTGTCCATAAGTATCTATGCTTTAGAGAATCTGGAATATTTTATTTTTATTTTTTCTTCTGTTCTCTGAACTATCTTGGCAAATACATGTTGAATTTACTGTTGAAAGCTGTCTGGGCCCAGAATATTCTTCATAGAAAGACAAAATCATCAACGTTACTTGTCAGTTTTGTTAAGCTGTCCTTTGAAGGACTCTGCTTATTTCACTTACACTTTGACATTGGCATAAGAGTGATTAGTCTTTATTTTTTTCATTTTGAACTAACTGCCTCCTCCTCCTCTTCCACTTCTTGAATGAATATTGTTACAAGCTTATTAATCTTTCCGAGAATCAACGTTGGCTCTTGTGTTTCCTTGCTGAAATAAAAAATGTTGTTTTCTGCATATAAAAATTATTTACTTTTAGTTTTATTTGGGGTATTAGTCTAGTTTGTTGACATGGCTATCTATCTTATTGAGTTCCTTTTTTAACTTTTAAATATATACATTTAAAACTTCTGTATGTTTTAACATGCATTTTATCATCTTTATTAGAAATATTTTCTAATATTTATTATGTTACAATTTAGCTTTTGATTCCTGTATAACTAAAAAATGTAGTTTTAATCCCGATGATATCTATTTTATAATTATTTTCCTTTATTTTTGGCTTATAAATTGCTATGAGAGGGAATACTTTTATAAGACAATCCTAAAATAGATCATTAGTTATCACATGGCCTAATGTCTTTACTTTTGAACTGTCTTTGGTATGCCTTGGAAGACTTTGTTCTAGTTTGGGAGATAATATTCTGTGTATTTATAATAGCAGTGAGAAAACAAGATACTTAAATCACTGTATTCTACTTTTTTGCTTATTTGCTTTTGATTTTGATAAATTAATTTTGATCTACTAATTAATAAGTTTTGTCACATTTTCCAATATGATTACAAAATTTTCTTTATCTCTGAAGTACTATCAATATTTTGTTTTTAGCTATAGGACACTATAGACTATTTTGGCCTTTTAGTTGAGTTTGATATTCTATTGATTGAAATAACCCTCCAATGATGAGTTTTTGCCTTAGAATGTATAATCCAGTTACATTTGATCTCATTCAGTTTGTGCTTACAAAGTATGTTTTCCTTTTCTTTTGACAATTCTATACATTTTGCTATCAGATATGTTCTATATAAATATAATATGTTAGGGCTTTATTCTTTTCTTTAGACTGTCATGATTTTTTTATTTTTAGCTGGGCCATTACATGAACTCATCAATATATTTGTTCTTATATGTTTCATATTATTTTCTTTTTTTTTTTTGCCAGTCCTGGGCTTAGGCTCAGGGCCTGAGCACTGTCCTTGGGTTTTTCTCAAGGCTAGAACTCTACCACTTGAGCCTCAGCACCACTTCTGGCTTTTTCTAAGTATGTGGTACCATGGAATTGAACCCGGGTCTTCATGCATGCTAGGCAAGCACTCTACCACTAGGCCAAACTCCCGACCCGGCCCTCATATTATTTTCTATTTATCTGTTTCTTTTCTTTTTCCTTCTTGCATTCTTTTAGTTACTGACATAATAATAACAGAAATAATTTATGTATATTGCCAAATGCTTTGGTCCTTTCTCAAAAAGATAATATTATATGTACTGGCTCCATTGATCTCTCCTGAATCTTTGTCTACACATTTTGTTCGACTTGGAGATGATACATTTGATGAACTGAATTCATGGTTCTGTGGGCCAGGGTCTTCAGAGGTGACTCCAACTTTGGAATTCACTAGAACAATATATCTACCTTCATTCTAATGCTTGACTTCTTATGTCTTCTTATGTCATTCTGCTCCACTGATACTACAGCAGAGTTCTGCGTGGGCATTTCTGACTCTCATCCGGGCTCTAGACGTCAGCTGCCACGCAGACTTTCTTGTGATGCTGATGCTGGTCCAGCAAGGTGTTCTCTCTTGCTTTGACAAGTAATCTCCAAAGCTTCCTGTGGTGTTTGATTGGCATTTATTTCAGTTCTCCCTGTGAAAGCCCACTGGTTTTCCATTAGTGTATTGATTTCTCTGGGACTTTTCACCCTTTCTTCCTTGACTTCTCTGCTTCAATCAGAGGAGGCTGAAGTTGTCTCCAATATGCCCAGTACCATCGAAGTGTACCAGCAGCATTTCCAGAGGCCTCACTAGTTAGTGAATCTAATCCTGGCCAACATCACCTTCTTCCTTGGGGTTCACTCTCATTTCAATCTCAGCCCTGAGGGATCTAGTCTGCTGTGCACTATTGCAGTTCCTGCTGGTAGTTACTGACAACTCATAAGACTCTGAGCTACAGCACCTTTCCTGTCTTTGCCCCTGCATACCCTCTATTAAACTCGGTCCCACCAACCCTCCAGGCACCAGATCAATGATCAGGGTGAGTTTTCAGCATTGCAAAGTGGACTGTATTCAGCCTGAGGAGTGGCTCTGGGCCTATTAGCCTGGGTTTTTAGCAGGGGGATGCTCCACACACCCCATCCTTACTTCGGACACGAATCTCGCTTCATGCTTCTGTAAGTCACGAGTTCCCAGTGGCAGGATGGTCACCACCAGTTGGCCAGCAGGTTCTGTGGATCCTTGGTTCCCCTTTGTAGTCAGCTTCATCACAATAGCCCTGGTATCAGCTGCTCAAATTCAGTTCCCTTAGAAAGCAAATTTGAGCAAGGAACTCTGAGCATTGGACACTGCTTTGGGTAGGTCCCTGGGACCAACATCTTCAGAGCCATAAATCAAACAGGAATGAATACACAGACAAGTCTCACTGCAATGTGGCCAACACAAAGGCCTCATTTCCCACAGGAAACCTAGGGCTCATCGCTGACTTGCCCAGAGCCAAGAAGTTTGGGCTGAAATACATCTTTTCATTCATTGGTCAGTCCCCACATGCACCTTGTCCTCAGAGAGGGTTCAAGGTCCTGTGTGAGACACATGCAGAAGCTGAGGGTAGTTCCTGAACCACTCTACTACTAACTTAGCAGTGACTGCTCAGAACTTGGTGCGTTTCTCTGTGAAGGACTGGGAGGTAATTTCTTGAACTTGTGGTGTTTCAGATTGATTTTCCATATGCTTGGCTACTAAGCATAGGAAGGGAACAAATAAAGATCCAAAGAAAAACAGGGGAAAGTCACTATTCCAATCCAGCAAAGAGGTGTGTGTGTGAGTGTGCATGCATGTGTGTCTATGTGAGAGTGTGTTTTGTATGAGCATATCTCCAGAAAGATGGAGACAGAGGTAGGGAAAGATGGCTCAAGCTGAACTAAATTTGTATCATTTTTTTTTCTTCAGCTGTTTCTGAGGTATGGTGCTATTTGTATTTTATTTATATGTCTATATCTACTATTTACTTTGGTTCTTCTATTTCTCAACTATTACAGGAACAGTAAAATATTTTCAGCAATCATTTATTAATTGAATGTTTATCAAACACACCTTCATAGAAAGGAAAAAATAAGCAAACTATTCCAGCAGAGCCGGGCTTTCCTTTCCAGTGAGATTTTATTGCCATTCATGAGCCATTCTTTTTCATCTGACCTCCCTCATGATTTTGCAAGGTATTGGGTTAATGCCTGCACGACTTGCTCATTTAATGAAAAAGTAAGGTCTTTAGCTAAAAGGTGACTGTTTAACACAAAGGTTTTATCTCTGCCATGAGCAGAGCACCAGCGAGTTTTGATGCTGATTCTACTAAGTTGTTCCTGTAAGTTTTCATGCATCGTGATGTTGAAAATAATACTAATTGCTATGGTCTGACTATTAGAATCCCTCTAAAATTCTCAAGTTCAAACTCTAACCCCCAAGATCATAGTTTTAGTCATGGGGACCACCGAGGGGCATGAGGCTTAGATGAGATCATGAGTTAAGATTCCTTACAAATGAGATTTGTATCCTTTATGAAAATGGCTAAAATCCTTTGTCTTTATGCCACCCTTTCTCTCAGGAAATAATTCATCTATATCGCAGAGAGCAGGTTCTTACCAAACACTGAACAGACCAGCACCTTGGCTTTGGCCCACCCAGTCCTCAGAGCCATAGACTCTAAGCATTTGGTTATAGTGGCCTGAGATGACTAAATCCTAATCATACCTGATTTTTACTAATGGATTCACAATGATCAAACAGCTTCCCCATGTCTTACCAGCGTATCGGGCCCTCTATAACAAGAGGACGAGTGGTTTCAGTCATCCAAATGTCTCAAAAGAGGTCGTGTTGCTCTGTATTGCTCTGGCTGCCTGCTGATTGCGAGAAACCCCAGCTGGGGTGACTGTACATGGCTCACTGGGCGGCCCAGTTGCAGGAAGCTAGAGAAAAGGGATGCACGGAAACAACTGGCACAGACTGTACAAGGCTGGATGTGATGCCTTGAAACAGCCACTTCCTTAGTGGAATTATGAAACTAAAGTAGCAGTGATGATGGGATTTCATGATGCGTGGCAAATGAATATGAATGTACGATACAGGAAGCAGAGAAATGGGAATGTTGATATAAAACTACGATGGATTGAATGTGTTCCTCAAATTTCATGGTTTGGAAGTTGAATCCCACACTGGTGTTTGGAGGTGAGGACTCTGTGAGGAGTTCAGGACTAGATGAGGTCGGCAGGGTGTGGCTGCATGTTGGAAATGATATTTTATAAGAGGATGAGAGATCGGAGCTGACACATTGCTCTCTGACCATGTGACACCTACTATCTTGTTATAAAGCCATAGACAGGCCCTCAGCAGATGGTGATAAACTCCTCAGCCCTTGGGCCTATGTACCACCAAGAAAAATCTCTATTATTGTGTGTTGGATGTTTTGTTATAGCAGCAGAAAACACACCAAAGCCAGTTCTCACCAAAGATTTGGTTTAGGATGTTTTTACCCAGACTTCAAAAACAGAGAGAGCCCCTCCACCATCTGCTTACCTGAACATGAATGATGGGAGGTAAGGCAGCAGCTGAGACTGTAGCGTGTGAAAGTCCAGAATCAGAGCTTGGTATGGTGGTGCACATCTGTGATTCTAGCTACTTGAGACAGAGATTTGGAGAATCAGAGACAAAAGTTAGCAAGACCTCATTTTAACAAAGATGTTAAATGTATTGGTGCATGCTTGCTCTATCACCTCTGCAGAAGGTGTGGGTAGGAGAATGGGTCTGAGACTGGTCTCCAATGAAAAGATGCTTTCTATGAAATATAACTAAGACCAAAAGGGATGGGAGGCTGGCATAAGTGCCTAGAAAGTACAAGAACCTGAGTTCAAACCCTAGCACAGTAGTAGGATGATAGATGGAAGGAAGGAAGGAAAATTGGGAAGGGAAAGAAAGAAGTAAAGGAAAGAAGGAAAAGGAAAAAGGGCAAAAAAAGAAAGAAAGGAAAGGGAAAGAAAAAGCAACTGACCAAGGGATAGTTTTAGTCAGGCAGTGATGTTTTTCCTTTCACACAATTTCTCATTTATAAACTTTGAAATGCCATTTGATTCCTAAGTGCCATCTGATCCCTGGATAAAGGTCTGAGAGTTTTCTTCCATGATTGTAAGGCCAGTGTGGTTGGTAACCAGCAAGGAAGGCTGGTAGAAAGGAGAAGAGACGGAGCCAAGGGAAGATTCACTAGGATTATAGGGTATGTAGGAATGGGACAGCGAAGCAATTTTCCTCTCAGTTCCTGGGGTCTATCATGACATTTCTGAGGCTTTGTATTATCTCCAATAATCAGTCTTGATTGTAGCCTTCTTGGTGGCCTACATGTCCTGAGACAGCCAGCAGTGTGCTTCGTGGGCAGGAAGCAATCTCTCGTTAGCTCTGTGGGAAGTTCCTACATTGTGAGGGGAGAAACAGAATCCAAAGAAGTTAGAAAAGAAAGCTGTAGTCGGCAGGAGTGGGGCAAGAGCCGGTGTTTAAGTGGTTGACAGTAACAGGGGTAAGATGTTAGAAAACATGCTAGCAGCTTGATGGAGGAGGAGGTAATGTGCAAACAGTGGAGAAATAGGCATTTGATTCTCCGATTTCCTTTACTCCTGCGCATTATTATAAACTGTCAAATAATATAATTCTGTCTCAAATAACATGTGAAGACTCTTTTATGAAGGGAAGGCTGAGCTGCCAGTAAGAGGTACCTACCAGAGGCAAACAGATTTGTACGTATAAAAGTTACTCTGTTAGCTTACTGTTTCCAAGGGATTTTTCCTCCAGAAATATATTGCTTATTGGATGTTCCATCTCTAATTTTGGAGACCATATGTTCTAGGTATTCTGGGAAAGATCTAGGTTTCAAATCCTGTGTCCATTGTTCTCAGAAGCAGGGTAGGGTGTGGCAATGGCTAGCTCGTAGCGCATACTTAACTCCTGGGGTGTTGTCTCGAGCAGGATCAGCACGAGGTCACGGGTCCTTTGTGGCAACTCTTGAAGTATGGATAAGATAGTTACTGCCATTTGCTATGTTTTGAAACTGAGATTCAGAAATGATTACTTGCTTTCAACCAGCACATGGCAGGATTCTGAATGACCATCTTTTCTTGGGGAGCAGTGCAGTTTGTCTCTCTGGATGTCCAAGCTAAGTCTTGCGGTCAGCAGAATTACAAGATGCTGCCCCGTGTCCCTTCCCACTGGCGTCTATGACCCTACGACTCCCTCCAGCGGGCTGTTAATGGATGCTGCCTCTGTGATTAGACCATTGACCAGCTGACCTTGAGTCAATCAAAAGAGAGAGTAGGTATGCTTGCTTTAATTAGATATTCCATTAAAGGTCCTTAAAATGGCTACTTTTTTAAGAAAAATGGGGAGCTTTAAAAAGAAAAAGGGTCTACAAGTAATGGCTGATCTCAGCCTCTAAGGAGCTTTGGCTCTGGTTGACCTTGAGATAACCAATCTTTCCTTTGTTGGTCTTTGTAATGAGCAGACTCCTGACCTTCAGAAGTTTAGTTCTGTGAGGTCCTGAGCAGACAGTGTATGTTCTAAGCCACTGTATGTGGCCATCTTTTATCTAGCAGGCTTCAGGAAAGAGTCAGTAAGAGATGGCTCATGCCTTTGGTGGTGATGACTGAGGAGATCCAGACGATATGAAGGAGGAGGAGGAGGAGGGATGGAGGGAAAAAGGTCTGAGGTCTGAGCTGTGCCTTCCAGTTGACGAGTCTGGGCCATATCCAGATGGCTAAGGATACAGTCAAGAACATTAATCCTTATGAAAACAATAAAATTATGAGAGCAACTGTGATGACGAAAAAGGCAGAAAGAAAAAGACCAAGCACAGAACCTTCTGGAGCGCCCGTATTTCTTTCTCACTTATTGGGGCCAATCAAATTTCATCTTCTTGGATAAAGAAAAAAGGGGTGGTACACACATTGTTTCACTGACTATACAAATCATGGGAAATTTAAATACTAACAAATGTAAGAGTCATCATGATTTGTGATGTTTTCAGGATATAAAATGTAAATGCTTGACTTGGAGATACTATGTTATTCTGTAATATGCATGGAGCTCTCTTATTGTGCCCCCTTAAATAAGATAAACATCCAAAGACAGATTAATGCATATGTAACTGAGGTACTTTTGCCAAGTTCAGGGCTATGGACTTAGCAATCATGATCAAAGGACATAGGACCAGAGAGAATCTATGCTGGATGCTCTGTTTGTAGCTGAAATTCTTTTCATTCTAAACTTTCGTTGTCAGGGTGATGTCTAGAAGGATTACAATTACACATGTTAGGTGGTGATTACAGTAGCTACAATTCTATAAATTGTGATTTTCTAACTTGAGCAAACCTGGAAAGTTTTAATTTTGATCTGAAGATGAATGAAGAGACATCACACTTAATTACAAACTTGAAAAATTACATAGAGTTTTAAAATAAAATAGGATACTATTTTTCTTCTGATTGATGGCTGAAGACAGTGAGTTAGTATCACACGACCCCTGGCATTCATTCTTGTACTTTCCCCAGGATATATATTAGATTTCCATCTTGAAGCGAGTGGAAGGGGTTCAGATTTTAGCTCAGCCTTCTGTACTGTCCCTGAAACACTGCTATAATCAATGATTTGATAACGTGCTTGTGAGGCTTTGAAAGGCTAACATACATAAGCAAAGGATCAGCAAGATCTTAATGGATTAATGAGTAGTTACTGCCTGGATTTTAGGTATCTGTTCTTTACCCAAAGGACCTGTTCGAAACTCCAGTTCTCATCTTGTTGTTTTCTCCAGTAAAGGCCCAGCCTCCCAAATAGTAAAGTGAGAGCCTGATTCAAGTGACTGTAATATTGCCTATGAGTCTCCTGGGAGTCTATAGTCAGAGAGGGGGAGTTCATAAAAAAAAATTCTAGCTTCAGCTGCTATCTCTGACATATGGAAGGCTGCAATTTCACAAGGAAGTGAAACCTTACCTCCTACCAGGTGCCAATATATTTTAAGCAAAGAGATATTACAACTGTGGAATTATTGAAACCTGTGTTCTTTCCCTCCTTTTGCTTGAAGCAGATGTAAAATGTCACATTTCTGAGATGACATCATTGGGCCTAGCTGTAACCAAGGTGATGCTGGGAGTAACTCTGGGGAGGGCTGGCGTGGGAGACGGCGGTAAACACTGGGCTGAGAGAAGCTAGAGGACAGACCTATTTTTAGATTTTTGTGATGCAGGTCTGTACTGGCTTCTTAAAATTTGTAAAACTCGTAGCTCTCAAACCAAATGGATATTTCATGACGCTGCATGCACCAAAACTTCAAAAAAAATCTTGCTATTATGGTTTTTCTCTGAAATTTTCCCCAAGATGAGCGTGCTGAAGGCCTGAGATCAAGAGCTGTTAGGAAGCAATTGGGTCCCGATGGGTCTGACCTCATCAGAGGATCAGGTCGTCAGTGGACTCTGGCAGGGAACGGAAGCTTGGCAGGTAGAACTAGTTGAAGGGAGCAGGGTCCCGAGGACATGCTCTTGGGACTATATTTTGGCCCCTTTCGTTCTCCTGAAAGCTAAGAGGTGAACAGCTTTGCTGTCATGCCACACACCACCCCCTTGGTATTCTGCTTTGTTGCAGGCCCAGAAACAATGGAGCTCAGTAACTCTAGACTGAGACTATGTGCTGAAATCAAATCTTTTCTCCTTAGATGTTTTCCCCTTGGTTTCTTCTGTTACAGTGACAGAAAGCTGACCTACACACCTGACCTTTTCCTCAGATCTCAACAATTCTCAAGGCGGTAAAGAAAGTACTAATGTCCTTTCCTTGCACACAATGTCAGCTCCTGTTGAGTGTCTAATTCACTTCTACAGCCGTAAGTGCATCTTGGAATTCTGCCCACACAGCTAGAGAATATCAGGATGTATGTATGATGTACTGATGTAATACTAGCACATTATGTGCTTGTGTGTGTGTGTGTGTGTGTGTGCGTGTGTGCGTGTGTGTGTGTGTGTGTGTGTGTGTGTGTGTGTGTGTTTGCCCTCTCCCAAGGCCTAGCAGTGCCAGAGAATCAGAATTTGTTCTCTGCCTGTTTCTGTCCTATCTCATCACTGCTGAAGCGAGGCCACTGTCATCTGGTAGGAATCTGTCCCCACTGGCGCTGACTCCGCCAGGCAGCCATGCGTACACATCTGGAGTCTAGACTTGGCGGCTCTGTGGGCAGGCAGGCTCTCCTCCCAGGGCTCCATTGCCTGCTCCCTGCTCTGTTGACATAACTTGTGGCTGCCTCCCTCAGGTCCAGCTGCCTGACTCCAGCCCGCTCTTGCCTCTGTCCCTGCCATAACCTAGCTTTGACTATGCCCTTACACCAGGTGATCTTCCTCTCTGAAGGTGGAAAGGAAGGGATCCACAGTGCGGTGAAACTTGAGAACTGGGAATCCCATTTCAGAGCTGAGGGAGGGGGGCTTTGAGTTGGAGACTGTGAGGTTTGATAAACTCACTAAGCACAACACAGACCGTTTCTGACGTGCTGAGAAGGA
Source organism: Megascapheus bottae (assembly GCF_031878675.1). NCBI lineage: Eukaryota > Metazoa > Chordata > Mammalia > Rodentia > Geomyidae > Megascapheus > Megascapheus bottae. Next base: position 79,895,071 of record NC_143515.1, read on the forward strand.
GGCAGCCTCAGATATATGACTTGGGTCCAAATGTTGCACTCAGCTGCACACCAGATGTGGGGTCTGGCAGGTCTCTGAGGTTCAAAGTCAATGGGCAAATGGCAAGGAAGGGTGTGAGACTTACCAGGAGGAACGCACACCGGAATACAGGTAAGAGGCTCAATGTCTGTTGTAAAGTGGGGCGAGGAGAATGACTTCTTTCCTTTCTAGAATATATGCCACATACTCAGTTGAGCATGAGGCTTTTATGCCAGAGAGTCCACTTTCTTCTGTGCTGACTGTAAATGGTGCTTGTGTTTGAACAAGATGGGGCAGAGTAAGAGATGGAAAAATCTTGCTGTGAGGGGAGAAGTTTGTGCAAATCGTTCAAAGGAAATGCCTCCTTTTGTGTAGAAGGTAATCTAGAAAAGCTAAACACATTCTTGTGGTGGTGACACTTTCTGCATGTGAGCATCCTTTCGCTATGTAAGCTGAAACGACCATGGAGCTCAGACAATGGGTTGGTGACTTTAGATCTAAGCAGGAATCCTTCCACAGATGAGGCCCTGTGCAGTGGTATTTAGCTCTTGAGCTGTTCTTCACACATCTGAGTGCTTTTTATTCTTATGGCCGCGGATCACTCCTGGGGCATTTTCTGCATGTGGATATCATAAAAGACACTGTCAAAGAAGTACTTTATTTATGCACCTAATTAATTGTATTTGTATTAAAAGGACACAACATAAATTTCCTGTAAAAATAATTATGGAGATGTCAACTCAGCAAACAAAAGCAAGTCTTGAAGAAATTATAGGTTTCTTTTGGAAAATATCTTGTGCTATATACAGGTCTGCAAACCTCAGCCTTAAAGCCCCCAAGACAGAAACTGTTTATCTCCTGCCAAAGCTAAAATATTTACTCTCTGGCTTTCTCTACTGAAAACATTTGTTGATGCCTGTAGTTATTTAAACAAATAGATACTCAAAAGTATGGTTTACTTTTATCTAATTAGAAATATCTGTAAAGTCTTATCATATTCTCTAGCTTAAAATCCATCAGATGCTTTCATTTCTTCTTAGCTGGCCTGGGTTGTTGTTGAAAAACACCAGTGTGCTTGAATAACAGACGCTAACCTCTTCCAGTTCCTGAGGCTGAAAGCCTGACATCAAGACATGGGACAGTTGGATTCCTGGCCACGCTTTTCTCCTGGCCACGCTTTTCTCCTGGCCACGCTTTTCTCCTGGCCACGCTTTTCTCCTAGCTTGCTCCTCAACCTGTCTGTGCTTGGTAGAAGGAGAGTGAGTTCTGACTTCTGCTTTTCAAAGGACATAAATCCTTCTAAGTCCATCATGAAGAGTCTCCAAATGGCCTCAACTATCTGCCAAGAGCCCATCTCCAAATACCATCCCAGTGAAAGTCATGGCTTCATATGTGAATTCAGAGAGGGTTCCAGGGCCACCATGACGACCATACAACATGGACTTTCCCCTTGTATAGAACACCCTTCTCTACCCAATCTTAACATCACAGGCCGATTTCATTTCATGACCTCCTCTTCCACCCACCTCCAGTTCTTAGGGTTTAATTGTAAGCTTCTGTGGGAACCCACATGTGACAACAGATCACTGAACATGTAAGTGGAACTGTTTATTTGATCTGGGCTTTGAAGGACAGCAGACATGAAGTGAGCACCGCTGTATATTGCCAAGATATTGTAATGCCCTTCAGGAAACTGGGCCTTGTGTGTGAGACGGAGCATGAGCAACAGATCCACTTTGCTGTTGAGTGCCTGCCAGTCTTTGGGGAAGTCCTGTACTTTGTGATCTACAATGTGCTTGCCCATGGAAAAGGAATGGCCACTGAGTTGCCAGCGCTATGTCATGTGTGCTGTGCTCTTCTGCTAATCCCCTGCTTATTTAAGCCAAGACACATCCAAACCATCCACAGCACAGGCCTTTCTCTCCCAGCCAATCACCTGTGGGTCAGGCTCAATTCATCCAAGTCTCCGTCCACTTTATTTCTCTTCAAACACTTAACCAACACAGAGAACCTAAAACTACAGCTAGCCAAGTTGCTTGTCTACCGCTTTAATCCAACTGTGTTCTGTTGTCACAAAGGGACAGTAAGAACTTTGACAGGGACCAACAGTGACAGACTTTTTTTTCCTCCTGTTTCTCTTTTCTTTATTTTATCCATGAATGATAACTAACAAGGAAATCATAAATCAAACCTATCCCAAATCTTGGTGACATAGAAATAAAATAATATTCCAACAGAATGAAAAACATAAAGAAAAATCTCATCCTAATACATTATGCACATTTTCCAAGAGAGTTAAAAATGGCAACTCTACACAATCTTTTTTCATGATATACCAGAGATGTCATATTTTGCATTGGAAATGTATTGACATATACAGTGGCTGGAAAAATGCAGAACTCTACTCCTCATTGAATGGAAATTCAGCCCTATCAGTCTAAAATTTATGTAGTACTTTTTTCCACAAGCCTTGCCTTTTTCTCAGGAGGCAACCTGAATTTCAGCAGGAAAATGAAGACCCCATACAAATAGATGTCAGAATACTTCAAATACGATTTACTAATTAATGTTGTCCCTATCTTCTCGCTACATATGGAAGTACAATGGCAGACTTTTAATGTAAATTCAGCTAGGGTTGAATTTAACCAGCTAGCCGTCTCCACTGGTTAACTAGCAGTAGAAATAACACAGGTCATCAACTAGATCTAGCATCTCAGTTTCAGTAACCTCAAATTATAGGAAAATACAATGAATCAGAGGGATAACTTACCAGATTTATACTTCAACATTGTTGGCTTGTATGTTAATTAGTTAACTAAAAATTTAAAAATAAGTCCTTTCAGTATAAGTCAAAACTATTTGAGATTTTTATCTTTGTAAGTACAGTGTATCTAAACTGTGAAGATTTTTATATTTTTAATACTTTAGCACCTTTTTATAATTTAAAAAAAATATTGATGAAAAATACCTTGTACCTAGGTTAACTAGTTCCTTTACTTGACTCATTCTCATATAATGGGGAAAATAGCCAAAACCCAGAGAGATAACAGATCAAGGTAGGCATCGGAGCTTGCCAGGGCACAAAACGCTGGCATCAGAAAGTTAGCCTAGAAGCAAGAGCTGGCATTGGCCAATGAATGCAGTATAAGTTGAATGTGCATGAGTATGAATATACGCGAATCCCCGTGTGCATATTGGTTTGTTCATGCATGCAGGAGCATATGAATGGAAAGGATCTGTGTGAGCATAGTCCCGCACACATCAGCATGCATGTACATCAGGACATCTGAGTGAGAAGCATCTTGATGCTTGCAGAATGAGCACTTGTGCCTTGGGTAATAGAAGCGACCCCACTGGAAGCTGGGGGTAGTGTGGAAATCTTGTCCCTGTTGAGGCCGATGGTTTCCAGCGTTCTCCTACTACACTGTGCCTTTGGAGAGAGGTCTTGCTGGGTGAGCAGCAGGCCCTGATTTTGAGTCATGAGTTGCTTTCTCCAGTATCTGGATTCCTTCTGAGCCTGATGGACAGAGGCCAGGCGTCCGCCGAGCTGCTGGCTCACGCACACTCGATCTTGACAAGCTGGTTTGGCACACAGAGTCGGAGCATCTTCCTTGTCAGCAGCAGCAGCACAACAACCGCAGATTTTACTTTCCTGTGGCTTCTGTGGCCTTGTACTGGGTTTCTTTTCATGGAGACAAAAAAAAATCAGACCTATTTTCTCAGGACTAGGCTCAGAAGTCAGTAGCTAGAGGCTCAGAGAAGAGTTATCATTAGAGAAGGGCAAAGTAGACCAAGAAGATTTGTGTAGGAACATGAAGACACATGAGCATTGATGAAGTCAGCGGAAGAAATGGCACCTCCAGATCCTAATTAGGGCTCATTCTACCTTCTCACGTTTTCTGGTCCTCAGAGACCTTCACTGTGGGTGAAGCACTGCCCATCTGCAGTACCTGACCAGTTGCCTTCCAATTAATTAATTTCAATGTCCTATAGACTCTTTTGGAACATACTTAATGGATTTCCAAAGTCTACAATGGCACGAGCACAAATAACAAGAAAAATAAATGTATGCGGGATGCCTCATGGTTAGAACATTTCGCCAGTTTTTACACAGGTCATCTCATTCATCCTTGACATGTTATGACATTCACTAAATTCCATTTTACAGACTAAAACTTGAAACCAAATATACTTGGCCGAAAGTGTGTTTGTGAACACACGAGAGTAGAACCCAGGGGCCAGGAGTTTGGCCTGGTGGTAGAGTGCTTATCTAGCATGCACAAAGCCCTGGGTTTGATACCTTGGTACCATATAAACAGAAAAGCTGGAAGCGGTGCTGTAGCTCAAGTGGGAATGCTAGCCTCGAGCAATAAAAGCTCAAGGACAGTGCCCAGGCCCTGAGTTCAAGCCCCAGGGCTGGAAATAAAAAATAGAATCCACCCCTGTTGGGTTCTACTGCTACAGAGTAGCTTCTGGGTGGCACACACAAGCTTGTGCCATAACACACAGCCTGATTTGTCCACTGTGGCTGTGACAGGGTGAAGGGGCAATGAAAAGTCATATTAAAGGCTCTGGAATCTCAAGTTATAGTGTATGTCTTGCCTGTCAAGCATCAAAATGGTTCTGGCATTACCATTGCTATGGAAGTTTAGAGAACAGGGAGATGGTTGCCTGTGTGGAGGTTGGAACTTGACCATAGCTTGAGCATATGATCTTAAACCTAAATATATATGTATTTCTTCATCTCCAAGACAAAGGTTTAAACAGCATAATGACTAGAGAGTTGTTGAAAGAATTAAGTGAACTAATGAACACCAATGTTTGTAATTCCTTTCAGCTTGGTGTAAATACTGAGTGTAGTTTAATAATTGAGATGACCTCTGTTATATTTGAAATCTCTGTGCGGTATATTCTCCTTTTTGTATTTGATAACCACTCCTCTGTCTGGGGATATGATGTGCCTGGATTCATACAATCCTAAGCTATCTATTTTTCTTTCCTCCTTTGAGTCTATGATAGCTCAAGTATTTTTTTTCCCTGATGAGAAAGTGGGATGCTTCTGCAGGTTCCATTTTTCTCCCCAGAGCTGTTCTCTGAGGATGTATTCCTGAGTCCCAGGATGGAAGAGTGAAAAACAGAAACCCCTGAACCAAGCGTGCAGAGCCCCCCCAATACCCCCTGTTGTTGGTTTTACTCAGTCTTATTTCCCAGGAAATAATCACGTTTATTTGTGTCTAAGTCCCAGTTAGTCAGTGGTTTTGTAATATAATCCCCAAAGTATTCTTGATGCAGACTGTTCCTGCAGTGAGCTTGTTTTTTAATCAAATCAGTAAAGAGAAAAGACACAATGACTGCTAGGTGACGTTAGTATAGTTACTTCAAATCAGTACTACATTTAGTCCCAGGCTTCCTGACCACCAAGGAGGAAAGGAAAAGAAACACCCACATAATTTTGCCTGGCACACAGGATCAGAAAGCAGGAAACAACCAATTTCAGTACACAAGATTGTTTTGGCATTGACTTGGAAAGTCCATATGTGTCTCACACACACTCAGCATCAGAGGTGATACTGACAGACATAGTGGGAACCTTTTTGAGAGTTTTACTTACAACTGAATTTATTTTTCCCAAATGAGAGGAACTTTTTCTTGTAAGAAAACTTAAGTCAAAGCCAACACAATGTAAGGTGTAATAATGTTAAAGCAAAGTTATTGTTTTTTCTTTCTCAGGCCTTCTTTCTGCACTTATAATATTTCACCCTCAATTTATTAGCTTTATCTCTACCTTATTATTTAGAAGAGTTTGAATCAAATCTCTTCAGGGCATGAGAAAATGTTAATTTAGCTGTACAAGAAATCCTAAGGTATTACTTAGACTCATGTCACCAGTGGTAGAAAGGAACATAGATCATGGTCTCCTACAATCTGGACAAATCAAATTAGCTCAGCCCTTAGCATGTCCACTCTGCTGGCAGGGACACTTAGCTGAGCTTCAGAAGCTGGGAGATGTGGCATTCCCATGAGCTAGAGGCCAAAATGGATGATGACAAGTCTTCAGAACCACACACTGTTTTGAGAGGCAATATTGGCAGAAAATTCATATGGGCTATTGATAACCAGTTGGGCAGAAATAGATGGACATGTATGTTCTTTACCTTCTTTTCAAACGATTACCTTCACCTTCTGGCTTATAATGGCTGATGTTTCTTTAACAATAGTAACAGTCCTTGTACTCTTCTAAGTAAGATTAAAAATGCTCATGGAGAAACAGTATTCTACTGTTTGCTAGCACAAGAACTTCTAGTATATTCTAGTACATTCTGTTAAAGATTACACTTCTTTTTTTTTTGCCAGTCATGGGTTTTAGCACAGGGCCTGAGCACTGTCCTTGGACTTTCTCAAGGCTAGAGCTCTACCACTTGAGCCTCAGCACCACTTCCAGCTTTTTTCTATGCATGTGGTACAGAGGAATCGAACCCGGGTCTTTGTGCATGCCAGGCAAGCACTCTAGCACTAGGCCAAACTCCCGGCCTAAAGATTACACTTTCATATCCACATTTTCAGTACCCTTGGTAGGTAGAAGAGTCATCACTTGTAGAATAGGCCTGGGATGTAGTGACAACAAACAAACTCTGAGAATAAGGACCTGATGGGACTGGGTTCGGAGCGTGGAAAGGTTGGAAGGGAATAAAAGGCTTCTTCTTTTGGATTATTTTGCCAGTCTTGGGACTTGAACTCAGGGTCTGAGCACTTTCCTTGGGCTTTCTCAAGGCTAGAGCTCTACCACTTGAGCCAAAGCACCAGCCTATTCTATGTATGTGAGGAATTGAATCCCGGTCTTTGTGTATGCTAGGCAAGCAAGCACTCTACCATTAAACCACTTTCCTGGCTCCTTCTTGTAGATGTTAAGAGTTCAAATGGTTCAGAAAATTCAGGCAGATGAAAGTGTGTGAGGGTGGTGTTTCCAAGGGTCAAGAAGACAGACGGTCCTCAGTTCACGGTCTGTGCATTAAAATATGCTCTGGTCAGTCTAGCCACTGGTGGCTGCCTGCTATAATCCTCGCAGGAAGCTCCATTTTGAGGATTGCAGTTAGAAGCCAGTCAGGTTAGGAAAGTCTGTGAGATTCTTATCTCCAGTTAATCACCAAAATGGCAGAAGTAGAGCTGTGGCTCAAGTGGTAGAGTTCAGGCCTTGAGTGAAAAAAAAAAACAAAAAACCAACACAACAAACTAAGGAACTGTGTCCTGTCAGGTGTTCAAACTTCAGTACCAGCACTAAAATGCATGCATTGGCCAGCAGGACACGCACGTTTTCCGTGGGGGAGATGTGGAGCTCAGGCAGCCCCCATGATGCTTCTCCAGGCAAGATGTGGCGAGTCAAAGAAAGAGACATTGTGCACCACACATCCCAGCATACCCAAACCCTGTGACATCCTGATTCTACACATGAAACAGATGAACAAGTTAAATCCTTGCTCTGCTTATTCAACTGGAGGACATGAGAATAAGGATCCTCTGGGAACTGTGGAGGGTGGGGAGATACACTGTCCCCAAAATAAGATGGGGGTGTGTTGTAAGGTTGAGCCCACTTACCAGAAGGTTGGCTGTGTTTAAGGCCCTCCTATCAGCATCCTCCTCTTTCTTCTGGGGTCAGATGACCACGGCCATGCTGCTGAGCTGTAGGAGGACTGACAGTAATACACACTGGTGAAAGCACCCTGGTTCCTGTGTACACGAGGTACTAGAGGGGACCCTCAACACTGGGGCTACCTTATGAATTTGCTTGTGTTAGGACTGTGGCCAGAGAGGGCAGGGATTATGCCCCAGAAGACAGAGCGTCACTAGGTTAGAATCTGGCATCTCAACCCATATCCAAGATCCTCTCTATGCTTCTGCATGTGACATGTTGGTGTTGACAGCCAGAGCTCTAGGGACTGAGGTACAATCCTTATAAAAATCTTTGTCCCTGGGTCCTGGCACAGAGCTCCTACAGCTTGTGGAATGTTCTGTCTTTGGTTTGCTGATGGGGTGTCATGAAGAGAAATTGCTCAGGCTCAATAGCCTCCTGGAGGGGGAGAGAGCTCCAGAAACAGTGCAGATGGTTAGTGATTTGGGTTTGGATTAGCTGCCCCTCACTTTTGTGGATGAGAGACAGGTGAGAGTTGAGCTAAATCCCCAACACCCAAGGCAACTTTATAAACTCTTAAATTCTGAGGCTCATGGGGAGCTCAGATCAGGGGTTAAGGGGCAGGAGCCCCAGAGAGACGTGGGAGTTGCATGCCCTCCCGCTCTGCTCTGAATTTACAAGGCTGTTCCTATGGTAATCCTGAAGAATACAAACAACAACAGACTCTGGTGTGGATGTGAACAAGGAGCACTGGACATTGTTGGTTGGAATGTAAACAGGCACAACCACTCTGGGCAGTAGTTTGGAGATTTCTCCAAAAAACCAAACCTAGAACCAGCCAGGGTTGCCACTCTTGGACATTTATCCCAAAAATTACAAATCAGGATACAGTGAATCTGTATGTACAACATATTTATTACTGCCAAGATATGGTAACAACCTTGATGTCCCTGGATAGATCAAGAAACTGTGGTGTATATACACAATGGCATTTTACTTATTATATCATTTACAAAAAGATGTATGGCCTGGAGTAAAACTATGTTGAGTGAAATAAGTCAGGCCCAGAGAGCCAAAAACGTATGGTACCTCTCCTCGTAGAAGTGAGAACTAGTTTATAAATGCACAGATAAGCATAATGGGGCTGTGTACAAGTGTATGCAAATCTAATCCAAAATAAGGTTAACATGGAGGAGAGTTCAGCTGGTGCAACTTTTCCAAACAACTAATGCACGATCAAGCAAAATGAGTATCAGGAGGGTTGGGGGGACTGGAGAGGTGGACTAGGAGAATCGTTGGCAAGAGAGGTAGCTGAAGAGAGGAAAAGGGGGAATTGCTGTTATAAAATCTAATGCCTATCCTGTGGAAATTAGGAAAATGGAGAGAACCAGTGGGGCTGGGAAATGGGAGAATGGCTGCATGATATTGATCAAGATGCGTTGTACTCATGGATGCAAGTGTTGAATCATGACCCCTTTGCACCACCACTTAAAGATAATGAGTAAAAAGGAATTGAGAAGAGGCAGGCCTACTCATGCAAATTAACAGAAAGTTCCCTTCACAGACGATGTGGTGTACAGCTGGAGGGATTCCCAATTTCAGGTTAGGAAAAGTAGCCCATCATACCGATTTTACCCTCTAAGTCTCAAATACTTGGTAAAAAGCTCATTTGGCAAGTAAATACACTGGGTATACCATGTATTTATGCTCAGGACCTCAAATTCAGTGAAGTTATAAAGACATGAATAGCTTTTGGAAGACAAGTAGAAGCACAGACCTGCTTGTAATTTCTTTACTCTGTTAAGGAAAGCTTCTCTTAGCAACTGAATACAAAGCCTGCCAATTTTCTATAACCTTCAGGTTGTACTGCCATCCACGCAAACTGCAATCAATTTCTTTAAAGCCCAATCACCAATCACATTGGACTTGAGCTAGTAGAGTCACATGAAATGCCTGGTTTGGCCTCTCTGCTTGAATTCTTTGAGTGATTTTCCATTTGAAACACTATCAGGTATTTTTCAAGGTAGAAATGGACTATAATTAACTTGCTATCATTCTTCTTAGTTGCAATTAGAGTTGAATCTGATAAACATGTCATTGGATGACAAAAGAAGGAAACATTTGCATATTGAGTTTCCTTGAGCCAAGCCCCACGAAGAGCTCTGCAGAGAAATAGAAGGGGAAGTCAGTTGCATGCTCTCTGCTTGTCCCATAGAGTCCTCTGGAAACTTCTGGTCAGGGCACAGGAAATTCTAGCTGAAGCCCCCTTGTGCCTCCACCAGAAGAAGCTCCTCAGAGGTTACCTGAGCCCCCCAATTCTCAGAAAAGTGATGGTCAGCCCAGGATTGGAGCCTGGGTCTCCTCAATTCCTTCCCTTCCCATCAGTGGCACTCCTGGAAGGCTGGACTGGAAACACAGACCTTGTGCCTACAAGTGTGTCCTTCCTTTCTCTCTGTGGCTTCCTGTGAGGAGAAGAGGTAGAAGACTCAAAGCTGCACTTACCTCAGAGGAGACCAAGCTGGATTTCAGACCTGAGGCCAGAAGCTTCTGCAGCCAGGGGACCTGACGGGAATGGAAAGTAGCTCCTCACTGCACCTTTTCCTCACAGCCCCAGGCCTGGTGGACCATGCGTGAATCCTGGCAGCCCCACCCATCCTCAGAGACATGGCTTGAAAATCAGGGAGGGAAGTGCTCCGCTTCTGTGTGGCACTGCTTGTGCCTCCTGTCACCGCCCGCATGGCAGAGTTTGGGCTGGATGCCCATGGTTCCTGTCCACAGGAGGCCACAGTTTAAGGGGTTGGGAAGATGAAGGTTCAGGGCTGGTGTTCTGTGCTGTGTTGATGGAGACGCCACTGCTCCCATGTCTCCCTCATCCCTTTCTTAGCTCATGGACTTCCTGGAACAGAGTACATCAAAACCAACCCATGAGCCACCAACCCAAGCCAGGGAACTCAAACGGAACACACATGAGACTCCATGATGAAGATGGAACCCAGAGCTTCCATACCCCACCCAAGCCTGTGTGAGTGGAAATGGGACCTACGTGTTGTTGTTGACAAAGATCGTGACATATATTTTCCTGGGAACACAGGCTTAGACCTTTGCTAGCAGGTCTTCATTGTAAGAAGGTCATACCAAGGCCTTCATGGTACGGTGGATGTTGTACAGATGATTTGAAGTGGAGGACTTGTTGCCTTCGAGACAATTCTGAAAGAACTAACACAGTTCGTTCAGAGAGGAGAGAGCACAGGATTTTGCAGGCTCAGAGTTGTGGGGTCAGCTTGTGGCCGGTCCCAGATTCCTGACAGCTAGGTCAACCCTGGGTTTGCCCATCTACTCTGTTTCTCTCACTGGTTTTCATTTCTAAGCATGCTTGTCCAAATATAAGTTATACATTTAAAGAGATACAATACTATGCGAGTTATTCACTGAAAGTACCTCTTGCGGCTGTGCTACCAGACCTGTCCTAAATTTATTTACAATTTAACCCATTTGATGCCCAGTCATCTTATTCTATGGCATTGGGACGGTTGCTCTCTCCAGTGTGTGGATAAGGAAGGCCGGGCTTGGAGGGTTGAGTAAATTGTCTCAAGAGTACAGGGAGCACAGAGAGCTGTGTGTTTCCCATCTATGAGGTACTCCTTACCGTCTAATCCTAATTATGTCTTAAACCATTTTCTCTCAGAACAGTCACTGACTGGCACAGCAAAAAATACAATGAATGATGAGGGGAGAGGACGGGGAGAGGGAAATGGGGACAAAAACATGAGACAGGGTAGCAATGTGTGTGAAATGATGCACCGTCTATCTGGCGGATATCATGTCACCCTTCTATTCATTACAATGAACATATCATAAGAATTAAAAGTGCAATGAATGTTACCAGAGTGCAATAAAGAGTTTCTCATGACAGCCGATTGCCCACATCATTTCATACTGTGTTTTAGAAATCATTTCATGACTTGGCAGAGTTGTCCTTGCCCACGGCGATCTTCCAGTGTGGAAGGTCAGAGGTGACCTGTGTCCTACCAGAGGATGTAAGAAACATTGTTTCCATCCCAGATGAAAGTATTACTTCAATGATTTCCTGAGTTATGCACCTTGAAAATAATGAGCTACGAGAACTAGTTCAAAATGAGAAGCACCCAGAAAAGAGAAAAGAGAAGGAACCCTCCAGATCCCCCCCAAATAAACAACAATCTCAAACTTTCTGGCATATGCTGGCTATCCATTGTAGTTTTATGCCAAGTCAGGACTACAGGAACTGTCTGTTCCCATCTTCTGTGACTTCAAATCCCCTGGCCACCCTGCTGGCACCAGTGTGCAGCCAACACGTTGGCAAGGCAAATGTAGACTCTGGATTAGCATGTGAACTGGTGGGCCTCGCTTTGGCCACTGCTGATAAGGTTGTACAGCTGGGTGCTCCCGACACAGCAGGCACGGTGGTGAGCTGGGCCATGAGTTGGTATTTAGACAAATTGAGCAGTATTTTCCAAACTTTCCGTGCCATATGTCCATGTGCGAATAGGATAATGAGTATGTGTGTGGCAGCAGCATTCAACTTTCACACAAAAAAATAACCTTCCCAAACCAGCACGCCTGCAAACACGAGAGAAGCATCACCAAACCCAAGCCATCCCACGGCAGCCATTGCTGTCATTCCTACAGAGAGGCCCACTGCAGGAATGTCTCACAAGACTGGACCAAGGGAGTCCTTGTAGAATGCTTTTCTGATAAATGAGACTTCTGAATGTCGGTGAAGGTCTTTATACATAACTTATTTATTGTCCTCTCTATGATCTCTGAAGAAAAATAACCAAGGGACTCACCAATATCAAATTTATGCATGTAGAAACTCTTAACTGTGATGGTGTTAGTCTGTTCTGGCTGCTAAAACAAAATACCACAGACTGGGTGACTTGTATACTGGCATACATTTCACGTGGTCCTGGGGATGGGGGGTCTGACCTTGGGGTGCAGGCCTCGTCTGCTGCGACCTCTGTCTTCAGGTTGAAGATGGCTGCCCTTTTTCCGGATGGCCGAGAGGCAGAGTTAGGTGCATTTTCATCCTAGCAGAGCACCAGTGTTAGGGGAGGAGGCTCCTTCCACCCATCCTGTGTGGACCTTCATTACCTCCCCAGGGCCTGTCTCCAAGTGCAGTCACAATGGACTTAGGGATTCAGTATATGCATTTTGGGAGACCAGGAGGTAATTTCGCTCATTAAGGTAAGCTTATTTGGAAGTAAAAACTGTACCAGTGGCATGAGTTGAGATAGAGTCACATTGGATTAAGATGGGCCATAGGTCAATGGTATCTTCATGAGAGAGAGAGAGAGAGACAGAGAGAGAGAGAGAGAGAGACAGAGAGAGAGAGAGAGAGGAGAGAGAGAGAGAGACAGAGAGAGAGAGACAGAGAGAGACAGAGAGACAGAGAGAGAGACAGAGAGAGAGAGAGAGAGAGAGAGAGAGAGAGAGAGAGAGAGAGAGAGAGAGAGAGTCACCTAAAGACACAGAGAGAGATTGAAGTGATGCTACGGTACGTAGGAACTGGAAAATGCAGCACAGAGTGTCTCCGTCTGCATCGCTCGGGGAGAGTCCACGCTGCTGGCAAGCTGACTTTAGACTCGTGTCCTCCACCACTATAGAGAATAAATGTGCTGTGCTCATCCCCTTCACTTGGTGGTGATTTGTCCTGGCGGGTCCAGATCACAATTGCACTGATGTTCCATCACTGTGGTGGCTGTTATGCTGCTCCACATGGCAGCTGGCAGGCTGGGGGACTCTTTCTCCAGGTGGACTTCCAGTCGTGTGTGGTGAGGGTCCTGGGGAAGACACCAGTGGGTGGTGCTCAATGAAAGTGGCTCACTGGGGTCCTGGGCGACAGCTCAGTAGCCTGGGTTGACCAGAGGAGTGCACAGCTGGACTTAGATGGCGTGTGCCAAGCGTTCCCTAGGTGTTAACCATGGCTCCACAGTGTTGAGATGGCTGGCGTTTCTTTGTTTTTCCTCTTTTTTCTCCTCTCCCCTTCACGTCCCTCTCTTCTTTTTCTTTTACCAACAGAGCACTATTTATTTTAAGAATCAATAATGCTTTTCATCTTACAGTACTTTTGAGAGCAAGAGTAAATGAGCGAGAGAGAGAGGGAGAGAGAGAGGGAATATGTATATATTACTACTTTTGTTTTAAATGTTGGCAGAGGAGGAACAAGTTTGATACTTCGTTAGTCTTACTGGGCTCAGATATGATGCTGCCACAGCTCAGCCACTTTGATCATCGCACGCCAGCTTGATGGTAGATTTGAGTCTCCTGGACCAAGATGACACTCTCCTTAATGAGTAGCTTGCACCAAGTGTTTTATCGCAGCCACTGCCTGCTAATTGATGTAGTAACCACTAGAGAAGAATGAAAAAGAAGTACTATGAAAGTGAGACCGGTTCCACGGAGTGTTAAGGGAAAAGTGAAGTGAGCTGGTGTGCTTGAGTCCATCTCCTTCTTTCATTTTTCTATGTATCTTGTTGATGTGATGCATTTCTAATGGCCCTGTATGGACCTTGCACTTGGGAAGCAAATTTGGAATTATCAGTAAAACCATTCCCTTCCATGCAATAATTGTTCCTATATTGTCTTATGAAATGTACTTTCTCAGGTGCAAATCACAGGCTGAGGTCTCATTAAAATGCGACATGAATTGACAGACGTTGAAGAAAGCCAAAACTGTAGACAGGAATTTACAGAGGAAAGAGCAATATTCCTGGGAAGGTATTTGTGACCCTGAAGTGTCTCTGGGACTTTCTGAAGATGAATTTTAGGAAATGCACAAAGTCCACAAATAGAAGCCTGTGAATTACCTGGGTACCGGAAGGGCTGCAGGGTAGACTTAAGTGAAAAGGATGTGGATTTCTGCACTGAGGTATGTGTTAGCCAGCTTTCTGTAACCGTAACAAGTGCCTGTGACAATCAACTTACAAACAGGAAAGGTTTGACTTGACTTACTAACTTCAATGATCTTCCATGGTCCATTGGCCCCATTGTTTTGGGCCTAGAGGGAGGCCTCCCTTGTGAACAAGTGTGTGGGGATTAAGCCTCATGACCAGGGATGGAGGAGGAAAAGGAGTGTGAGCCTACAATCCCTACCAACAGCTTCCCAACAGTGCCAGGCCTCGGAGCAAGTCTTTAACACATGGACCTTTAGGGAGCATCACAGATGCTGGCAAGGCACTAAGGGTGGGTAAAAGTTGCTCATATTTCAGTGGCACCAGGAGAGATGATTTCCTCGGTAGATTTTATTAACTCATTCCTAATGTCACGCAGTTAACTTTTTGTGAGGCTACTTAAGATCTATCCCGTCAGCAAACTTCAACAATGCCGTCTTTAATTTAGTAGCTGCCGTGCAGTTGGTTAGGTGTCCAGAAGCATTCCTCTACAGCTCATGGTTTGTAATCCTGGCAGAGCAGGCCTCATTTCTCCGCTCCCAGCCCCTGGTCGCCATCCTCTCCTTACCTACTCTGGTGTTTTCCTACCTTAGCTACTATGGGAGCTGTTTCTGTGAACAAAAGAAGCAGGCACCTCTTCAACATACGGATTGCATGTTCTCTGGATCTGAATCTAAACATGTAGGCTGCATATCTGGATAGAATGGTAATTTTGGTTTAATTTTTTTGAAGATCTATCATAGATGTGTTCACGGTGGCTGCATTACTGTCATTTCTACTATAATATATGAATTTCCTGTTCTTCTCAGCTTCTGAACATAGTTATCTTTGGATTGCCAGATAGCAGCAGGCTCTACAGGCTCAGGTGAGACCTCATTCTGGCTTTGATGTGCACTTCTGTGATAATGACGGGAGCTTAGCACCTTCTCCTGGGTGTGAAATATAAGTAAGTACTCATGCATTTTGCCTGAGTTCACTGTGCATTTCGGATGCACAAATAGAAGGTTGACAAGTACGTTCTTCTATCACATTGGTTGATTTTTCACTTTTTTGCTGTGCAATGGTGTTTGAATTTGAACATGACCCACTTGTTTTTTTTCTTTTTTTGTGTGTGTCAAGGAGCTTTTCTCTATTTACGTTGAGGAGTTTTACCAACTCAGCTCTTATCATCTTAAGTCTTTTGTAATTTGGGGGTTGATTTCTATGTATTACATAAGGTAAAAATCCAGTTTTATTCTTTTGCATATAGACACTCATTTTTCCCCATCTGTTAAAGAGAACATTCTCACTGCACATTGATGACTTACACCTATAATCCTAGCTACTCAGGAGCCTGAAGTCTGAGGACCTTGGTTTGAAGCCGGCTCAGAGAGAAAAGTCCCTGTGAAACTCTTATATCCAATTAACTACTCAAAAACTGGAAGTGACGTGGTGGCTCCAAGTGGTAGAGCAGTAGCCTTGAGTGGAAGAGCTCAAGGACTATGCCCGAGCTATGAGTTCAAGCCTCATGACAAAATGGCAAAAATAGCAAAAGAATTAAAAAAGAGAACCTTCTCTTTACAGTGTAAACAACTGATACCTTTGCTGAAGACAAAGTACCCAGATCTTTCACCATCCAGGTCACATAGGTTCCTGAGAATTTTATTTATTTCATGTTATTATAATGAGATCACTTTTTAAAAGTTGTTCTTTATATAATTTACTTTTAATGCATAGAAGCACATTGATATGTTACCCATTCTTTATTTACCAGTCAGTGCTAACTGCTTCCTGGAGGAGCCTTGAAAACATGTGGGGTTAGAAGGAAAAATGGTTCTGTTTGGGTTTTGCCTTCATTGTGGTACGATCTTGTAAAAGCCACTGAATTTCATGGAAATTCGCCTATACCTATAAAGTAGAGATAATAAGGTTAGGATGAAATCATTTTAATTATATGTAACCTGATGCCTAGAATATAATAAGCCACTCAATACCTAATACATAATAACTAGTGGTGTGATTTTTTTGAGATTTTTAATGTTACAGCAAACATTTTTTTTGTGTGCAATTTCCCTTATGGAGTGCCTTCTGACATTCCAAAGCAAGCAAACAAAGAAACATTTCAAACTTAACCCAAGACAAAATCATTCACTTATTTTGGAAATGTTCTGTAAAAATTAATCAGGCTATTGTATCTGGGATTAGAGCATACTTTGGTTTGAATTATGTCAGTACAAAATAAACAAGTACAAATAAATAACAGAGATGCCCCTTAATTTCATAGTTCCACGAAGAGAAGAGTGTCCTGGGCTGGGTTTATGAACACTTAGCTGGTTTCCAGACAGTCCCTGCATCCCAGGCCTCCTGACAGCAGCAGTGGTCAGAGAGAAACTGAAGGTAGATTCTCAAGTAGAGAAATAATAATGTCTCAGGCCACCAAAGAATTGTCCCAGTCGCCACCTGTGAGCATCTCTGTCTGCGATGGAGCTGGAAGAGAAGCCTTATACCCCTCAAATCTGGGCCTGTTACTGGGTCACAGCAGCAGAACTCCTGCTGTGTTTATCTGTACAGCATTTTTCAGGCTTCCTGGGTCCCATATATATGATCTCGCTTGCACTTCAGAGGTGTTAAGCCATTGGTTCCCACAGGAGATGAGTTCTCGTTGCACAACCAACTCCCACTTAGTTGTTGAGCATTCGATATATGCCAGACATGAAGCCCCAGTTCCCTTGGGTGTGCCTTCGTGTTCCTGCTTGAGAGATGGGAGAGTGAAGTCCTCTGCTTGTCAGGTGCCTTGAGGTGCATTCCCAAAGCAAGGCTCTCTCTGATTGTGAATTCATATCCTTTCTATCATGTTAGGGGAAATTGTTAACATGAGAAGTTGTTATTCCCTTACTTTCATTCTGATCTTTGCTTCAACAAAAGCAAAGGAGGAGGAGAAACAGGAGGAAGAGGACTAGAAGAGTGGAGGAGGATGAAATGAAGAGAAGGCAGAAGTAAGAGAATGAAGAAGAGAAAAAGAGAAGTGAGGACTGGAGGAGGGAGCAGATGAAGGACTAGAGAAGGAAAGGGTGGAAGAGGAAGAGGAAGACTGGAGGAGGAAAAGGGGGAAGAGAAGGAGAGGAAGCAGGAATCAAAGAGGAAGAGGAGGTGTGGAGGAGAAGGAGGAGATGTGAGGAGAGGAGGGGCAGGAGGGCTGGAGAAAGAGAGGAGAAGGAAGGGGGAAAGGGAGGAGAGAATGAAGAGGGGAAGGGAGGCAAGGAAGAAAAGGAAAGAAAAGGAGGATAACAAATCAAAGAGACAATGAAATATACTGAAAAAATTTTGTTGAACTCATCATGGATTGAAATAATTTACATCCTGGAAAAAGAGTTGAATAAAAAAAATCCTGTTGTATCTTCCTCCTCCTCCTCCTCCTCCTCCTCCTCCTCCTCCTCCTCCTCCTCCTCCTTCCCCTCCTCCTCCTTCTTCTGCTTCTTCTGCTTCTGCTTTCTCTGTAGTATTTGGAAAACCATGGTTTAATTTACAAACTCGGTCCCAGTTGAAATGTGGAAATCACTCGTCCATTCTCCCGGGATATACCAGCCCATTCCAAGGTGGCTCAGATTACAGGCAGAGGGTTAAGACCAAGTGAGAGAGGGAATCTCAGAGGCCAAGCCCAGATGAAGACCGGGGCCTGGCACTGTCCCTAGTGCAGACAGACTTGGTTGGAGCACCATGGTTTTAATCAGCAGCTGGTTCCTGGGGTCTGCTTGGAGTCAGCCGCAGCCATTGAGGAAAGCTAAGGGCGCCTGGCTTAATGGGTTCTGAGGTTGTGTCTGGATCCCAGGCAAACCCGAGGACCACAGAACCCCACCGGGCTAAGTCTGCCCAGAGACAGACGAGGGTAAGCTGGGAAGGTTGCTGCCTTTCCCTCAGGCGTCTTGTGTGCGAGGCTGCTTTCCTTAAAGGGATGGGAAAAGATGGAAGAGTGGGGATTTCAGTGTGGAAGGAAACATTGTGTTTACAAATGCCAGGCAGTCATTAGCATATTTCCCAGAGAGGAGTCACTCTGGCGGAGTCTCTTGGTTGGAAACCTCAGGGCTTTCTTGTGGCTCTGCCTTCTGAGGGCAGGGCAGACATGGAGACTCTTGGAGCCCCCATTTGTAAATAGTCGATTTCATATTTGAAAAAAATCTCACACTGAAACTGTCACCCCCTCTTGTGGATCACAGATGGCGAAGAACTAATTTGTTACTGTTTGATAACTGCTTTTCCGTATCAAAGCTCTTATTTATCACTCTGTGGGGGAAATGACAGACTAAGAGCAATTGTGTGTTTTCTTTCCATTTTCTTGAACTGCTAGGCTCCGTGCTCCCCCTTATCCCCCCAACCCCACATGTTTCTTATTTGAAACATAAAATTGGGAATTTTTTGCACATGTTGGCTTGATTGAACTCACTTTTAGGGGGTTTTGAAGAATGCTTCTCGGGTGCAGACTGGCAGTCTCCATTCTCCAGCCTTTTTAATATCCCCAAGCAATGTAAGAGCATTCAGGCAGATCTCAAGCCACAACACGTTTCTAATTAGCTATGTAAATCAAGGCTTTGTTTCGTTTATGGCTACCAGGGCACCCTGTGGAGGGGCTGGGACATTGGGGTCCATGGGTCCCTGAGGGTCTGCAGACCTGCAGTTGTAGTTGTCTGCTACCTCTGCCTCTGGCATGCTCCCCTACCTACCACTTTCTAAGACAAGCCAGGAAGCAGGATGCATGGCGCCTGCACATTCTGCTCTCCCAAGCTGAAAGTTTGGAACCGTCTTGCATTTTCCACTGTCTGGTCTCAGCTCACCAAGCCCAAGCCAGGAATGTCTTCCACGGTCAGATGTTCTCCTTCTTCTTAACTACATCGACCTCTTCTGGAGCCTTACATCTTCTAGTGCTTTGGGTTGATTCACATCCTCTATTAGTCTTCAAGACTGTGGAAGGAGCAAAGCAATGGCGATTCATTTGGTCACTCTATCCCAGGTAACTTCCTAAAGGTTGCTTTCAGGCGTCAGGGTTCCTTGTTAAGGCACACCCGTACACCCTGTGAATCACCAGGCTGGGCTCAGGACACCATGCTGAGTGCTGAGAAGGCTCCACTTCACGTTACGCCTCTGGGAGGTGCCCTGGCCGCCCTCCCCGTGAAGACGCCCTGTGGACTTGGGAAATCTCAGCTACTGCTTTTCCTAAGCGTTTGCACTAGTGTTTGCAAAGTCTAACTGATAGACCGGGCACAGTAAGAGATCAGTAATAACAAAATAGGACAGCTATAACAATGGATCTTTATGAAGGGGCTGGGCCTGTGGGCTCTCTCAGTGTCTTAACTCCTTATTGTACTAAGGGACTATTTCGGGACTTTCTGTTGAGCGTAGGCAATGGACATCACTAAAGTAAAGTGTGGGTACAGAGTTGACAGATAGGGACAATGAAGCTGTGTCCTAGAACTCTGAGGAGTTGTCTGATAGACACATAGGTCTGTCTGACTCTACCTTTCCCAGGCATACTGCTGTCTTCCTGATCAGAGAGCGATGTGTACATCACCATTCAAATCAATTCCCTCCACAAGCGAAAGGAGAATGCCATAGAAAATATTTTGTTCTCTTCACAAAAAGGTTTTCTTGGCATGTTTTCCCAACACAATCATTGTCAGTCACATCGTCACCATTAAGGCATGAAAGACATTCAGATGCAGTCCCTCCTTCCTCCCGCCCTGCTCAGCACAGAGACAGCCACTGGAATGCTAAGCTGTGCCCTGCTCCGCTTTGATAGGTTTTCTTCTGTGAATCATCACAAGATGCCAGTGCGAGGGAGGGGGTATTAGAGGCATTAGCTTTGTGAGGTCAGTAGAGGACAAAGCGGGGTGCTGGCCGCTTTGCCGTGGGTGGGCCCGTGGCCCAGGGCCTCCTGCAGGCTCAGTCCACAGAACCACGTTTCCTCCTCCAGTCCTCTAACTAAAAAGCTCAAAGGGAAATTGCTTCAAAGATTGGGATGACCCAGATCAAGACGCTCTGCGTGCATAAACTGCTTTGCTAAAGGGCAAAAATGATCAGTACATTTCCTTAAAAATTAAGAAAAGTGAAGGAAAGGAGAGGGCTGGGTGAGAACGCTGAAAGGGCGATGTTGATCAACCAACCTGCACGGTGTTCACAGGCCGCTTTATTGAGTAGAAACTCCCGTGTACAATTACTTAAAGATAATAAGAACATTCAAAAAAGGGCTTTCTTCTTGAGGGAATTTAAATTGCCTCCTCCAACTTCACTGTCAAACACATATATGCTTACATACATATACACATATATAATTATTATGATACATATATTACACATATAGGTGTGTGTATGGTGTAGATGAGACAGGTATAGAATGTATGTATAACTATCGATGGAGATAGAGATGGAGATAGATATTGTTAGGACTGGGATTTGAACTCAGGGCTTCATAGTCCTTGCTAGACGGCGCCTCTACCCTGGAAACAGACACCCTGGCCTTTTTTACCCTGGTTATGATCATCTTGAGGGAGATGAGGGAGTTGAGCTCCCGTCTTGTGCTTGCTAGGAAGGCATCCCTACTGTGTGGCCATTCCCAGCAGTGGTTTTCATCTCCTTCTGAGGTCGGTGTCAGGTCCTCCCTGAGTGGGTGCTGGGCGCATTCTACCCGGCAGGATTCCCCCACCTGGCAGAATCAGCGAGCACCACAGCATCCAGCTTTGCTGAACCCTTGTCTGCCTGGACTAGCCTTGAATTGTGATCCCACCAATCTCAACCTCCCAAGTAGCTGCGATGACAGGCGTGAGCCTGGGATGCCTGTTATTGTGAGATTGGATCTTGTTTCTTTTTGCCAGTCTTCTATTTTACACTTCCCACCACGTTTTGAGATTTTAGAAGCTGGGTCATGGATGTTCTTTAAACCATATCTCCTCACTTGCCAGGGAAGTGGGAAGTGGGTGTATCTACACGTGACCATGAGCAACATCCACTCTTAGCCTTATCTTTGCTTCCCATTTGCACTGTCCTTTGCACAGGTGGAGATCAGACTGTGAACGGAACCTGCAATTAACATGTAGTTTGGAGAGTCCCTCCTGACCGTTTGCTTGCTACTAGAGAAGAGACTGATGATGATGACGATGATGACGAGACCTATGTGCTCATCAAAACAGCAGATGTTGAGAAGCTACTTTATCTTTGGCAAAGACCCTCCATGAGTTCTCAGGAATTTCCACAATTCTTGCTTGTATCAGTTAGTGTCGAATGCATCAGCGGATGAAGAAGGCTTTTGGGAATTGCAGAGAGTTTCCTGGACTTTCCATAACTTATCAATAAGTAAGTGATAGAATCAGGGAAGCTTTTATCCTCCAAAGACTGGAGAGACACATTTCCGATACCCAAAGTATCTATACATTTGTTTTTCTAATTCTTAAAACTTCAGAATCCACAGAAAATCTGCATAGAAAGGAAAGATGAAAACAGCGCGTAAATGTGCACACAAGTACAGCCAGGGACGGTGCACTTGTGGAATGCCGCCATCTTTGCTCCTGTCCTGGATTCTCTCAAGTACTCTGGTTTGTGCCCGCAGTTTACTGCATCTTCCTCATCTTGTGTCCAGAGAGAGGCTCTGAAGCTGGCAAAGAGTGGGAGACAGGGCAGAGCATCCTCTCTGTGATAAATTTCTAGAGGGGATGTAGGTTTTTGAAGCCTTCACGAGCTTTCCATCTGGAGCCACCTTGCAGGTGCAAGTGAATGTCTCCCCACTCCAAACCCACTTTCTCATCATCCACCCATCCAGGCATTTCTGTCCACCTCTACACCTTCTTCTTAATGACTCTTTCTCTTTGACTCAAGGTCTCTTTTCTTATTCGGATGAGGACAGCAGGATTGGGAGAGTCCGTCCATTCAGGGTCAGCCAGAGCACAAAGAGTGCGTGACCTGATACTCCATTACATGCAACAAAAAACAGGCCAGAGGTGGGTTACTCTCATCTTCCCAGACATGTAGGATTCAGAAACAGCACAATCACAGTTGATGCAGGTCTAAAAAAGAATAGTGAAACCCTGTTCCAAAGTAATATGGGCAAAAAGAGCTGGAGATCTGGCTTGAGTGGTAGAGTGCCTACGGGGCATGCATGCAGTTCGGAGTTATCCCCTAAGACTTTGAGTGATAACATGTTCCACCATTGTCCCTCTTGTGCCTTCCTTCCTTGATTAAACATGACACCACGCTTCATATTAGTTTGGACAAGAAAAATGTCTTGATTTCTACAATCCTCCTTCTTAGGAAGTACCAGTGTGGATACCTTCCACCTGAAAGAATCCAGGCTACTTTTCTGCAGCACTGTTGATCCACGTAACTGTGTACCACCTTATCTCTACAACATAGACAGAGCGGAGTGGGGGCTGTGCACGGTCCTTGAATAGGTTGGTATTCTTCCATGGGAAACAGATGTGGCTAGAAAGAGAAAGGATGTGTCTCCACAAAGCCCAAAGAATGTGAGAAATGTTCTGAGTGGTCAGGACCCTGCTGGCGGAATCCCCGCAGAGACCCCAGCCTGCTCTGCCTGCGGTGTGCACTCTGCATTTCCACTCGGCTCTGGCGTCTTCGTGCCCTGACCCAGGAATTGCCTTTTAGGCAGGATGTCATTAGGGCCACTGGGTCTGCTGCTGTTCTCCCTGGCACAGAGGTTTTACGACCTTAAACGTATCCATTTCAGTTTAAATGGAGGATTATAGAGATGGCTCACCAAAGCATTATTTGCTGGCATTTTAACGTTACACACTGATAATGTCTGGATTTCTGCTTGGGAACAGGAAAAGGGTCATTTTTGATGGTTTAAATATTATTAACTTACTCAGGAGAAGCAAAAGCCAAAGACCTAAAGCTCTAGTAGCCCTTCTAGCTGACTGGATGGATGTATTCAAGCTTTCCTTTCATGTAAGAAATAGAGCCATGGATATATGCCCTGGTAAAAATTAGGGAGGTTATTGTCCCCTGAAATTTAGAAATGCAAAGCACGAGTAAGTAATACGGCACTTCCAGCAATCAATGGATTTTCTAAAATGATTTATGAGAGCTTCCTCTGTACAACTATTTTGGACTTATGGCTCCAATCCAGCGTTTCTTGCCCAAGATTATAGTAAAGGCTAAATCTTGTTATGGCAAACTGTAATAGATCATCAAAATTCTTGAGTTACATTTAGAAATCGGGTATGTTAATGCTCCTTGCTCTAAAAGTGATTGGGACTTGGAGATGTCTTTGTGGTATTAAAAATTACGGCTATAAACCTATTTGCCTGATATATACAGTTCTTTCTACTTCTTCAGCAGCAAATAAATGGGCCACAAAAGTTTCCGATTGTACAGCGAACCTAACCTATTACAATATGCTCATAGGTCTAGGAAGAGGATTGAGGACCCCTTTTCCCCCCCAAACGAACTAATTTCACACTTATTTGTTGTGCATTCAGTGAAGCCCTTGCTTGAAGGCGTCTTGAGCCACACTGAGTGCGCTGGACTGAAGGGGCTGCCTGTTCCCAGAGAGGTGGGCTCAGGACCGGAGGCCAAGCCTGGAGAGCCTGGGAGAGCACAGACCCATTCCAGCTGCTGCTGGCAGTGTATGGGCCATTCTATCCCTCAGCCACCCACCACCCCACAAAGGAACCGGTGCTGGCTCATCATCCTGCACCATGTTCAGCGGGGCGGGGAGGGGGGGGGAGGGGGGGTTGTGAGGGCACCAGGAAAAGCCAAAACATCAACAAGCTCCTCACCTCCATGTCACACTCATCTCTAACTTGGAGAAAATGCCTCTCCTAAAGGATTAAAGAGAAAAAGGCTTAGGAAAACAAATCCCAGAGGCTAGCTCTTTAAAACCTAATAATTTATGTCTCTTCAATGAAAAATGACTCAACTCCTTTGGGAAAGCTCAGCTATCTATACGTATGATTTTACATACATACATGCTTATAGATACACATGTATACACACACATATATATATACTTCATATATATATATTTAGTGTATATACACTATCTACATATGCAAATATATGTGTACACACATATATATGTATGGTTATACATAAAATTACATACACAGAGGGAAATTCTTGCTTTATGTGTAGTTCAGTGTACTCATTGTGCATGGAAAATGATTAGCTTTATTCTTCATCTATTAGGGCACTAGCATACACTGGGGGAGATGTGCTATTTTTTCCAGTAGTATCCCCAGTGGGGCCATGCACTTTCACAGTGTAGCAGAGGTCTGTTTTATAACCGGGCCAAATGCTTCAAGGCTCTTTTTGGAATGTCCTATGCTGAGGTGTTTATTTCCAAGCTTTGTTTTTAATTTAAGGGACTTTTTTAGAATGAATTGTGTCTGTGAACTGCTTTTTGATAGTTTTGCTAATCTAGTTCTGCTCAAGAATCTTAAAAGGAAATACTTAAGCATTTCCTAGTATGTATGAGAAGGACTACCAGAAATTTGGAATACAGGGGAAAACAACTAGTAAGTAAATTTTTCAGGGGGATGCTGGGTTTCTGCCCTTGACTGTTCAATTTTGTGCCTTTACTGGGATGGAAGTTAACGTCCAGCCCTTTCTCTGATGAAATGCAAGTAATTCTTACCCATTAGGATAAAACAATCTCCAAGGGTAGATCAACCTTATAGAAATATATATTCACACACCTAGCCTGCTGGCAATCTTTCCTACCATACCTCTTCATCATTCACCAAAATTAAGCTCCTCCAACTCTTTATTTACACCAATATAAATATCTCTCTGGCTTCCTCAGAAATCATCATGCCAAATAAACTTTTGGCACCTCCATATATTTGTACAAGAGTCAAGATAATATGAGAATTTTTGTTTCTTATCCTTTCAAAAAGTTAGATAACTGAACTGAGAAATAATATAGTATAGAGGCCTAAAATTTTCCCCTTGACTCTCTACCCTATTCCCTGAACAGTAGTCAGTTTCAATCTTTTTGGAGAGGTATTCAGCAACTTCCAAGGAAAAACTTCCAAAGAAAAATGCACAACTCTCAGCACATGCCAGAACCATCTGGTTGGAGACCAGCCTTCTGAGAACACAGGACAAGGCAGAGGAAGCTTGGTAAACACTCTATCATTTAGAAACAGTCACCGCAGGGTGGACAGAGTCAGGCGGTGCTCTTGACCTTGGTAACAGCTGCACGTGGAAGTCTGCCACCCTGCCACAGTTTCTCAGCAGCTTCCCATCAGCTACATCTGCCCCAAATGCCTGGAGCTGGCTCCATTCATTTACTATGACATTTTACCTACCTGACCCTTTTCTGCGTGGGATCTGTGGTGTCAATATCTGAGCACTGTCAGTGCCTGTGAAGATGCTACCTGGCCTCACAAAGACACAGAACTGTTAGCCTGCCTTTTTTCCTGATGTTTTCCATGACAAGTTACTCCTCTGGCATCATCATTATATGCAAAATAAACTCTGTGCTTTGCAATCTGCTTTCTGCTTTTCTAGTTTCTCCTTCTAAATCTGCATGGATGGGGTATGAATTACCTTACCCCACAGAGTCTGGTCTTATAAAAATGATTTTGAGGGACTGGCAAGTTTTATTGGAACATTGAATTACATGCTTTAGCTGAGAGTTAGCTGTATCTACTCTGAGTCAGTCTTACATAAAAGCATTTTGACCCATCACGGACCAATCTGCCTTTAATCTACATTGTGCTGAAATTGCAGAGGTAGTTTAGAATGTAAATATTAAAAAATATAAATAAGGAGAAAAATAACTAGACTGAGGGCTGGAGATTGGGTTCTGGTTGAGTTTGGCCCCTATCTAGAGTTCGACCTTGTGGTGAGCCCCACTTCCAAGGCCTTGCTTTAATTTCGGTCAGTACTTAAGTGAATTCCTTCCTTAGCTTCACCTGGCCTACTCTTAACTGCATATGCTTTTCTATGTCCCTCCTGGGGAGAAAGAGAATGAAAATGTCCCCATACCTATTCCCGCTCCCCTTCCCTCACCAGCCTAAGGGATTATGGGCATTTTGTTTATAAGCAGGCACTGGACGAGGCTATGAGCTTTCACACAGCTTCCTACTTCCCCAATAAGGTACTTACTGTAATATATATCATTCATCCTCTTCCACCTTCTCTTTTTCCATCCCCCAACCAATGACCTTCATATCTGTCCCCTGCTGGAGACTTGGTTACTCTGGAGAGACTCCATGGAGGCCAGCTCTTATCACAGAGGCCTCCAGGGCCAGCCTCCTGCTTTGCAGCCTCCCTTGCAGCACTGTCAGATAAGCATGCAAAGGGCTGCATGCCTACAGTGACGCAGAAACCACAAAGGACACATGCAATGGCGGTGGTAGCTGCAGCTAGTTGCTTACTGGGCAAGTGGTGCCAGGCCAGCATCCTGGATGGCTGAGTGGTGTTAGGTGCAAGATGCCATCTAGGGTTGGGACGCAGCCACAGGGCACGCTGCCCTGGACAGGTGCTACTGTGAGATTTAGGTGCTGGCTCTTGGCATCGCCCTTAAGTGCAAGTCCTTCCAGTGGTTTTGTGAACTCTTTAATCCCCTTATTGCTTAGCTCAGCTAGACTCGGTTTCTTTGGCTTGTGAAAGAACTCTGGTTTGCATCATTACAATGAGAACAAAAAACCCAGAGCTTCCTTATCGCAAACATTTACAGAGGTCAAAGCTAGATGCTGTAATCGTATCTTGATTCCTGATTTCCCCACTAACCTGCGGGCTTTTCAAATGTACCATAACCTATTTGTCTCTGCCACCATAGGGCAGAGACCAGTTCTTCCCATGGCTTGGGAGCCAAAAGAGATAGCTGCTCTGAAGAGCTGGCTGTGCGGTTCCAGAAAAGCTATGGAAGACTAACATTTAAGGTGGGCCCTGAGACTGCAGAAAAGTTAGGTCAAGTAGGCAGGTCCAGAAAGACCGGGGTCTAGGAAGAGAAAGAGTTGGTGAAAGGGAATAATGAGACCCTGAGGGTAGAACTCTTGATGCGGTGGTCAGGGTTGCAGTATGGTGCCTGTCCACCCCCTGCTGGCTGTCATGGGCCTGCGGCAGGAGCGGCAGACAGCACTCTCACCCGGAAGAGTACCAGCCCTGTCCACACATTTCAGCTCTGACTAGAGGGAAGGCATCACTTGACTTCACTCATGAATCCCAAGGTGGAATTAGCACTGGTTAGCTAGAGGATCTGGTTTATAAATCAGTCGTGCTACTTTGGCCAATAGGAAATTGTCATAGAATGTCTCTATTTTGATGATGCTATATTCAGGAGAGGTTCAGTAACTAACTAAGCAGAGCACTAGTCATCAATGGCAAGCCATTTTTGATAGGGTTGCAAAGCAGGATTTCTGAAAGAATGTGTGTGAACAGTAGGATTAGAAGAAGAACAGAAAAAGTAGATGTGTGTGTGTGTGTGTGTGTGAGAGAGAGAGAGAGAGAGAGAGAGAGAGAGAGACAGACAGACACACAGAGAGAGAGAGAGACAGAGACAGAGACAGAGAGAGACACAGAGAGAGAGAGACAGAGAGAGAGACAGAGAGAGAGAGAGACAGAGAGAGAGACAGAGAGAGAGACAGAGAGAGAGACAGAGAGACAGAGAGAGAGACAGAGAGAGACAGAGCAGAGAGAGCGAGAGAGAGAGAGAGAGAGAGAATTTACATTACGTCGTGGGCTACAGAGAAGATTCCAGGTGGTGATGAGCCATGTTATACAAACCACTTGGCTTTAGTGAACAGAATGTAGAGACTGAGTAGACTGTGGAGCTCTTGGGCCCAGGAAGATTTCAAAGTCTTGGTCCTGCTCCCCAGTGGGAGACACACAGTGGTCCCTGGACTGTGGGGCTGCAGGCCCCATCTGACGACAGGTGCATGCCGACACAGCAATCACCAGACGTCTGTGGGGAGAGACCCGAGAAGCCATGGACCCCTTCAGCACCAGGCAGCATCAGAAGGTGGGTGTAGAACGGGATGGCAGCTATAAGCTAATGGCAGTCACACTTGTCACCAGTCTTGTGAGTGTAGACTCCACCCAGCACCTCTGAAGGCCTCTGGGACGCTGGATTCCATTCCAGCACTCTCCCTGCGAGCTTAGCTTTCTGGACTGATCCAAGGTTCATCAGACATTTGGACAATTCTTTTTTTTCATATATTTTTATTGTAATTAATAGAAGGATTACATGATATTTGCCAGATAGAAGGTGCATTAATTCCCATACATTGATACCCTTTCACATGTCTTGGTCCCCATTTCCCTCCCCGCCACCCCCACCCCTCATCTTGTTTCCCCCCCTTCCCTAACCAACTTCAAATAACCAAATACAAATATATCTGATATATCAGGTAACAAAGTGAGATACTGTAACAATATGATTATCTTTCAAAAGTGAGTTGAAGTTCTGTGCTGGGTGACAGCCAGCCCCTCCTCTCCCGCTTTGGGGACGGTTTTGGTTTTATAGAGATGTCTTCAATGGGAGTTCATGGTTCTGAGAGGAGAAGAGACTGTGCTGCACTGAGATCCAGGATCTCACTGTCTGTTGGTTTTCGAGTCAGTGTGTCACTACGTAGTCTGGTCTGGCCTTGAACTTAATTGTCCTGCCTCAACCTACCAAGTGCTGAGACTAGAGATGTGAAGCAGCATGCTAAACACAGTCTGTCACCTTCTGAAGTTCTCCTTTCACTCTCTGGTGTTGGGCTTAAGAGACAGGCATTACTATGATGCTCCCTCAGGATGCCTGTGACCCATCAGGAAGGACCTTGCGAAAGCACAGTTGTGAAGGACAGGCAGACGGAAGCCCTTCTCACTCACTGAGCTTCCCTGCAAAAGGAAGTCAGGGCTGGTTATGGCATTGTGTGCAGGACTGCTGCACACAGGTGCCCGTGAGCGTCAGGGAGGGAGGACTGAAGGATGGAGTGGAGTCCTACCCTTGGCCACGTGCCAGAGCCTTGGTGTGCATGCTTATTCCAGGCCGGAGCCTCAGTGTGCACGCTCATCCCAGGCCAGAGCCTCAGTGTGCACGCTTATCCAAAGTCAGAGCCTCAGTGTGCATGCTTATCCCAGGCCAGAGCCTCAGTGTGCACGCTTATCCCAGGCCAGAACCTCAGTGTGCACACTTATCCCAGGCCAGAGCCTCAGTGTGCACGCTTATCAAAGGCCAGAGCCTCAGTGTGCATACTTATCCCAGGCTAGAACCTCGGTGTGCACGCTTATCCCAGGCCACAACACTGCGCACTAAGCAGCTGCCATGGCCAGACTTTGTGTGACTCTTTTACAATGCTCTTCAACCCGGTGTGTTCAGGACTGAGCCAGAGGACCTGGGCAAAGAAGATGCAGGCGTTTCACGAGGCCCTGGGAATCCATGCTCCAAATTCATCACACTATGTGGTTGATTTCCTAACCCGAGAGAGGCAGAGACCTTCCTTCCAGAATTGTCTGAGGAAACAAATGCATTTTCCTGGACATTTCTTTTCTATCCCCTCTCTCTCCCAACCCCATCTCCATCCTTTTCCCCACATTCCTTGTGTCCCAGCAGCTCTGTCTCGCAGGCGACCAGGTGCAGGCCTTCTGCCTTGTCTGGTCTCAGCTTGACTCTGCAGAAGGGCTGTGAGACACAGGCACAGGTGTGGAGGTGTGTTAGGGGAGGGACCTTAGAGCTAGGGGTGTCATTTTTACCAGGAGTGCCCCTCGGCCTGGGGCTAGCAGAGTCAATTCTGAGAAGGGCCACTTCATTTTGGAAAGGGGAAACTTTTGCTGTGGCCTTTATTGACTGTGGAATGCTTCTCCTCGGGTGAGATGGGCTGTAGAAGCCACTTGTTTCATTTATAAAGTTGGTTTTGAAACTGAAAAGAGGCGAGGGAAAAGAGGTGAAAAATGGGAGACAGATGAGGTGACAGAAAGGATTTTTATTGCTCTCCTGGTGTCACCACATGATATAGGAACCAGTTTTTCACATCTTAAGCAGACCCAGGCCAAGCAATTCTGAGAATTCCATCCACTGAGAGATGCGTGCTCTGCTGGTACTTGATCCTATGTCACTAGGGTCCCCCCAATCTGCGTTGGGTGGTTGTGCTGCTCACCAGAGGGAGTGAACAGAATGTGTAGAAGGAGGCTGTGGGGTGCTGCCACACCCCTCCCAGGAGGCAATGTTTTTCTGCAGTCCCCTCCACATTTAGCAGCTCCTCACTTTGCGCCGGGCCAGGTGGCCAGGATGGCAGCATCTCTTCCTCTCTTTTCACATTGCTTTGCACCGTGCTAGTTAATAGCAGCCATGGGAAACTCCCTAAGTGGAAAGAATACAGACACAGTTTCCACTGGTGAAAAGATCACACTGGAAAACCATGTTCCTCCCAAGCCCTTGCAGTTCCCAGAGCCCCCTCTTCTCTCAGGACCTCCGTGGAGTGGGAAGGAGAGGCTGGCGGGCTCCGTGTATGTGCAGTGAGAAGCTGTGAGCAGGTGTGGGGACACCGCTTCTCGCGCTCTTAGCAGTGGTCTCCCCCGAGCTGGGCCTGCTCCTGGACATCAGGTGCAAAGGTCTTAGACCTCTAGAAAGGCGGGGAGCATTGCCCACTTTACTTTATGTTACTTAACCTGTTCATGGACATGTCTATCTTGATTCAGCAGACGTTTTATTATTAGCAAGTGTAATATCGTATTTCATGGTTATTATTCATTATTATTGTCCATTTCATTATGTAACATCAGCATTACTGTAAATCATTATTAAAAAATGGAAGATTACCAAACAATGTGTGTAGCAGAAATCGTCACCCTCCTCTTTGACCTTCGGCCTCCTGCTAATTCTAGCTTGAGGGCTAGCCTGCAGGAATGGCCAAGGATGGTGTGATAATGAGTTATTGGGTGTCGGTGCACTTTAAAAACAATGGGATATACATAGAGTCGAAGAGTATACATTTTTACTGAGCCCCTGGGGACATCTGTTACTATGCTTGTGGTATGCATTATCGGGGAATCAATATGTCTAGAATTTTCTAAAAACGGAATGATTTAAATACATATTTGTTCCAATGTCATAGCATTAAATGTCACCCAGTTTTTCAAGGTGTTTCAAGACCCCAGCAAATCCGAGGGCACGATCCATGCAGAAATCTCCACCCCAGGGCTTGCAGCCCACTGTCACGGAGAGATGCTGCTCTAAGTTGGCCATGGTGGGTGATGAGGAAATAGCCACAGGCTTGGACAAATGCTGTCTTTGTGGGGACAGAGAAAAATGGCTCATGTGTTGCCAAGTGAGAAAAGGTGAAGTTCAAGGAGATGCTGAATCTCAATGACTTTGGTAATTTAATGGTAATGGAAGGAGAGGCACTTTCCTGTGTGAGTGGGGATGTGAGCTCTAGTGTCAGCGTGGACCAAGAAACATGCTGAGAGTGGAGGGGAAGCTGTGGTAGGAGCGTGTTCCCTCTGGATGCCAGGCTGGAGAGCTGGCTGTGGCGACTGCTCTGGGCCTCGGTGGCAGTAGATGGCACCGTGGGGACAGTCTGCGGGAGTGCCGGGGGACAAAGAGTCCTGAGCCGCGGAGGTGGGCAGAGCGCGTTCTGTGAGTGCCTCATGGAAAGCCGTCAGCCCCCAGTCTGAGGACGGATGAGGAACGAAGAGAGATGTGAGGACATCTTCCCAGAAGCTGAGAAAACCGGTGAGCACCAGAGCTTGTCTGCCACCTCATGCAGGGAGGTCTGCCAGCACAGGTCTCACAAAGCCCCCTATTTTCTCCCTGAGGCAGCCAAGCTGTGATTTCTGCAATGCTGTCACCAAAAAGCCTTAGGGTAAAAAAAGTGCGTATCACAGGTCTCAGTGACTTGGTTCATTTTGAGGTTTTCCAGACATAATTGTGTCAAAGAATAAAAGGTACTTCAAGAAATCCAGTCACTGGTGTCCGCTAAGAGGCCATGATGGGAGGGTGAACTAGGTTTTTGAAATTTATAAAATAAAGGCAAGAAGAAAATCAGTCTGACTACAAGTTCCCATATATAATGTAATATAGTATCTCTAATCTTCATAGAATGCAAAGTCATCTGCTATTCTCTGTATAGGTGGTGAAGAAAATAGAGCTAAAAGTAATTGGAACATTAGAGAAAAATCCACATGATTCCCAAATGATCAAATTGAGAAGGGATATTTGCTCAGTGACTCCAAAGCCTTCTTTCTTTCTTTCTCTTTCTCTCTCTCTTTCTTTCTCTCTCTCTCTTTCTCTTTCTCTCTCTCTCTCTCTTTCTTTCTTTCTTTCTTTCTTTCTTTCTTTCTTTCTTTCTTTCTTTCTGTTGTAGGTCTTGAACTCTGGGCCTGGGTGTTGTCCCTGAGCTCTTCAGCTCAAGGCTACTGTCCTACTCCTTGAGCCACAGCACTATTTCCAGTTTTCTCATGGTTAATTGGAGATAAGAGTCTCTCACAGACTTTAGTGTGCAGGTTGGCTTTAAACCACAATCCTCAGATCTCAGCCTCCTGAGTAGCTAGGATTACAGGCATGAGCCACCCACATCCAGCTGATTCCAGAATTTTTATACTTATTTCAAGGAGATGAGAATCTCTGACTTTTCCCCATGGAGAGCATTAGGACACAGGAAAACAAGTGTGGAAGTCATGGCAGTCCTGGGTGTGTAAGAGTACCAAGGGAGTTGGTGTGACACCAAGTCAAGTGCTGGCACACTCCTTCTTTCCATATTTTCTCTTTCCAAGTGGAAGAGCTCCTAGAGAAAGTTAGAAACACGGTAGTCAGAGCTATGTTTCGAGTATTGAGAGCCGAAGTTGGGATGAACAGACATTAAATTGATCTCCAAATGATAGGATTTCCCCAGACTGAGCCCCTGACATCCGTTTTCTCTTCCACACCCTGCCTTTGTCTCAGGGGACTGGAGTGGGACTGCTTCATGGTTTAGCTAAGCCACATCAACTTTATCCTCTAGGTAGAGTCAAGGGAGAGTTGGTCATGGCATTTTCCTGTTCCCTATGGGTTCTGCAGATTATTCCTAGAAAGGAAGGAAGGACTTGGAGTGTTATTGGCAGAACTTTCGTTAATAGAAAGCTCCAATTTCTTTGTGGGGAGAACTCCAGAAGCAAGAGAAGCTATGTCTACCTCATTAAGACACTCCATGAGTAATTTACTATGCTGTACACCAGCCTAAGGATCTCCTGAAAAGAGTAGACAGTCCTCCCAAATTAAAGCTCCATAGTCTCTCAGGAGATGTCCCTGGACACATGTACAGGTCAATCCCGAAGAGAAGCTGTGGTGGAAAGAGAGTGTGGGTTATCCTGGCTCAAACTGTGAGGAAGCAGCCAGTCCCCTGGCTGTGGAGGGTACTGGTGTGGACTGGGTCTTCCGAGGGCAGGGAGGTCCTGCTTCTCCACCTGGCCGGGGTGGAGGGTGGACGGGGTGGCCAAGCACCTTCAGGGCCTCATCACGTGTTCTGGGATGGTTTGGCAGCAACTGACTTCAGACATGGTGCCAAGTCCTTCCAAGCTGAAACTTGCTCCTCTCCAGCCTCCATAAGGATCTGAAAATCTCGGCAGTGATTCTGGAATAAGTGAGAGGTACCTGGAGATACCAAGAGACACCTGGAAACCCTGGAGATTTTCTTGGGAAAGCCATCCCTGGAGAGCTATAGTACTGATCTGGGGTCTCAGCCTACTTCTCACAAAGGTGTACATGAACTGTCACCTGTTTGTCCTCTGGCTTAGAACCAGTAGCACACCTTGCTTCTACTTCCACTGATGCTGAGATTTTATAGCACCTTTGGACACAGCATGTGCAATATTGGTATATTTTTTATTCTGAAGATTTTGAATATATTGCCAGTTTAATAAAGAATGCCCATTTTAGATATTATCTTTCTTCTGAAAGATAAACAAAGTATATTATTTCAAAGTGTGGCTTATTTCACTTAATATGACTTGCCCAAGTCTTTCTCTTTCCTTATGAATGTGGCGATATCATTCTTTCTGATGGTAGCATAGCATGTGTGTGTGTGTGTGTGTGTATACCATATTTTCTTGATCCATCCATTTGCTGAGGGGCAACTGCACTGGTTCTATATCTTAGCTATTTTGAACTTCATTTGTATCTATTAGCTTTGATAATGACCAATTTGCACTTTCTGAAAATAAATTGTAGAGCTGGGAAACGAACCCATGCTGAGCAAAATGCTCTCCCATTCACAGACACCCCAGCCTTTGACCAAATCTCAGCAAGGAAACTCAGCTTTAAAATAAGACAGGCCACACTGCTAACACAGTACAGAGTCTGCACTTGAACTAAGATCTGCGTGTTTGTTTGTTAGTAGACACTTTTCAAGAAGCAACTCT
Source organism: Megascapheus bottae (assembly GCF_031878675.1). Taxonomy (NCBI): domain Eukaryota; kingdom Metazoa; phylum Chordata; class Mammalia; order Rodentia; family Geomyidae; genus Megascapheus; species Megascapheus bottae. The sequence continues at coordinate 79,929,958 of NC_143515.1, forward strand.
GTGATCTAATAATTAACTATTCCCTAGATATGCAGCACATGTCTGTTTATATGGACTTTCCAAAATAAGATCTCCCTTCAAAATTAATTCTGGTGATGGAGACTCAGCCTCAGAGGCCAGGCAGCCAGGAGCACAACTAGAATCATTTAAGGAAAAACATATCCCATTTTCCCATTGCTTGGAATGTTAGTAGTCAAGTCTTTAGATCCATTTTTCTGTCTTCGGATATCGCTTGTCATCTTCCTTGCTGTTCATTCTGTCACCTATTCTTCATGCTTCTGTATCTCTATAAATATATAACAACATTTCAGACCACTCTAGGCACACTTTTATTCAGAAATGCATAATGAAGAGCAGTCTTTGTAATGGACCATTTCCAGGAATGTAATCCTGATGCTTTTGATTGCTAGTAGTGTTATTTATTATGATATGGATATGAATGTCACCTATTACTGTTGTCCCTGTCTGCTGTGTCTTTTTCTTCTTTTCCACAATAAGTGACATTGTAACAATCACTTTCAGTCATCACTCCACTTCCTCAAGGCTCATGTGTCTCTTCAGAGTGCTTATGGATTTGTTTTCCTTGTTTTTTCTGTGGTAGAGCTCCAATCCCCAGCCTTGTGCATGCTAGGCATGTGCTTGGCTGGGCTACAGCCCCAGCTCAAGTGTTTTCCTCTAACACAAGTAAAAGAGTTTAGCCACAAGCAAAGAAGCAGGGCCTGGGTAGAGTTCAAGTACAAAGTGACCTGTCTGTAGGTTTGGTGGTTTTCCTGAGCTCTTGACTCCATTGGCTTTGCAAAAACTATTACAGTAGTCCCTGTTGGAGGCTGGATGAGCAGGACTTGATTCTCAGGAATATCTTCCTTATGCCTTAGCTTCCACCAGACAACAGATGGCTTGATTCCTCTGGGAGAAATAACCTCCAACCTTGGACCAACTGTGGTCCCCAATCAGAGCCATGCAGGCAGCCTCTGCTCACCTTAGATGGATGTCTGATCACACTTCATTTTTTTTTCTGTGCTAGACTTAATTGCATCTTCTTAGTGGGAAAAGTCTGAATTTTGCCCTCAACATGCATCCTTGACACACCCACCCTGCAAGGTAGGTCGTGGTTATTGGAGTCCTACTAAGCCTGGCCTAGTATCACCTCTGGCCTTCATGGTGAGTCCACGAAGGAAGAGCTCAACACTCATCATTCTCCCGCTGATCCAGGTCCCCAGACACCAAGACACATGAGGAATAAAGTTAGGGTAGGAATTAGCATTGTCTGACTTGTGGTTTCTTCAATAAGCACTCCATACTTTTGGCTGGATCGCAAGTATGGTTTTTGTTGGTGGTGTATGTGTGTGTAAAGGCATATTGGTACACACACAGGCAAGGGTGCAGAACATGTGTGTGTGTTTGTGTCATGAGCTCCCCTGTTCATTGTAGGGTGTTTAACAGCTTCCGTGGCTGCAATTTATAAGACATCTGCTTCAGCTGGCCACCATCCAGTGTTGTATCAAGCAAAAGTGTCCTTGGGAAAATCCGTGGTCTCCCTTGAGAACCACTGTTTCTAACCATCCTGGCCGCTTTCACCACACTGGTGTTTAGTTCTGGGGAAGCAGCTGTTGTCTAAAGGATGAAGTTTGGTAGACAGGCATGTCTTGTACCTGGGTCTCTAAGTGTTGATGTCTTTGGGGAAGTGAGCGCAGCCTTGCACTTGCGAGCCAATCCAACTCACCAAGCTCCACTGGATGAAACCGCAGGTAAGACAGGAACGTGGTCGCATGGCAGACAACTTCATTCCATCCTCAGGGAAAGTGTCCTTTTTATTTATTTACTTTTCATGATCTCAACAAGTAACATGCTGCTCATCATGAGAATGTCTGTCTGTCACCCTGAGTGTCCGCTCAGTTTATTTGTGTCCCTCTCCTGTAGCCTGCTGTCTCCTTCCCCACAAATGTCCATAATCTCTCAGCATTTTTCCTACCAGGCACAGGGGGAGAGGAGGCTTATGAAAACACCTGCTGTAGTCTCCACATTATCCTGAAGGCAGGGAAGTTTATGCCCATTGGGTCGAGTCAATGAATGAATGGTTTCTCTCCTTAGCTGAGATCTTCATGAAACAGCCAAAAGTTGCCAATGGTCTCTGTCCAAGTCGGTCATCAAAGGGGTCTGATGAATATCATACCAGAAACTGAACATTTGATTGCTACGTGTGCCTGAAAACCCGTGCTTGGCATTCCAGTGTAGCTTCCAAACAGCTGTGATAGAAAATTGGTCATTTACCAGGGCCTAATGACTAATGCCCCACACAATCGGAATTAGCAAGATGTATGGCACGATTGCTTTGTTCTGCTGAACTCTCACTGTTGTTCTCCGCGCAGTCAGATACGCATCGTGCATGAGAGACGGTGCCCCCCCCACCTCCGTCCTGCTTTACGTGGAAGCCACGGGCTTCCAGAACTGACCTGGGCAGTATATACATGATGGCTGTGACGGACTGTAGTCCAGTATCTCTGTCCACACTCCTCAGTGTTGGAGGTGGGGACCACATCAGGAAGGGTGATGTACTTTGAGCACATGGTCCCTGCTCTATCCCCAGGACAAGCCCCACCCCATCCATCCTTACAGGTGAAATGCCAGAATACTTTCTACATGGCAATGAGGGAAAGATAAATGAGGAAACACAACTCAAAAAGCTCTTGGAACCTGTCATGTGTTAGCATCTATCATCTTTGTCGTCCTTATCATTTTCATATTTCATGAACGGAATTCAGGTTTTCCAAGGCAAACTATCTTTTAAATCAGTAGACTGTAATGTTTTCGTGATTCAGGAGGTATTTAAATACATTTTAAATCACCCATTGACATTCTCACTTGGTCTTTATTCGTATTTGTCAATAACTATGTGCCCAATACTGAATTAGGTTCTGGGGATACAGAGGGAAGACATATAGTCTCTTCCTGGGACTCAGGGCCCAACAGAATGAATTTGACCAGAGGAGACCTGGTGCCTTGTGTAGGCAATTTTGTAAGTGTCTAAGTCTCACATCTTCTCATCTCTGTTCTAGAGAGGAGGCAGGCCAGGCATGGTGTGGACCTAGCCTTTACTAGTGGAGAGCTGTAGTCAGACTGCAGTCTGGCTCTATTCACTCAGGGTGCTGTTTCTCTTTCCAGGAGGAGGAACAGAAATTCAACAGTGTGTGGCCCAAAATGAGTTCCATAATTTTAATATAGGTCCATAATTTTAATCATAATGAAATAAGAATCTATGACATGGAGGGTTTGACATTTTGATCTGTTCTTGGAATAAAGTAGTAAAGATTGGTTGTCGAGGAATGCAGAGATCTCTCTCCAGGATCAGGCCCTGTCAACAGTGCAGTGTGCATTGTTGGTGGTGTATTTTATACATTGACAAAACATTTGTGAGTGTGTCCCCAGATATACCTCCCCACTTCTATGATCAGAGCATGGGTCATTGAAGGATTCAAAGTGTATAGCCAAAGGTAAGACAATGTCCTATGTATTTCCTTCATCGCTCCCTCCCCCCCTCTCTTTCTTACTTAATTTACCATATGAAATAAAATTTTATACAGCTTATCTGCTTTGGTAGAAACATCCTTAATCAAAAAAGCAAAAGACCTTTACAACCAGAAGGCTTGGCCAGGATGAGCTGTTTGTGAAGGTGAAGCGTCACCATTGCCTCACATGGCAAGCTCAGTTAGCCTGAGCCTCCATCTCCTGGGAACAAAATATGCCCAAGTCACAAATCTCTGCTCTGTGGAATTAATAAATAATCCAATTATTTCCTTTTAGTGCCATACACCTCAGAGTCAGGTGGTATACACATGACAGATAGCCTTTTTCTCCTGGAATGTTTTGGTCTCAAGCTACAGGAGTAGCCCACCAGGGGGACCTGGACCTGTCAAACTGCAGGCATTGTTGATTAGACCATCCCTCCCAGGCTGGCTCTGAAAGGAGTGAGCAGGGCTGCCTGGAACAGATGTTGCTGCTGGAGGCGAGGAACCTCACTCACTGCCCATGTGGCCCAAGTCCAGCTGGACACAAGATCTAGGCTTGGGCGGCACACAAGCCCCAGGTGCACAGCCCCTCACAGGTAGCCAGACATGCAGGGTGACAGATAAAAAGCTGCTCTCCAGATGTCCCCTGCTGGGGGCGAGGCAGCCTGTCCAGAAGCAGCCTGTGTGGCAGTTACTGAAACGCCTCCCACCCCACAGCCACTGGTCCAGGCAGAGACCCAGAAAGCTCCTGGAGATACAGCAATAAGGGACATCTGGCTTCCCTCAGACGCAACTGAGCCCTCGACAGAGCCATGGCGAGGCTGCCATGGCTTCCTAAGGCTTCCAGGATAGAAGTTGCCTAATTAGGGTGGCTTCAGGGTCAAGAGTGAAGCATCTCACATTTATAAGTGAAATGTGGCCATTTACTTTTCTAGAGTTGTGAGCTCTGGACTGCCTCCCCAGAACTCTGTAAAGAGAGAAGGACAGAATAGAAGGGAAAGCTGGATGTGTTTACGTACACAGGGTATGTACTGATGGCATCCAGGGCACATACAACCCTGCCTGCAAACACATGCCCCCTCCTTTGTTTTGCAGCCCCTGGCAGTCTCATCCTTCTCTGTTCCTGTGGCTCTACTCTGTAGCTTGACCACCTTGTCCTCATGCTCTCCTGGACTCCTCTCTTCTGTAAGCTCACAGTGGCTCTTTCCTCCTCTTGGACTGCTACCCTCTGAAAAATCACAGTAGTGGTTGGGCTAGCGCCCCTGCTTCCTGCAGGGGATGGCTCGATTCCCTCGGACTCTGAGCATGCCCTGGCCTGAGCCCACGCTCGTCCATTGCCACTGTCTGGGCACAGAATCCCTGCCTAGGCCAGACCTGGCCCAGAGTCACAGTTTGGAGGACATAGATGGGTTGCGTGGCAGTAGGCGGTCTCACCTGTGATCCTCCTGGCTGTACTATACAAGCACACCCTAGTCTTGCCTTTAATAACTTGCTTCATAAAACGTGTTCACGCTGGGGTGGGGTCTGGGATCTCCTTCCTCGACTCCTAGCTACGCAGGAGACTGAATCTGCGGACTGTGGCTCACACCACACGGGGTGCTAGAGATGCACCCACGTTGTGGCTCAAAGTGATAGAACACTAGCCCCATAGAACAAAAGCTCAGGGACCCTGCCTGGACCCTGAGTTCAAGCCTCACGCCACATCTGCACACACACACATGTGTGAACATGCACACACACACTCACACACGCACACACACACACATATATGGTCACGTCAACTTTGTTAAGAAAGAAATATTTCAACTCAAAGTTATTTTTCTCTAGAGTCCCCTCAAAATGGAAAAGAATGAACAACAAACTAACAGGTTGGATAAACAGCCCTAATCCGAAACTACGAAAGTCAGAATACGTCAAACTTGGAAAATGTAAGCACTGCGGGGCTACCCCAAGTGGCACATTCTGCAATCCGAGTCTCCATGTTGTGGGTGGGGTCAGGTGTAAACTCTCATGCAGTCTTTAAACAACTTTATCAAATACTACATAAAATTAATTTCAGACCATGTGCAGGTATATGTGTTTAGGGTTCTATCCCCATGGAATTTCATTAAGTATTTGCAGTATACTAGAATGTGAAAAAATTCCACATTTATTTAGTTGTTAAATGTATCTTTAGGTAGCTGTACAAACAAAGTTCAAGTCCAACCTGTCGGTTTATGAGCACACTGCCTCTTGATGAACACCAGCCCTTCTACCATTCTCTGCTATCTCTCCCAACTGAAATCAATCATGTTCCCAATATTCAGTTTTTGTTGTCACTTGCTCGCATCAGTAGCTGACATTGGTTCACCCCACTCGCACAGCAACCCAGTGGAACAAGTCCATTTATTGCCCCCTCCACAGATGCGGAGAGCAAGGCCCAGAGCAGTTAAACAGGTCCCTTACTTCAGAAGCGCCCAGATGGCCTCTCTCCTGCCTTGCCTCTCCAGGGAGTCAAGTGCTGGCTTCGCCAGGGGTGGAAGGGCAGAGCACACCCCTGCGCCTCCTGAGGCAGCCAGACTGGGATGAGCCCCACGCCGTGCTCCATGGAAGGCCATGGATACCCAGAAACAGCTCAGTCCAATGCCCTGCCGATCGGGGTCTCTTCCTGTGAACCAAGGCATGCTGGATGGCAGGAGGCAGCAGCCTGAGCAGAGCCTGCCATGGCATGGTGTAGGTGACACAGGCACTGTGGGGAAGGCAGGGCCGCCAGTGACAGTGGCCTGAACTTCCCCCATGGGGTCGGTTCTGCTCCAGGGCCGCTATGGCTCCCTGAGGTGGACACAACCCCCCCCACACACCAAGTCTTGGTCACCCAATGTGTTCCCAGTGGACACAAGGTGAAACAGTGACCCGGGCACCCTCCCATGTCCACATCCACAGTGCAGTGCCATCGTGAGACCTGCAAAGCAAAGAGCAAGCAGAGTGGCAGTTGTTTGGGCCCTCTTGCTCGGTAACACTGCCTTGGAGGTGGTTCTCCACGGTAGCCGTGGTGGCTGCGTGTCCTGTGGGCTCAATGCTCTCACCGTCTAGACACCACGGCTTCAGCCAGAGAAACTGGGCTGGGAAACACCAGGACCAAGCAGATCTGAGGAGCCACAGGCCCCCACGCCTTTGCTCCGAGTGATGGTGTCTCAGTGACACACCAGTGGAAAGAGTGGAAGGCCAGCTGCTTCCTTTCCATATTCAGGAAGCCTGGCAGCCCCGAGCCAGGGCCGGAGGCTGGGGAAGGCTCAGCTCCATCTCCTTGTTGCCCACACCCCCTCCCAGAGAAATACGACACAATGGAGGAAGAGAAGTGCTCGCACCCTCCTCGGCTGACTCAAACGTTTCTACAAGTGCCCTGTATTTATAGCTGGAGCGGGAATGGGAGCAGCAGCTGCTTGCTGTTATTTCGAAGAACTTCAGGCTTCCGACCAAAATAGTCTCTGAACTTTGGAAACTCTCATTCTAATAGTCTCGAGGAGGAGTGAACCAATATCCTAGAATTTGAGAGGCTATTTTTAGTCTTGAAATGAATTGCGCTCTCCCCGCCCTCCCCCACCGTCCACTCGTCTCACAGTGCATGTGGGCTAGTATTCCATTCTATGCCCTCCAGAGTACCCCATGGAACAAGAGTGTCCAGTGAAACCTGGATTATGAGAGAGAGAGGAAGAGGACGGGAAGGAAAAGAGGAAGAGAAACAGAGTGAAAAGGAGAGAAACAAGAGTTTTGAAAGTACTTGTAAGTAAAAAAAAAAATCTTCCATTGACTCAAATAATTCACAATATGTTCATGAAAGTGAAGGAGATAGGAAAGCTGTTTTAAGCTTAATAAAAGTACTTATTAGATTTGCAGGTGCTATGGCCCATATGCATATCTGTGCCTACTACATGAATACATCAAGCTCAGTGCATCATATGTCACATGTATATATTTGTTCCTTTACTGAAGGTAGTACTAGCGATACAGTGGAGGCCACCACTAAACTCATTCACACCTGGATCCTAGCTACTCCGGACGATCAAAGCCAGCTGGGGGAGAAAAGTGCGATGGACCCTTACCTCCAATTAACCACCAAACATCTGAAAGAGGGGCTGTGGCTCAAACTGGCAGAGTACTAGCCTGGAGCCTAAGAGCTCAGGGACAAGTGCCCAGGCCCCAAGTTCAAACCCCACACCAGACAAAAAGAAAATGACTGGCCAGAAAACACTAATCACCATCCTCAACTCGAAACCTTGGCTCTGCCCTTTATTCTGCCCTGTTCTCCATTCTCCCATGCATCTGTTCTGTTCCTAAACTGGATTTCACAGGTGTCCCCATGTCTTGTCTTCCTGGGTGCTAGCCGAGGTCATCTCCAACTCCCCTCCCCGGTACTCCTGCCTGCACTGCCCTTCCCATCTCCAGCCTCCCCACCCCTGGCTCCCTGGGTTACTGACTGGTGGAGGTCAGTGCCAGCTGGTTTTGGTCTCTGAGAATGGGGGGAAGACGGGTCCGTCCTGCCTCTCCCCTGCATTGCACCAGCCTAGATGGGGGTGTTGGGGAGAACACCCCCACTGCATCCTTGATGAGGCCAGGGCAGGAGCAAGAGTTGGAAGCTGATATTTAGATGCCCAGAGAAGCCTTGCTTTGATAGACATTTCAGAGCTGTTGTTCTGATTTTCTATCCTATCACTTCACATGTCTAGCTTGAATTGATCTGTTTTGCTTGTCCCTGAAAAACCCTAAGATGCAGAAGTCTGCTGAGAAGTTAAAGGGAAGCACTGCGCATTTGCTTAACAGTCTAATGACGTCCAGTGTGTGCAAATCAAAGCCAGGCATGGACAAAGCGGCGAGGACAACCTACCCAGTCCTTTCTCCAGTCTGAGTGTTGATGGGCACCTGCTGGGCTCCTTTCATAGGTCTGCAGGCTGAGGCTCAGGTGGGCTGAAGGATGAACGGAATTGCACAGTTATGAAGAAGGAGAGCAGAGACCGAGCTCTTCTGATTACAAAAACATTTCCTCTTCCCCTTGTTGGAGAGCTTCTATCTTTTTCTCAGTATATCAAGTCTTGCAGTCAGCACATGGGAACCAAACCACCCGACTTTCCTCAAAGAAGGGAAATTTTCAGAGGCCTTGGAAGAAGCTTTCCACCCAAGTGAGATGGTCTCAACTAGCTCCAAACTCCAGATTCCTTGAAAGTTTACTCTCTCGGGCAACTTATTTGTTTAGTGAGTATAGCATTTTTGAAGATGCTGTGCAAATCTTTTCTTAATGACACAGGAAATTAAGTTTGCAACAGAGCAATTACAGAGGAATCTAATCAGTAGGGCACCATTTCAAGGTACCCAGTAAGCATGACAGAAACTTACCTCTCTGTGGCCACGAAATATTCACCCTCCTGAGAGAAAGGGCAGGATGCAATTCTCTCACTCTCAGAATCCCCTGGCTTTAATTTCTCTCTTACATTATTTGCATAAAATTGAAAGAAGACTTTACAGGAACCAGGGCTGGGAACAAAGTGGGCCATGTCTCACTCGTTTTCTTCCTGCCAAATAATCTGTAAATTATAGTCCATTGCTGTTTTTTCATTAATTGCACATATTCTTTTTCATTTGGCTGCAAATTCCATCACTTTGGCCAAAAATGTGTACTTCTGTAACAGCACAAAGTAAGCACTTTGAAAGGACAAGCAGTTCAGAAAGACTAGGTAATTACACCAAGACAATTAAATGCGAGAGGGGAATAAAGCCCCCAAGACTGAAACTGGAAAGAGAATTAGTAACATGAAGTCACCTTATAGAGTTTACATAACCAGACACATAGATGGTGCCAGCATGTAGGGCCAGATACGCGTGTTGACTCCTGGTCTCCTTCTGTCATGTCTAGGCCATGGGTGCTCTCCCCACTTGCTTTCCATGACTGGGTACAACAAAATAATCTTCACCTGATAATGCAATTTAGGCTTTCTCACTGGGTGTGTTTGGTGTCTTACAGAAGTGCCACTTCCTGGGAGGCTTTTGTGCACAAATGACCCCCTTTTTATTTGTCAAGAGAGAAAAGGAGAGTTAGAAGCACCAGGGATGGTTCCCAGAACTCCTAGAGCAATCTAGCAAAAGCAGACCAGTCTATCTGACTTACCTACTTGCATAGTAAGCTACCTCCTCCCCCCCTCCCTCCCTTCCTTAGAAACATGGGGAAATAGGGCTGGATGGCAGCCGGTAGTTGTCTCACCCTCTATTTCAAAGGAAGCCTTGGGTTTCTTGTTTGATACAAGCCAAGGAGAACTTCTGTGGTTTTAGGAAGTGGGCAGAAGGCATTTGCAGTAGGCAGACAGTGACTGAGCTCATTTTTATCTTGATTGTGTTATATTCATCTAGACTTGCCAACTTCCTGAGAGAGTAACCTTTATTGTATGTCAATTACATATTAATTATAAAAATGGAAAGTGATATCTCCCAATCTCTATGTTTTGGGATGCAAACCCAGAGATTTTAACCACTGGGGATGGCTGACAGAACAGAAGAGTTCTCAGGAGGGGTGGGGCCGTCAGTCCCTTTCTCTCCTCCCCTTCCCGAGTTGGAGCATCTTTGAAAACTCATTTATACTGGAAAATCCGACCACAAATCCTCTGTTGGGAGTGTTAGTGTATTCCCAAGCGAAGGGCCTTTGTTGTTGTTGTTGTTGTTTTTGCTTTGAAACAGACTGTGTGAGTTGCTTGGGATTAGTAGACTGGAACTACTTTGCAGGACATTACTTCCCCATATTTAACCACATAATTACATGTATTTTAATGGAAAGTTATTTTGTAATTTCAAAATAATCAACATCCTGTTGTGCAATGCACAGTTTTCCGCGACATAGAACCCTTCCCAGCGTGTCAGTGAGCCCATCCCGAGCCTGCTGATGCCATTGGAGGCGGCAAACACACACAAGGTGGAGGGTGTACCTAAACTCTCAGCCTTTTCCCTATGGTCAGAGTCGAGCATCCTCACAGCACCTGAACTTCTCGGGCATGTTGGATCTTCAGAACACAGAGCAAGCTTGTAGAGGAAAAAGACCCTGTTCCCAGGTCTTCCACCAGCTCCTGCTTTCACTGGGTCTCCTAATACAGGGTCTCCTAAAGATAATTTTGTAAGGCATTGTTTTATATCTTCTTGGCATGGATGTGTTTGTGCTGTGGGTTTTTTTTTTTATTTTTCCTGAAGATCAACACTGGTGAGAACTATGTGTGTCTGGATGGAAAACAGCCACTGCCATTATTCTGGGGAAGGGGCCTACATTGTCCCATGGGATTCAAGGAATATTGAGAGAGATCGGGATAAGACAGCTGGACGATGGGAGCAGACATCAAGCCTTCCACAGAGACGTGGAGAAGGTGACTCCACAGCTCTCTAGGGACAGGGAGGATGGTGCCAACTGCCTGTCAGTGGAAGCCAGGCAGGAGGACCTGAATGTCTGCTGGAAGCTCAGACAGCACAAACCTGTTGTGACTGTCCCCTCTGCTTCCACCTCATCTGCTTCCGGATGCATGCTGGAAATCTCCACCCTGGAACCAGAGATCTGGGAAATCTCCCCACGCTGAGCTGTTTCTCCTCTTCCAGGAGGGCATGGTTGGTGGGCATGGGACCACAGACCCTGTTGAATACCTGCTGTTTATGGTCCCGCAGAACCCAGAACATCAGGACTTGCAGAACGTGTCACGGTCACAGTGTTGCCTTCAGGATTAAGCCCCGGGCTTCTTAGTGAAGCTCACCAAATAGCCCATCTTTCCCTTCATGGAGCTAAACATCACTCGCATATATTCTGGTTTTACTTCTATTTGTCTTCACCCTAAGAAGGCAAGCACCCAGTCTGCTCTGTTTATAGCCACAGATCTAATGCAAGTATATAGTCTTATAACTCATGATTAAATCCCAAACTAAGGAACTTTTTTTCTGAGACATTCTGAGATCACTCTTTGTCATTTACAATTAGACACATCTGAAAATAAGAAAAGATTTCAATGGGTTATTTCTTGTAAATATTCAGGAGAGGGACATGTAGATATTAAACAGGATGAGTAAATTGTTAGTTTATGAAGAACTTTATCCTGGTCACACTGACTCTAATATAATGGCAAACCTCACTGGAGGTCAGCTCTTTACTTGCTTCCTACTTAAGACTGATATCATGGCTCTGTCTCAGAAAAACCTGGTGCATTTTATTTACATACTTTATGCAAGGGTCCAGAGTACAGAGCTTTATATGAGCTTCCAAGGTTGTGAGGAAGATATATGAGCTGAGAAATCTGGAAATGTGTAGCCCAGGGTTTCTGACCAACACAAATAGTATGCCCTTTCCCAAAAACGCTTATAGAAATCAGCCAGAACCCAGAAAATTGGACTGTATTGCTATTTCAGACTTAGCGGCAGTCAAGCTTAGTTAGTTTTTGACTTAAGGGAAAAAAATAAAGTGTGTGAATCTCCTTTGCTTTAGATCACACAGAAATACTGTAACTTCAAATCATTTTTCTTCCTATTGGAAGAGGCTAGATAACACATTCTTTTCATCTCAGTGTAGTATCACAGCAACTACCCACCAGGTTAGATGTCTATCTAGTTAAGAAGGGGGTTTTAATTAAAGAACATAAAATTTAAATGGGTTGGAAAATGTCAACATGGTTTCCTATTTTGAGCCCAACACAGATGATAGAACAAGAGGGTATAAATGAAAATTAAAGAAAAACAAATTCAGAACAGATGTCAGGAAGTGTTTCTTCTTCTTCTTTTTTCCATGCAGAGAATCATAAATGTGTGGAATAGCTTACATGGCAAAATAGTTAAGGCAAAAGAGAGAGGTCATTAAATAAACAATTATATTGCAAATAGATTGCAAAAACAAGATGTGGTAAACCAAATGCTGTTCCACTTCCCCCTGTATTTGGATGTTTGGAGAGAAAATTAAATATTTGGAGCTCCCTCAAACCTTAAATTCTTAAACCATGTAAAGAGCACTTATAGATATTCCAGTGCCTGGATTTCTATGCTCGAAACATGAGGGGGTAAAACATCAACCTGAAGGATTCTGTGCTGGAAGTCTTCCACTCAAACTCATGTGCTGCAGGAGACACACAAATTGTAAAGACAACTAAACTCCAAGAAAGAAGGGACAGGGTCACCTCCGAGTGTGCTTGATATGATGGGTAAATATAGATCAAGAAACATTGTATAGAGACACCGTATGGAGACAGTACAAAGACAGTATAGAGACACACAGAAGGGCATTGTTTTTTTGTTGTTGTTGTTTTGTTTTTTTTTTTAGTCTTTACCTCCAGCCCCCCCCCTTTTTTAAAGATTTTATTAACATTGATTTTCACATCATATTTCAAATGCCTTGTTAAACAAACCAGTATTCAAGAAGGGAATCTCTATACAATCACTGGCACATAGATTTTAGAATATAGTTAAAATTAAGCTGAGTCTTTGTATGCCATAGATACATATTAACCTATGTAATAAAACATATGCATATAGAGTATATAGGCCATCACAAATTCTTATGTTTATGTACATATGTTTATATCTCCAAGACTATGTCCATAACTTTGAGTACCCAACTATTAAGTCATGGCTCCTGTACTGTTTGAATCTAATATCCATATATTAAGGATACCATACACCTTTTGTTCCTTTGGTCCTGACTTATCTCACTTAACATGATTCGCTCTAAATTCATCCACTTCCCAGAGAATGCCATTATTTTATCTTGTCTGTTGGCTATGTAGAATTCCAGTGTGTGTGTGTGTGTGTGTGTGTGTGTGTGTGTGTGTGTGTGTGTGTGTGTATCATATTTTTTGTTATCTATTCATCTGCAATAGGACATCTGGTTGTTTCCATTGTATAGAGATAGTACATAGTCTGCATACACAGATGCCAGTTAGTCTTACTGTAAGGTGTCTACAAGAGGGAACATTGTCAATTATTTCAACTTGTATTTTCGCAAATATAATTGCTTAATATTCCAATGAAATCCTATTTGGTAAATGCAGAAGATGCATTTTTTGGTCCAATCAGTTTTAATGTTGTTTGAGAGTATTAATTTTTAGTGAGTGTGTATTTGAACCCAGACTGGCAAAATTCAAAATGAATTCTAAGAGGAGTGGAGGCTTATGAAGCAAAGAAGCTACCTTCTAATAGCTTTGGTGTTGTAAACAGTCCTCTATTCAGTGAAGAAAAGGAGGAAAAGTGAGTGTCAGGAAATAACAAGAGCTGAAAATAAAAGATGCATGGTTTTTTCAACCAGCATCACAGAAAATTGGAACCTAATGCTTTTTTTTTAGTCTAAGGAAAATGCAAGTGGAAAATAAAGAGAATGGCTTTAGAACATGCAGTGCATTCTACACTGTCTGCCACCTTCCCCATGATCATTCAGCCCAAAGGAATTTGCATGTTATGTTTACTGTGCAAAATTATTTTCTGACTCCAGAATTGTAGACATGTTTTTTTAAGTGCCAAGAGAAGATTTATGTCTACCCAAATAATAAACTCTTATGGAGATTCTCAAGGATCTAAATTCTTCATTTTTAAAAAGAATAATAATCCTGGAGGAGGAATAACTGCACTGCAGATTTCCCTTTGCTTTCAAATTAACTTTTTGTCATCAAAAAGCCTTTCTTAGCTGGGTGCCAGTGGCTAACACCTGGAATCCTGGCAACTCAAGAGGCCGGGATCTGAGGAGTTTGGTTTGAAGCTAGCCTGGACAGAAAAATCTGTGCAACTCCTATCTCCAATTAATCACAAGTAACTTGGAAATAATATTTTGTGGCTCAAAGTGGTAGAACCTTGGGCTTGAGGGAAGGAATTCAGGGACAGAGCTCAGGCCCCAACTTCAAGCCCCATGACTATTTTTAATGCTTTCCTACAAAGCTATGAAGATGAAAGACTTCAGATGATGTTTTACAAACAATAGAAAGCTTGTACAGAAATGTGTATACAGTATTTGAAAAGGGACCCTGAACTGATGATAAAATTTTAATATTAGATGAGATAAGTAAATAGTATATTTAAAGGTTGGTCAAGAAATTTGAACTTGAAGGAGCCCTGAAGAATGAAAAGAACAGATTATGCCGGGAAAGCTAGCATTCTGAGCTCAAACCAATCAAATTTAAGATCAATTCTCTCACTAGGGTTATATGTTCAATGTAGTGGTTCCTAAAGCTAATATTAAAATTGAATTCAATGGCTTGAGATTAAAATGAATTGGATGCCACTCCTGGAGAACCAGGTTGCAATTAAATGATCAGAAACCCTAGCTTCAAGGATTCATGTGAGATTCTTAAAAGAAGGAGCCTGCAATGCAAATCCAATACCAACAATATGGTTAAAGCAAAAAGTAACAACAAAAAATAATTTAACATTCAAACGTATTCTCACATAATATTTTGTCATCCAGGTATGTATGTATGTATAGGCAATTAGAATAGGTCAAATTTAATCTTAAACAAAGATTGAAATTGTTTCTGAAATCTCATCTGAAGGTTTTTACTCTCCAGGAAAAGGATTTGGTTGAGAAAAGATTTTATGAAAACAAAGAGAACCCTTTAATTAAGATATAGTACTTCAAAAATTTGTCACGAAGAGGCAGGAAATTTAGATCGTTGACATCCTCTGTAATGGCAAATTGAACTTTTGTGGTTTTATTTGTTAATTTTAGCAACTTATCTTTATTGATAATTCAGAACTACACATTTATTGATATGCAAGACATATTACCTACTTTCTTTTTTTTCTGGGAACCATAGGAGAGTGGGTCATACTACTTTTAATAAGCCAATTTAATGTAAAACGTCCAGTGTTAATGGCCAGAGACGTAGCAAGAAGGAATAGAGGATTTGAAATTCATTTAACACTCTCCTGGTAAGAAGCTAGGAGACTCAAAGGAAGGTGGCACTCTCCTTTAAAAATCTCTTAGTTAAAGAAAGCTGCAGTAAAGCCAAAGTGTTTTTAATGCTTCATAAAATAACAACACCTATAAAAAGTGTCTGGTTGTGAAGTGTAGTAAAGTATTGGGGTTTCATTAGCTCTTATCACTTTCTGAAGTTTTTCATTGACACATTTTAATTATTTTAATATCTAATTAAATCTTGTATATAGGTGGGGATTTGGGAATAAGGCAGGGCAACATCAGTTAATTATAAAGTTTCATCAAATTAAAAATGAGAGGGAGGGTGGGAGAGAAAGGAACAAGAAAAGGAGGAAGGAAAAACGGTCCTACATTCTCAAATCTCTTGTCTAGATTTTGCTTATTTGTGTTACTAATGTCAAAGAAATAAAGTTATTTAAGTTGATAGAAGAAACTCCAGTAGAGTAATGATTTTTACCACATAGACATCAATTTAAATTACATCCATTATAGCATGTGCTGAAAAGCCGTCCATGAAAGTATCTGGTTCTTTGAGTATTTTTTTCTTTTATCCACATCCCTCAAGACATTTGAATATTTTTGATCGTATATATTTCTGAAAGTTTACATTTTCTGAAGGAACGGTAAACTTCTGTCAGCTACCTCTAGCACTGATTCCAAGATGAAACTTGCTGCTATTAATACTTCTAAAATCACCTATCTTATTGTACCTGAAGTGCCAACAAGTGAGTGATTTTTCTCCTCTTTTTTGCAGAATGTGTGTATTAACCATCTAATAATTGTAAAGATTCTTTTTTTTTCTGTCTATTAGGGATGAATCTCAAGTCGTCAGCCCAACTCCCTTTCTGGAATGTTCTTAACCTATGGTTCTTGCAATGATCAAAGTCACAAAAGTAAAGCCCTCTTTGGAGGTTCGACACTCCAGATTTATTTAAAATGTATTTTCAAGGCCAAGCGCATGGCCCAATTTTTTAAAATCAGGGTAAAGAGATAATAACAATAAAGAAAAAATTACAACTGTAGATCTACAAGTCTGAAAGGAATTAGGAATTTTCTTCCTCCCCCTCTCCTCCTCTTTTTTCCTCTCCCTCTCTATCTCCCTCTGCGTCCCCCAAGGCCATTATTTAGGGGAGCAGGAAGCTTGCCTGGTTTGGTAAAGGTGAGGGTAAAGGCGTTAGGTCAGGACCAGTTAAAGGTTCCAGTTTAGTGAACAGCGAGTGGAAATGTGTGTGGCCTTGTTACAGGAAGGAATGTATACCGCGGTTTTCTCTGATTCCTGTGAGGAAGGATGGCTCTGGCAGAAAGCTCTTTCTAGGACACAAAAGCACCAGGACTTCTTTACTGGCACCTGCTCCGTAAGCTCTCTGAACTGTGAACCCCAGTTTCTAGCTCGAGGTCCAGTAGTAGCTAGCTAAGTCAGCAACTTCTTCCTGAGAAATGAGGGTATTAGAGCATCTTGTATGAAGAGACCAATTTACTGCCTTTGTGGTCCACACAACCAAGAGACCTGCAATGCACAAACCTGCAAACTTTGAGGAGGGCATTTGGCTTTCCTGTAAGATTCATTCAACCAATGCCATTAAACTCCTGCCTGGGCACGTCATTGTCTGAAAGCTTGGAGATGCGACATGGGCATGACACAGGCCTGCAGTCGTGGGGTCTGAGCTGCAGCCTTAGGTCAGCCTGGCCACAGGAACAGAACAACTGAACCATTCTCCATCTCATGATCTGTGAAGGCTCTTTTGGTCAAGAAATCCTCCCATCGTCTCCAACATTAAAATCCTGTTCATTCTTCTGTCCTACCTCAAATTCCACTTGCCCTTCAGACATTTCCTTTGTGGGTCATTTCCTTCCCCTTTCATTATTTACCTACCTGGTAAACTTTGACTAAACATCTACCATGTGGTGGGGTCAAAGGTAGTTTGGATCTTTTATTTTTTCTTCTTCTTCTTCTTCTATGGTTTCTTCTATTTACTGAGGTATTACTCTCTGTTCATGATTTATCATGTGTTTTTACTGTCACATAATCAGTGGTGAGCTGGTTAATGTTTAGCAATGTGAGTTATGTGTGCATGAGGGGTGTGTGTGTGTGTGTGTGTGTGTGTGTGTGTACGTGGTAATTTGTAACATTTCCTAGTTTTGAAGATGAAATTCTCCCACCATGGCTGATTTCAAGCTGTGATAAATTAGGAATGTTGTATGTAGAACTGGCTCTAAGGTTCGGGGCACAGCCAGATCTAGTGTACTTCTGTACTTGACCATGTAAACCATTTATAAACACTCCTTAAATGAAGACATGAACACTCTCTTTACATAACCAAGAACCAGGAGCCGTAGGATATGGACTCTTTTTTTTGTTTTGTTTTGTCTTTTGGCCATTCCAGGAGGTTGGACTCAGAGTCTGGGCACTGTCCCTGAGCTTCTTTTGCTCAAGGCCAATGCTCTACCACTTGAGCCACAGAGCCCCTTTCAGCCCCTTTTCTGCGTAAGTGGTACTGAAGAATCGAACCCAGGGCTTCATGCATGCAAGGCAAGCACTCTGCCACTAAACCACATTCCCAGCCCAGCATGGACTCTTTCACCATTTAGAGATAGGTGTCCACAGGGCACGGACTCTCTCACCATTCAGCAATAGCAGTCAGGTGCAGATCTGGGATCAGAAATCTGGACAGCTTTCCACTTCACTTTCGCCGTCACGGACCATGTCCAAGTAAGAGAAGCCCCTTCTTTCTGGATTAATATTCTGTATAGACAAGCTTCCTGGGTAAGTAACATATAGATGAATTGTTTACTCCACACAGATCGAGCCATGTTTATGAGCCAGGGAAGACCGAAGCCCAGGGGGCAGTGCCTGCCAGACTCCACCCACTCCTCTGCTCACCCATCCCCATATTGCAGGAATTTCTTTGAGGCTACATTTATAATTTGGGGATTTGCTATTCAAGGGAAGATTTTACATAGTGACTCTCATGGCATTGTTTCCTAATGGTCTGCTGGAGATGTTCCATTCAGTTGTTGACACCTGCTCGTTCCTGTTACACAAGGGAAAGCTCTTCTCAGATGCCACTCCACCTCTTTCTCTCCCTTTCTCTCACTCTGTGGCAACACATTTCACAGAAAGGTAATGGGAAAAAAATCAGCATTTAAAAAGTTTTAAAATATGGATAGTTCCTAAAACCTGCCTTTAGATGATTGAACGCAATGCACTCATGGAGATACTCATTAATGACTTATCCATATCAATGGGCTCATCTCACTCAGATTTTTAAGAATATATGGCATTTACTATGGATTAAGAATTGGGCAGTAGTTAAAATAGTGAAAGATATGTCGTCTCCTATCTGCACAGAGCTTATGTTCATCAGTATTTATTTGTTTTTGCAATTCTGGGATCAAATCCAGGTCCTTTCCCATGCTAGGTCAGTGCCCTACTACTGAGCTGTATGTATCTCCAGACTAAATACTTTAAAAAGCTAAACTACTACTTTTAGAGTAGTCGTTTAACAAAAGAGGAGGTCAAAGGAATATTGTATCAGAGCATAGAGAAAATGAACTTGTCCCATCTCAGAGTGACCAGCGGGAGCTTTGGAAACAAAGGTGAGTTTGAACTGGAAGTCATCAGTTCTCACTTGACTGTGTCATGGAGCACCCCTGCTCCCCTACATAATGGCTTGGGGGAAGCAGAGGGAGACAGGGAGGGAGAGGAAGAGGGAGGGGGAGAGGGTGGGGGAGAAAGAAGAAGGAGAAGGAGAAGGAGAAGGAGAAGGAGAAGAAGAAGAAGAAGAAGAAGAAGAAGAAGAAGAAGAAGAAGAAGAAGAAAGAAAGAAAGAAAGAAAGAAAGAAAGAAAGAAAGAAAGAAAGAAAGAAAGAAAGAAGAAAAGAGGGGAGGGGAGATAAGGGGAGGTAAGGAGAGGGTAGAATAAGACAAAGGATGGGGAGGGAAGGGAAGGCTTATTTCCTTCCATTTGGCCTCACCAACCAAATTTTCCAATCCAATAATCGGAGGACGAAGCCTCCAGGGCAGACATTTCATATTCCACCCGTGACACATGGTTCAGACATTCACTGGACCCTAGCTGTTTGCCACAGAATTGAACTTGCAGTGCTTTGCACTTGAGAAGAGGAGCCTGGATGGAGGAGAAGCGCTGGCGTTTCTAGCTTAGCTCACATGCTGTACACACAGTCCTACCACTGTTCTTTAGCATCTCTTAGAAAAGCATGAGAATAGGTAGAAAAATATTTTTGGACACTTTTCTGTCTCACAAATTACTGACATTTTGCTTGCAGAAGACAATGGTGAAACGGAGAGGTAAAAGGAAAATGTTCTTTGTCATAAGACCAGCTGTTTAATGATCATTCCAATGCAAGTCTGTATAAAGGCCACCTAAATGTCCTCAGCGGTGTTTGCACTGCACCTGGAAGTCAGGTGAGCTTTGTCATGTCCAGAGGCTGCACGTAGGGACAGAGGGTTGTTATTTAATAGGGACTGGTTTCCAGTCTTGAGATGGATGGTCTCCCTTAGTGTCAACTGCATACCTTCGTCAAGTCACTGCCCATCCATCCTCCTCTGCATTAAAGAGCAACTGTTTGCACAGATGATGAAAACAAAGTCCAAGTGACAAGCTGAGGCAAGGTGGAGTTCTCCGCCAGCATGCACAAGCACTGGATGAGATCTGAGTCCCAAACACACTCACCGACTTCTCCCTACAGAAAGGAGGAGAAAGACATGTGCAAAGCTGTGGGAAGCGATTGCCTCAGTGAAAAAAAAAATTGCTCAAGTAGGAGATACGACATCAGTGAAAACCGAAGAGGGGTTTACAGCGGGGAGTGAGAATCACACAGGAAGTGTGAAGCGAGGGGTGGGAGGCTCTGTGCAGCCAGCCAGCCCTGAGCCTCTCCAGGCAGACACCTCCGGGCACTTCCTGCAGATGCTAGGGTGCCTGCTGAGGCTTGCTGGCACCAGCGCTGTGGGAGTCAAGTCACCTGGAGCCATGAAGAAGGCATGTCCCCCTGGATAATGTGGGGTAGAGGAGACAGCACGGATACCTCTGGGTTGGTGGCCAGTTTCCTTCTAGCTGCATCAGGCAAGAGTCAAATGCCGCTGTGAACATCTCCCACGGGACAAGACTGCTTTCCAGGCATTGGGATCTAGGAGCACTACGAGGAAGAGTCTTCTAGATCTCAGAACTGCAACATGGTGGGTTTTATTCTTGCATCAATTTGCTCAATCATTCCTCAACCCCCTTATGCACTGAGTAGCGAGGTGAAAACATCCTTGCATGTAGAATAACAATGTTCAAAAACAGAAACAAAAACAGAAGACTGTGTCTATTTCCTTTAGAACTTGTCCAGGGGAGCTTGACTTTCTGACGGCGTGGAGGCTCTTGTCCCATGCTCTGTGGCTCTCTGTGCACACACAGGACTCAGCTAACACCAAGCGGGCTGGACCATAATCCAAACAGAGATGAATCTGACCCCAAAGCCATCTCTGTGGGCCAGTTCCTCATCTCTGTGTTACAGCCCGCAGGAAAACACTGTAAAAGAATAAGTGTTCATGTTAGCTGCCGGCTGTAGAGGTTTAAGCCCAAGACTCTGCTTCCATTGCCTTAGGTCAGTTGTGAGTCAGAAGTTGACAGTGGTGGGGTCATGTGTCCAGTTGTCTCACCTCATGGCAATCCCAAAGCAGATCGATGGACAGACAGCGAGGGGACAGAATAAGATTGAACCCCAGTGACACCCTCACAGAGACCCGTGTCCTCCAGCCAGGCCCCACTAACAACAGATTTCAACACTACCCAAATCGTGCTTGGGGACCAAGCCTGTGAGAGATATTTCATTCGCAAACCATAGCCTCTGCCTTTCTTTCAGTGTGAAGGAGTTGGGCCAGACAAATTTATTTCCCAGAACTTTGAAGTTGAGAACAAAGTGGATAGACAGAAGTCTTTCTCCATCCAGTCTCCCAGCCTCCCTTTTCCTCTGCTCTCGCACACAGGAGCTGGAGCCAGGTGATTAAATGGCTCTCCATCCAGGTACCTAGTCTGAAACAGAGAAAATTCTCCTAGTGTGAGCAGCTCCATTTTGAGTTTTATAGGTTTTGAAGATACTTTTCTATCAATACTGTTCACAATTTAATTACAATAATTAACATAGTTTTCCAATATTATTTTTGCATTTGATTATATGCCTAAAATCGTTGCAGCTGTGTTTACCTATATGCCTTTTGTCTTAGGCTTCATTTAAAATGAGAAGGAAATATCATTTTTATATATAGCTTTCCAGTTGCTTTGTGAACTATTTTCATAATACCCCAATTTAGCCACACACATCCTCTAGGATGTTTAGGGCTGTGCGGCGAGGGTGAGAGTGGGGCAGGAGTCGGGGACGGCTGCAATTCTCTGGCCCCAGCAATCGAGGTTTCCAAGTGCTCGGGAAATAAATAAATTGTTTTTCTTTACAAAAACAATGTAGATAATTTGTAGTCATATTTGGCTTACCCATAGCTTTGCAGGCAAAATGGAACAAAACAAAAATCCCTTTTGGCTACTCTACCTCAGAGGAGGGGAAAGAGAAAAAATGCTGCTGACCTGAAGCCAATTTCATCTTGACTGTTCAAAAAAAGAAGAAGAAAAAGGGAAAGAAAAAGCCTTTTGAAGACCACATGGCACACTAAAGCTGCAGAATAGGCGTCTTGCTGTTCTTCAATGGAGAGTTGGGCTGGGCAGAGTGCTCTGTGCTTCACACCGTAGGATGGAAGCAAGAATCTGATTCCCAGATCCAGATCCAGGAGCTGATTCCTGGTACTATGGAAGAAAACTCACTCGGGCCTGAGTTCAAAGATGGGAAGGCCAATTCACACACACACACACACACACACACACACACACACACACACACACACACACACAGAACTTGCAAAGTATTAGCACCCATCAATTGATGGCCCCAATTGATTATTCCAGTGAAGGTGAAGGAGGACATTAAAATATAAATGCATAAAATAAAGGTAGATAATAGATCTGGGCCTCAGAGTGCATTTTATTCCTAATCTAGTTGAGTATTTGCGATGTATGATATGTTTACCATAGCTGTGGACCACTGGGTGATTTAGAGAATGACCGACGTGAGCACAGAGCAGAACTTGGTTAGGCTGGACAGTCGAGGATGTTCTGATTGGGAGCTATGCTTAGTTGCAGGGACACAAATACAGCTCTTCCAAGAACAACAAGAATGGAATTGAGCTGGAACCTCAGATTCTACTGAAAAGTTAGAAGAATAGTTCAGACGTTCCACATTCCGGGGTGCTAGTCTTGGCTGTGATAAACTGTACCTCCATAAGCAGACACTACACCTTCTTGAGCTTTACGTTCATAGCTGCATGATATAAATGATGATGAGAATTAAGTGGAGGAATGTGTGTCATCTGTTTGCTGTGCCCCCTCAAGGGCTGCAGTTCTTGTAAATGCTCACAAGGCAAATGCCTGTGGACCTTGGGACCGGGCCTCTGACGACATTTCCATCAAAGACCTAAAACTTTCTTGTTAATCACCGTGGCTCTGAACGTAGATAAAGTAGCTGAACATGATTCTGACCCTCATGACCATTTTTAGTGTGCAGCATTCATGATGTCTCAAAACCCACGTGAGAGGCCCGCTGTCTCCTTTCACTCTCATAAAATGAGGCTCTGTCACTCCACTGCATACCATCGGAGATATTTCCACGGTCACATGGTCTATGGAGATTCTGTAGACTCGAGCTGGTAGACCACAGACCATCCCACCAGACAGAGGTCTTCAGAGCCCATCCTAAAATAAAAGTTCATCAAACAGCTCACTTCTTGTATTCTCACTATTTATCCATGTCAGAGAAGATATTTCACCCCTTCAAGCCACCTGTGAGTAAAATAACTTGATGCTGATGAGCTAAATTGTAGGAAATTAAATCATCCTATGACATGGGCTCCCCAAATGTCCAGCTGCATGTGCTGCTTCATTCAACTGAATAATCAGGACAACGAAGGATAGGCTAATTCACAGTATAGTGTAACTGTACTGTGTTATACTGTGTTTATACTGTGTAACTAACATGGACTGTTTTATCTAAGTCAACAGCTTGGACTTTGAGTTGCTCTTTCTTCCTCTCTGACCCTTTCTGTCCACCCTTTTCCTTTTTGAATTTTCCCTCCTCATATCCATGCTTCACTGTCATGGATCCTTTCTCTACCTCTAGGCTTTCAGTCATGTAAGAGGGCAGAAAACAAAACCCTCCCCATTCATTGGCTCAATGCCAAAGATGCCTGTGTCCCGTTGAAGAAAGCGAGAATGATAAACCAATCTCGTTTAATTAGAGAACTCATGGGTTCCTGAAGCTTTTGTAATTTCAGCACAGAGTACACCATTACCACAGGGAACTGGAGGCCCTTTCTTCCAGTGTGCTGGACCACTGATGCTGGAGGGAAGGAGCAAATGATACTTTTCCATCAATGAATGGAAGGTCAGGGTGAGGGCTTAGTGTGTGGTGTGCACCACCATCCATCCAGACCGCCTTCTCTGCAGGGGGTCCCCGTCTTCATTGAGGACCTGGGGCTTGTAGCAGATCCTCCAGGCCAGTGCTGAGGCTTGCTGTTGGTCACTTTCCACAGAATCCTCTTAGCTAAGTGCCACCATTATTCCCAGTTTGCAAGTGAGAAAGGGAGATGGGGAGAAATTGATTGGTTGGCCCCAGATAACGCTTCCTACTTGGTGAGCTGCTTCCAAAAAGAGAAAACCTGCTTCCAAAGAGTGTGTGTGTGTGTGTGTGTGTGTGTGTGTGTGTGTGTGTGTGTGTGTGTGATTTCAGCTTGCTCCCCACATACTCCAGGGAACTGCTCTCTCCTCCTCTGCACACTCAACAATATTTTATCACCTTGTTCTCAAACACTTCCTATGTACTAGCATTTTACCAATTCTACCTCAATGCTGTTTAAAATTGTGAAGCCCAGATGGTGGGAAAAAATAGTAAATGCTCTAACAATACTATTAAACTATTGTGTGGAAGTTATTTTTTGCTCTTTCTTTCTTCTTTTTTTTTTAGAGATGGCAGTTATTTCTGTGTCTGGTTCTCTGGAGTAGTTTCTGGAGTGTGCAAAAATGTTTGGGAAGTCAGATTCAAGTTGATTATAAATCACCTTGTATGGCTTTTTCTTAAGCCAAAATCTAGATGTGAGTTCATTAATCTGCTTTCTTCTCAGCATGTAGCTCTGCCTCACCCACTGAAACGTATGTTGGTGAGCCACTGCAAATTATAATATAGTGTTAATGGTCTTCACAGAGACTGAAATGACACAAGGAAACTAACTTGCTTTTCTTTTCAATGCAGGTCCGTGGGGCTCCAAGGCAAGTCTTCAAATTGAGCAGCCATCTGGCCAGGTTGATTCCTTTATTTTTATCCCCAGATCCTTTATTTCCCACTTAATAATGAACTTGGAGAGTACTTTTTAATATTTGTTGAAGAACTGTCTAGTTTTTGTCCCAAGGAGAATACAATTTGTGATTTACCCCCAAAATCATGAGTTTTAGGGAAGACAGACAACTGCTTAAGTTCTGAACACTTGAGTTTTGCCAAGGCTCATTGCCCAGGGCTAGCCTGTGAATTTGGGTTCCCATGGATCCAGTGTACTGGGGTCGGGGATTTGTCTCTGACAAAAAGCTTGAATGAAATTTCTGCTTCTACATCACTGTGTACTGCGAATCTCTCTGGGCAGGCCACCAGCAGGCCAGAGCTGAGGCCCTGTGAAAGTTTGTTCTTTGGACACAAGGAGGCCAGAGGCTTTGATGGTCCAACACACGGTGTGGTGGAAGAGCAGGACACAGATGATAACTGAAATACCAGAGGACAACAGTTGTGTGTTAGAGTACAGACAGGCACAGACAGAAAGCACTAGAAATGACTCCAAGGAGATTAGCAGTGTTCAAGTTCAAAATTAACAAACCACAATTTTTCCTTGAAATATTTTCAAAAACATGCATTTTGATAAGAATGCCATCAATGTAACTATTAATGGGAGAAATCCACATGTTTTAATTGCTATTATTTTTGCAGTTTTTTGCTTGCTGTTTCACAGTCTAGGTGGATTTTCTCTACCTACACAGTCTAGGTGGATTTTCTCCTCTAAGACGAAGAAATGTCTGTTTCTCTGTCTGAGAATATGATTTATGGTTAGTGTGATTTCCTCACAGGTCCTTTTTATTTTTGTCCTGAATCAGGCTTGCCTATGGTCTGAGGCTAAGCAGAAAGGGCAGTTCACATATTCATAGGGTCATCCCTATTAATTAATCATGGTTAAAATACCAAATCATTGTGTTTATAATTTATATAAATATTATTAAACATTTTACAAATAAAATAAGGGCAGGGATATTCATACTGCTTAGATACTCTCTTAGTAGGCAAATTTGTATTTTAGCTCTTTCTTAAAACAAACATTAAAAAATGTCAGACCATTTGTATGGCTATACATTCTGCTCTTATCATTCTGTTATGATTTCTGAGATCTGGAGTTTTCTCAGGCTCTGCAGAACACCTGGCAGAAATGGAAAATTGATCTCTTGAAGATTCAAGGTAAGTTTTGAGAAAAAAGGTCTTGGGGCCCCAGAAGCCACGCAGAGCTGACTTGGATGTTAGATTTGAGGAAGAGTTTTATTGTTCAACTGAAAACATCTTCTCTCCAGAATGCCTGCTTTTTTGCCTGGTTGTATTTCCCCCTTTCCCTTAAGCTTAATGTAACTTCTACTTCCTCTGAAAAAAATTTAACACCACATCATGCCCTGCTAGGTTCTCCCTTTTTGACTCATGGTGCAAGCCTCCAAGCAAACTCCTCAGAGCTCTCTTTGGCATTTAGAGGTGGATGGGGAGAAGGCTCTGGGATTCTCTGCAGTCTTAAAACTTCTACCTTGACTAGTTCTTGCGCTGTCTCATTGTGCCAGTGTCCTAGCTGCATATCAGGAAACCTAATCCCCACTGTGACAGTATTGAGAGATGCAAACCCTGGGGACTGATTAGAACAAGAACCTGCCTCCTCAGCAACGGGAGTAGCACCCTTGTTAGAACGGACCCAGAGAAGGTCACCCCATCTTCCCACAGACAGATGCAAGTTGAGAAGACACTGGTCCAGAAAGCAGGTCTGACCAGACACTCCCAGGGCCTTGATCTCAGGCACATGAAAGGTAAGAAGACTTTTTCTGTCTAATATGACTAATTCTGTTTTCTATAGTCCCTTTAGACTTATACTTTGTTATAGCAGCTCAAGCAAACAAAAATGATCTGAATGGGATATCTTTAAACAATAGTTCACCAGAGAAATCAAATTAAATTAAATGACTGTCAGAATGTGGCTATTTGGTGAATTTTCCTGGCAAATAGCCAACAACTCATTTCCATTTTGCCATTCTTAGATTATTTATTTTCAGTGAAATCTCATGCTTTTCAAAAAAAAATATCTCCTATGCATTTTCCCTTGTGCCGATGGCACTCTAAACTCTTCTTAAGAAAACTCCTTTAGTCTCGTGCAAATAGATTTCCTCATTCCTCCTCCTACAGTCCCAGAATATTCTCTAAACTTCAGTGTTAACAACAAAAGATTTCTCCTAAAAACTTCTATGTGTGTTCCAATGTGCTGTCTTCTGGTTGGGCGTAGCGGACATGAAACATACTAAGGATCCATTGTATTGGGCATCCATACGTTCTTTGTAAGAAGTGGTGAGCAAGCAGTGTGTGGGGAAAGTGTGTGGGATAATTAGTGGCAAGAGGCCTGAATTTTAAGCCTGGAGGTTGAAGTCAAGGCTCCTCACGGCATTACAGTCAACCGATTCGCCTCTTCAGAGCAGTAAATCAGATCTCTGATAGGTCCGGAAATATCCCACGCTGTGCAGATTGTGTCTTTTTCTATACCAATGTCTCAGTCTCATTTATCACCTTGAGAAATATGAATATGAGCTAACACTTGATTTAAACACTAAAATAGTATCAGTAAAACTACTTTATCCATGAAATTGAAAATTGGAAATCTGAAAATCACTATGCATATTTCTGAACCTTTTTGCTTTCCAAATTTGGGATGCTCTACCAGTAAAATTTATGCGAAGGTTCCGGAACCTGAAACATTCTAGGATTCAAACCATCTTCAATCAGTTGGGATCAGGGCCACACCACCTGCGCTGCACTTTTGAGAAGCCATCCAATGGCTTGTGGAAATATTCTGCACTGCTGTGTGTACTCTAGGCCTGAGTCATAGCTCTGATTTGCTGATGGGGTGAAGGGCAGCAGGTATTTGCTTTCTCTAGATCCAGGAGTCCTCACCTTCACAGCTGGATGTGTCCTTTGACTCTAGAATTCCTTCTAATCTGGGGAATCTGAGGGTTGGAGGCCAAGAGTTCTGGTGGCTTTGGCCAGGATTACGGTCAGTTTTCCCATCCACCTATCCACTCCCAAAGCACCAAGTTCCACGTGTTTAATGTTTGCATTTGATTGTGCAGCAAAGCATGTATCATTGGTTAATTAATGCTGCCAGCACAGAACTCTGCTAAATGATTGTTTAGCCAAGAGTGGAATAAAATGCTACAATGACTAGTACAGTATCATTATGGAACAGAAAATTAAAAATCTGATAATTTGATTGGAAGTCTCAGGTGAGTTTTTTGTATAAAAATGTTAACCTCAAGTAGCTATAAGCAGGTAAATGTTTTATTCATCCCGCTGATATGAAATAAATGCTTATGATATAAATTATGTATAATTAATACTCTGGGGATAAAAAAGTATGCTAATAGGTTGTCAGTTAATTAAGAAAGGAATATGAGGTAAACAAAGGTGATTATAATTTATCTTGGGACCATAAACAGAAATCGTGCCTTAAATAATCTCTTTGAAAAATACATTATACAGCAAATTCTTCATTTTCTTCCAGAGCAGTTGCCTAATGGTAGCCAGCAACTGTTCAGAGGACTTGGGAAATGAGGAAACAGCTTGTGAGAACAGACCAAGCTGTGGACCCACCAGCAACTGTGATGGCTCTGGTGGTCTTTCTTGAGCAATTCTGGCCTCTTCTGGAACATTTGAAATATGCTGTTTGGGAAGCCAGAGGCTTTATTAAAAGAGAATGGAAAAATGATATCCGACTCCTGCAAACTTGAAAAAGTCACCATGTGCTAAATAGAAATCTTATGCTTTCCTACCTAATATAAATACCAGTGAAACTGTCTAGGAGATGCTTTGCCTGGCTAAGTTATGGTGATGGGTGATATGCGCTCGGAAAAATATTTTATGAGTGTTTCTTAGTTCTCTTAAATTCTTGCTCTAACCATCCACCCATCCATCTACCATCTAGCCATCCATCCATCCATCCATCCATCCATCCATCCATCCAACCATCCATCCAACCATCCCTCGACCCATCTAACTATTCACCTACCCACTCATCCCTCTGTCCCTTCATTCATCCAACCAATATTTCTTTACTGTGTTCTTTAGGCTCAGCCTTGTGGTTGTGCTCAGATGTTAATCTATCATCTCTTCTCTCCTTTCCAGTGGTGTTTTTCATTAAAAATAAAGCTTGGGTGCCATGACCAGGGGACTCATGACAGACTTCCATGGATCATAAACATTCAGGTGCAGCAATCAGCAGAGCTCAACAAGGAAAGGAGCTCTAGCCATGAGTGGAACAGGCTCTGAGAGAGCGATGTGGCTCTGAAGCCATGGCGCAGGTAGACCCCACAAAGCAGAGTCAACCTTTGATTCACTGCAGCAGGGAGGGTTTGGCCAGAAATTCATGCAGAGTTTCCTGAAGCTCATGCAGGTCGAAGCGTCTTTGGTAGAAGCATCTCCCATGTAGTGGAGGGTGAAAGTAATTTCCGAGGTGGGCCACCTTCCAGGTGGAGGAAACATGGGCTCTCTGATGGCAATGGAGCAGCGCCTGTTGCCTCACGTTCCTCTGTGTCTGGTGCACTTCAGCTCGGAATGCTGGAGTGGTGAGAGATCCATGGAGGAATTCGGATCAACATAAGATGGTGGATGAGAGGTTCTTCAGCTTCCCAGTTTCCACAGCATGTCGCAGCTCCTCCACTCTGCTCAGGAAGAGCAGTTCAAGGGGTCTCACTGACAAGAGCCTCGTAAAGTGGAAGCGTTGTTGCAGTCTGAGGTTAAAGTGAGGTGTGTGTGGAGGGGAGAGGCACATTTCTCATCCATCGTGTGGGATGGATGAGAGTTAAAGACTCACACTGGTACCTCTTATTTGTAACAATTGTGCTTCCAGAGCCTTCCTGGGCCCCAGTCCTTCCCCAGCAGTTGGGGTGGACAGGAGGTGAGTATAAACCTAGCTGTCCTCTGACAGATATGTCTTCTGATTCTTTGTCTCTTCACTCATGTTAAAGTTTTTGTAGATATCACAGCTCACATGAGAAAGAACAGGTATTTATTCTGATTTTTGTCTTTTATGCCTTTTTTAATGACCTCTCAACATATAAAAAAGTAAGTGGTGGGAGAGGAGCTATTACTTGATTTTTAGCTTTTAGTTTTAATCTTCTGCACAGGGCTTGAACTCGTCCTGGGTGCTGTCCCTGAGCTCTTTCAGCTCAAGGCTACCACCCTACCCTTGAGCCAAGCCCCACTTCCCATTTTCTAGAGGTTAATTGGAAATAAAAGTCTCAGGTCTTTTTGTGCTGGGCTGGCTTTGAACCTTGATCCTCAGATCTCAGCTTCCTCAGTAGCTAGAATTCACCCAGGTCAAGGAGAAACTCCTTATAATACTCAGCCTTCCTGTCTAATAGACAGAATCCATGGAGGAAGAAGGGAAAGTAGTCATCTTTCTTTCAGCATGCTGTTTGGAGTGTTTAAAAATGCTTATTTTAGTTAACTTGTTAGTATGATCCTATAAGGTAAGAATTAATAGTATTTTTAAAAAATATTTTTATTGTAATTAATAAAAGGGTTACATGATATTTATCAAATAGAAGGTGCATTAATTCACATACATTGATACCCTTTCACATGTCTTGGTCCCCATTACTCTCCTCCCCACCCCCCCATCTTGGTTTTTCCCCCCTTCCCTGTCCAATTTCAAATAACCAAATACAAATATATCCAATATATCAGATAACAAAGTGAGATACTGTAACAATATGAGATACCCAAGGGACAGCAAAGGAGATGAGAGATAACAGTACATTAAGGACAACAATCACTCATTATATGCCTTTTGTTTCAGTATCCTGAAGGTCCTTTCAATTAGCTTCATACTATATGTCCTTATGTATCAAGGTTTTGCTCTATTGCAAATCTCTGCTAGTCGAACCCAAGGTTTCTACTGATTATGACAAATGAGGGAAACCATTGAGCCTAAGTTCCTTTGAGTCTGGCTTACTTCACTTAATATAATCTTTTCTAAGTCTTTCCATTTCCTAACAAATGGGGCAATGTCATTTTTTCTGACAGCAGCATAGAATTCCATTGTGTACAAATACCACATCTTGTTGATCCACTCATCAACTGAGGGACATCTAGGTTGCTTCCATATCTTTGCTATGGTGAATAATGCTGCAATGAACATTGTTGTGCTGGTGGATTTAGTATGTCTTTGTTTCTGGATGATTGGGTAAATGCCAAGTAGTGGAATTGCTGGGTCATAGGGGAGCTCTATGTTTAGCTTTTTGAGGCACTGCCATACTGCTTTCCATAGTGGTTGAACAAGTTTGCACTCCCACCAACAGTGTAGTAGTGATCCCTCCTGGCCACATCCTCTGCAGCATCTGTTGTTATTAGTTTTCCTGATCCTGGCCATTCTAACTGGAGTGAGGTGGAATCTTAGCGTTGTTTTGATTTGCATTTCTTTCATGACCAGAGATGTTGAGCATTTCTTCATGTGTCTATAGGCCATTTTTGTTTCTTCTTTAGAAAAGACTCTCTTTAAGTCTTTGGTCCATTTTTTTTAATGGGATCGTTGTTACTTTGGAGATTAGTTTTGGAATGATTCAATTTTTTGAGCTGTTGATATATTTTAGATATGAGGCCTTTGTCCGCTGTGTTAAAAAATGTATTCAAAAAAATGAAGCAAAAAGCTACAGGCCAAGAGAAATCAGACAGATTAAGAAGAACTGGAAATAACTTTGAACAAACTGATCATTTAGTTTCCAATCAGTGATATGGAATAATTGGTACCTCCATGAGCAGATGAAGTGAAGTCCAAACTTGTTGTGTGTGGCCTAATGAATAGTATATGCTATTGCCACTGTAGGTGAAAGTGTGAATTTATCCTTGTCACAAATGTCAGATCCTCTTCCTAGTCATAATACTTAAACTTAGTATCTGTGGATAATTAACGATGCCAGTCAAGGAAACAAAAGCCCCTATAGGGATCACAATTATGGTATTTTTCACAATGTAAAGTTTTCATTAAAGTGTAAATTTTATGGAGAAAAGATGGGCAGATATTAACAATAAAGTTCAATTCAATTATAGCAAATGTCCATATTAGGTGATGAGAATCCAGATTAAGAAGTCTGCTTTTAACCAAAGATTCCTTATGTCCTTTTCTAGTCAGTACCTCATCAAGAATGGACTTTTTCTTTTGTTTTTGTTTTTACTGGGGTTTCTACTCAGGGCTTTGAGCTTGCTAGACAGGTGCTTTACCACTTGAGCCACTCCTCCAACTTCTAAAATTACAGATTTCTTTCCTATTTATGAACTTTGGATGAATAGAATTATCTGTATGTGTTCTTTTGGTTGTGACTTATCAAAACTCATAAATTGTTGGAGTAATTCCTTTCTCCTTGTTCTGGAGTACCACATTTTCTTTGTCGCACTACTGATTGATAGATTGGCTTGTCTTGAATATACAGCTACCACATGTCCTTCTGATAGGTGTTCATGTACTTCAAATACCACCGACAGGAGATTGTTCAGCTCAACAACGCCATACACTAATGGCAGTCTAGTCACAAAGTGTGACAGACTCCATGTCCAGGAACTGCGAGGCCACCTGAAGGAGGGTCCTGCGCGGATCTTGAAAGGCGGTGTGTGACTCCTGCTCAGATAAACTAGGCAGGGGTGCAACACCAGTGAATAGCAGCAGATGCAGCATACGGCCTGCAACACCTGGGACATGTTAGCACAAATTTTGTTTCCTTCTATCTTGCCTTTCTTGAAGAAAACTACAGGTGCCTACAAGGAAACAGATGGAAGTTGTAGTCTGTTTTGTGTAACCAAAGAATCAGGCAGTGTTTGTGTGGCTTCAGGCAAGTTTTTCCTCTGTACACTGGTCTCTCCTTGAAGCCTCCAGGAATCTTCTTTCCCTTCTGCTTCAGGCATTGTAGACTCCGGGTTTTCTCCTCTTCTGCATGCATTTGCAATTGCAACCATGCAGGCATTTGTGACCTAGAGCAAACAAGAGTCATGTCAAGATGGACTTTATCTCCCTGGTAGGTTTCTTTCCAGAGTGCTTGAGCCATGCAGTAGAGTGGAGTCAGCAGGGAGAAGAATGGGGCGGGGAGGGCATCAGCCAGTCACGAGGATTCCAGTGACTTCACATGGCTTGTAAGGGTTGGGTCACGAGGAGGCTGGCAAAAGGGCCTGCTCCTCATGAGGTCTGGTTAATATTAGGAATTATTGCCTCACACACTGCAGGTGTGGAACGACCTCTTTCAGTCCCAGTAAATGGGGCTGCAACTGCCTTTGACAGCCTCAGAGCTGCACAGTGGCTCATGCCCAGGGCTGACAATGATGTGGAGGCCTTGCTGATTTTAGGATAGAAAATTACAATGCTTCTATAGTAAACAGCACCTGGAAGTTTACTAATGATTTTTACAATTAACAGCAGCAGCGTTGGTCTGATTATTCATGCGTGCTTTCTATGAAAGAAAAGAAAGGAAGCAGATGTTGAAAAAAAGTCACATGGCGTAGACTTACTGGGCGGGGGATGTCGTGGTGAGAGAAGAAGGATGGATGGGTTGGAGCAGAAAGAGGAAGAGTGTGAGGTGGAGCGCTTACTGCCATTTTCTTTTTTGCAATGATGCAAATCATCCTTTGGAGATCTGGAAATTAACCTTCAGATAAGTTTGAGATCATGGTAACTTAAGCAGTTATGCATATTTAAAGCCCTATATATTTCACAATGGCTAATTTTACAGGAGCAGTATTATTCGATAGAAACATGTGAATGGGCATTTTTCTATTTCCATACTGAAGATTGTGCTGCTCTGTCAGACAAGCAGGCTGCTGGCTGTATTCCTCTAACTCCCACCAGGTGAGCTGATGGCTAATTTCAGAGGGCTCTTGGTTTTCAACCATGAAACCATCTGTAGAATATTTTAAAGGGTGATGACTGACTCCAATTTTCTTCACCCATCATTGATCAGCTTTTTAAGTGCCTTGCATAGCCCAAGATAAATTCTAGATCTTTTGTCTTTTATTGAATCTCTACTTTTATATTTTAAAAGGTGATACAACATATTGGTAAAATAATGTTCTAAAATTGAATCTTCTCTTACTTCAATACCCATACAACAGATAATTTTATTTTTTTATATTTTATTATAATCTTTATCTATACACAGAGTCATTTATATGCTGGAAATTATTGTAAAGTGCCATTTTGTATTTTACTTTTCTTTTAAAATTTGAGAGCACATGGAAATCATTCCTGTATCTAGAGGAATTGTGTATGCTTTTAGGAAAACTTTTCCTCAGTAATATTTTTTTCTAGGGAAGATTCTAAGTGATGGTTCAAGGGGAAGTTGGATTGCTTGGGGGATTGAAATTTGAAGATCACCACACAGGAAATTCTGGGAGACCCTTATCTCCAATTAACTACCCAAAGAGCCAGAAGTGGAGTGCAAGTGGCAGAGGAGAATAGCCTTGAGCAAAAACGCTCAGGAATAGTATCCAGGCCCCTGTTTCAAGGCACAGCACCAAAAAATAAAGAAAGAAAAAATAAAGTGAGTCTGTTGGAAATTGATTAGATGAAAAGTGAGGGAATAATATCCTGATCATTAGCCACCTGTTACTCTGTGTACTTTCATCTTTCAGGCTGGTGAACACTGTTTGATGCCTCTATGTTTTAAGTTCTTTTATTTGGATTTGCATATATAAAATAGTAATAAATTTTTGGAAAAATATTGAGTATTTAAACCTAAACATGTTCATTGAGTACCTGACACAGAGCTGAGCACACACTGATCTCAGCAGTGTTAGGCGGTCCTTTTCTCAGAAGAGAGCTGCAGGAGACAGAAACCATGGATCCTGCATGGTGAAGTTAGTGACATTGCCTAAGAGTCCATGTGGCTTTGCAAGGAGTTGCCTCAGACATATTGCCAGGACATTGGTCACAGCCATTCAGAAAAGTCATTTCTGGATCTTCATACTCATATACTTTTTTTTCAGTCATGGGGCTTGGACTCTGGGCCTGAGCACTGTCCCTGAGCTCTTCAGCTCACAGCTACTGCCCTACCCTTTGAGCCACAGCTCCATTTCCAATTTTCTGGTGGTTAATTGAAGATAAGAGTCTTACGGGCTTTGTAGTGCCTGGGCTGGCTTTGAACCACAATCCTCAGATCTCAGCTTTCTGAGTAGCTAGGATTACAGGCATGAGCCACCACGCCCTGCGTGGACTTTTATCCCTCTGAAAATGCCTTGGTTAATAAAGATACAAGGAGTAGAAACTGACCTTTCAGCATGGTGAACTGAGTTGAAGTATCATCAGAAGGGTCTAAGAGGAATTTTTTAGTCAGCATGAGATTTGTTCTTCATTGTTCTTCAACCCCATAGGATTTAAATCTAAGTCTTCTTGTAGAGAAAAACCCTATCTTCTGACAGGCTTGCACCCGTGTGGTCCATGTATGATCAATCCCACTAGTTCTATCCTTTATGAGAAATTCGGAAGTCGGGATGGGAAAGAAACAGGAGCAATATCAACACAGGGCATTTTGTACTCAGTTCAAATTGGTTTGTGAAACATGGCTCTAATACCTTTAGCTAAATGAAAACGTGCTCTTCAGAACAGAGAAGTAGGAAGTTTCTCTCCAGTCTCTCAGATCTCAGTCATCTCAGAGAGATGAAGGTAGACCAGGAGGCCTGGCTGGAAAATGACAGAATGTGCCTGCATAGTGAAGTATCCCAGAACACAGCTGTCTACTCTCAAGGTATTACAACTCTATCCTCCTTTTGGTCAGATTTACCAAGGAGTTATCTATTCTGTTTATCTTTTTGGTGAACCAACTTTGTGTTTAGTCAATCATTTGTGTAGTTCTTTCAGTTTGTAGTTCATTTCTTTCTGATCTAAGTTTTATTATTCCTCTCCATCTACTGGTTTGGGCTTAGCTTGTCCTAGTTTTTCTAAGACCTTGAGGTATGTCATTAGAATATTAATTTGAGATTTCTCTATTTTGTTGATATAAGTACTCATAGCTATAATCTTGCCTCTTAGTATTGCATTTACTGCATTCCACAGATTCTTATATGTTGTGTTTTCATTTTCATTAGCCTCCAGAAACTTTTTTAGTTCCCCTCTTAAGTCTTTGTTTACCCAATGATAATTCAGCAATGTATTTTTCCATTTCCATGAGTTTATTTTGTGTTGTTTCTTTTTTTGTTAAGTTTTAACTTTATTCCATTATGGTATGACAGAACGCAGGGAGTTATTTTCTTAAATTTACTAAGACTTTCTTTATGATATATAATGTGATTTATTTTGGAGAATGTTCTATGGACTGCTGAGAAAATTGTGTGTTATGCATCCCGCTGGATGAAAATTTGTGGATGTCTCTTAAGTTCAATTAGTCTATGGTATAAATTAAACCTAAAGTGTCTTTGTTGAGTTTTTGCCTTGACAGTATAGCCATTGGTAAAAGTAGGGTATTGAAGTCTCCAACTATGGTTATGTTTCGAACTATGTGTGTTTTTAAGTCTAGTGGTGTTTGACAGGTAAACTGCTGATTCTTGAACACCAAAGTCAGTGCTATTGATCATTATATCATTTTGTTTTACTATTGAGTATTTTGTCAGGAACACAGAAGCAAACGGAGATATTGTAAGTAAGGGAAAGTTTAGTCTCAAATAATCAAAATATAAAACACAAGAACTGCTTTGCACGGCTTCTGGGTTTGGAAATACCAAAAGTTGAAGGGACAATGTGGAATCGTTGATATCGTGTCATTTTCTGGGCTCACTGAAAAAAAGACGTCTCTGGTTCGCTCCCAGTTAGATCAGGGCTAGAGTCTTGTCATTAGAACTTGAAAGAAAGAGTGATGTCTGTCAATCCTGGCCTAAAATTTCCTCCAGGCCCTCTGATCTCCTGGCCTAGGAGATCCGGGACTCCAACTTTTCAGGTATCATGGCCACATGAAGGCCAGTTAGGGGGAGCCAGCTGACATTCAGGAACCTTTGTGGGGAAACTGATAAAATTTTATTGCACTGTCCTGCAGGTTCCATGACATATCTTAACAGACCACCAAGCGTGGACATTCCTTATATTGCCTCAAAGAGGCAATTGTAGTTTATTTCCTTTGTTTTATGCATGGTTACACTATTGAGAAACTGAATCGTTTTGTAACATTTCCATTGCTGTCTTTCTTTCCCCATAGTGCACAATGGAAAAGGAACCAGCAAATGATGTGCTGTGCTATAATGATGACAGAGTCCCATCCATGTGGCCTAAAAGTTTTGCTAGTATTTGAATGGGAATGTGACTTGTCAGTTTGCTTAAAAATGGTAAGGCTCTAACAGAAGGGATAAAAATCTCACACTAATCAGGCAAGTATGTTTAGTTGAATATTTATTGTGGTTACAGTTTCTATTTTTGATTACCGTAACACTGAAAAGGATTTGTGTTAATCAGAATCGATGTATGTCTGTCTGTGCAGAGTTCTTGTGGCGCGTTGTAGTTCTGGCAGTCTGGCTGCTCAGCAGTGTCCCTCGGGTCTGTCAACTATCAGATCTCCTTATCTCATGGAATGAAGGAAAGCTGACGATGTTCCTGTGATTTATAAGCCTGCCTTTGCAGTGGATTCACTACAGTGACATGCTTTGTTTTAGACAATTTGACTAATGTGTGGACTTCAGATCATGAGTCGCATTTCCTAACCCAACTTTCCTTTGCATGTTTCTCTTTCCAGTTTGACCATCCCTGAGGACTGGTTAGTACACAGTGTCTCACTGGTCTCACTGAAGTGGGGACGGTGTTATGCAAAAGGGAACTGGAGTGGCATAATCTCTCCTCTTGATGACCTGAAGCTATTTAGAGGAAATGAAGAAAAGATTTTAATTAACCAAATAGCTCTTGGAAAACCACAGATCCCCTGCTTGCCAGAAACTGTCACAGCGAAACTATTTCAGGGCTTATTTCAAACAAACAACACTGATTAAAAGTGACCAACATTACGTAATTGCCATTGTTTCATTCATAACCAGGAATGCTTTCTGCAGAAGGAAACTACAGAGCCTGTTCAGTTCCACAGTCGTTAGCTGTTTCTCTTTTACTTTGAGATTCAACCTCCAAATTGCCCATGGTGGGAGGATGAGAGGGGAGAAAACATTTGACCAGCAGTGTGCTGATGGGCAGGTGAACTTGCCTCCTTCCAGCTTGTGAGAGGGAGGAATGACAAAGGGGTGCACTCCTTTCCTTTTTCTGTGATCTCTGAGGATAAATGAATAAGCAGTAGAACCCTCAAAATGGACTCTAATTACTGTTTGCATTCGTTACTGTGAATGTTGATGAAGACCTTAAAGCACAGAGTGGTGTAGACTTCTACACAGAGTTATGAATATCACGAGCAGATGAGACATTTTAGGGATCTGTGGTCCAGCCCGACCCTGATAACATCCCTGGTTTTCGGCTTCCTCATTCATTTACCTGCTATTCCGGGAAGCCTTCCCTGACCACAGGAGTCGGGTGGATCCTAGATCTCCTTGAACACTGATGGTCCCTTCCCGTCTCTAGCATGACTAGCTCTGTGTGACAGGTACATGAGGGACCGCCATTCTTTTATTATATTGTTGTGGACGAATTGTGTTTTTCAAACTCAAGACTTCAAACTTGTTAAGTAGCCACTCTACCACTAAATCATCCCACAAGCCCTACTTTTCTCTACTTGTATATAGAATAACACCTTCCTTCCCACCCAGGCTCATGGCTGGACTGTTATCCTCCTATTTTGAGACTTCCCATGGTTTCTGGGAAGACAGAAACACAGCACCAGATCCACAGCGGCAATAGTTTCATAGATGGCCTGGATCCATGATGCTCTCAACCTCGGACCCCAGGTAACTAGGATAATAGGTATGAGTTACCAGTGCCAGCTTACAGCTCTGGTCTTCATAGAAAGGAGAAAATCAGAAAGGGTTATGTCCCTACTTGACACAGAAGAGTACTCTATTCTTTCAAAGGCAGCTTGCTTCTGTCCTGATAACATTCAAGCACAAGTGAGAATGAGTGGTGGTGGCTATCCTTGTTTTCTGTATCTACTCCTGACTTCAATGGACCCCTGAGCTGTGGGTAGATAGTGGAAGTATTTCACCCATGCAGTTGGAGACTGACATACTAGAAGCTCAATGAATAGTCAGGAATTCTACCTCAGCATCCTAATTCTTCTCTCTGCAGGCTGTTGAAACACCTCTTCATAAACAGAGCCCGAACAGACAGCAGGAGGCCCTGGAAGTGACAGAAGTGAGGAGCTATCTGTTTCACCATTGCGTTTCTAGCTCAGTGTAGGGAAGAAAGCAGTACTGCCAATGAAATGATGACTTGTAGAATGCATTTACCACAAATGTGGCTGAGGAACAGATATGATCAAAAGGGAAGGCACAGGGAAGGGTGGGAAGGACCCTTAACAGAAGCAGCCAGGGAAGAGGGAGAGAGGCCCATTCCAGGTAAGACACACCTACCACCTTACTAATGAGAAAGTCAATCATCTAATAGAGTAGCTGCCACCTACTGGCTCGAGCTTCTGAGGACATGTTTGAAATGGATGCTTGCCAAGACCCTGCATCTCAGAAGAGCTCCAGGACCACCTGGGGCCGATGGGGGCATGGAATTGCTCAGAAGGAGCCTGTGAACCACTGTGTGGCTGCAGTCCTAGCCCCTCCTAACACAATGAGGAGCTGGGGCAGCTCAGAACCAGGGCCTGACTCTCACCTCCTGAACTGAACTCATTCTCTACTCCTCTCCTCTCCTCTAGTCCTCTCAACAGCATTGTATGACACTAGACAGGAGCTATGATTTTTCATGATTGTCTTGCAAAAGCTCATGTGTTGAATGCTTAGCTCCACTGTTGATGAAGAGGTGATGGGATCTTTAGGAGCTAGAATCAATGGGAAGACGCTATGGCGCTGAGGTCTGGCTCAAAACGGGTTGTGTGACCTCCAACCCTTACTCTGTTCTCTGTGTTGTTTCTTGACCATGAGGTATGTGTTTTGCTCTGCCACTGAGTGTCCCCCTGATGGGTCTCCACAATCCCAAAGCAACGTGGCCAACAAATCGTGGGCTGGAGTCTCAAATTGAAACTTTGTCTGTATACATTGATAATCTCAGATATCAGCTCTAGTCATGGAAAGCCGGTCAACACATGAAGTTTTCCATTTGGGTGGAGGAAGAGAGAACTGCCACAACACTCTCCACAATGTGGGGGTAGTAAATGCTCCCCCGCTAAGACATTTGGGTCACACTGCAGCATTCCATGCAGCTTGGTAGCAATTGTGCATGCCGGTGTGAGTGGATAGGAAATGGTGTGGGAAGGGTGTCAGATCACAAAGAGCTTTAGAATCCACACAATGGTCTCATTAAACAAACAGGCAAACAAGCGACAAGACATAAACCAGACTGGCAGTTGTGAAAGATCTTGAGAATCGCTGTGTGAAGTCGTTTTTGGAGTCAGTACATATGAAAATGTTGCGAACTCACCTACAAGCCAAGGAAGAAACGCATCTGACATCTTTGTAGTAAGAAGCAGAGTTTAAAATAAGTGGCTATTGTTTTTGTAAGAGAAAGGACCCAGTGAAAGAAATTAGCAAATGAAGGAAACATTAACTTGCCCATCAGATAAATACAGAAGTGTGTAGCTCACTTCTTGGTGTCTAAAGCTTAGTTGACTTACAAGAGCCAGGCAGTAGCAGAGGTAGACCTTGCTGTGATGCATTCATTATCTAGTTTCAAGTGAGTGATTGAAAGAAGGGAGGTGTGTTTTTGCTTTTGTCTAAGTAATTCATGTATTAGAAGAAGCTAAGAGAAGAGTGGGAACACGATGCAGAAATCGCATAACCTTCCAGAGAGCCAAGGCTAACTAAATTAGAACTTTTCACTAATTGAAAACATGTGCGTGAAAACCGTGTGTATGTGAAATTCCATATTTATTACCTCCTGGTCTCAGATGAACGTACTTCTCAACCGACAGCCACTCTGTTCTGGAATTATCACATGGAGGGAAAACAGCAGAGGAATTAAGAAGAGAAGGTGTGCAATTAATTAAAAGGGTATTAGTTCTTGCTCCTAATTAAAATCAAGTAAAAATAGGAATTTGACAGGTGTTTGGGCAGAAAGAGCATATTAAACGATTTTCAACCATTAGGGAAAAGCATAGAGAAGACTTGCAAAAGAATCCACAAGTTATTTCTTTAACATTCTTTTGCAAAGTTGCAAAATAACACTTTCCATGGCTTTACAGTCTATTTTTACTTAATATTTTCATGTTTTTTAAAATTATCTTTCAGTAGTTGTGCCAAGGGTCTTCAGCTTAACAATGCTTTGTGGTCAGTAACAGTTCTCCCAACATTCTGCCTCCATCTATCCTAACCCCATCTCCTCCAGTTACCTGCACATTTTGTTCTCCCACAAGTCCTTTCTCCTTAATCCCCACCCCTCTCAGACAGAATGTGTTTCAGCTTCCTCCTGTTTGTTGGGTTAAACCCTTAGCTGTTCAGAGAAGTGACACAGTAGAAATCCACCCTTTCATATACTACACTGTGGAATTTATTTTTGTATATACACAAATTTATCTGTATGTGTTGTTAGACATGTCAACTTCCATATATCAGACAAAATAGGTACCAAAAAGGGATGATTCTGTTCTGGATTGCTGCATAGAATTTATCAATAGATCATCACATGGCTTGTCAAGTCATATGAGTTGAGTGTGTATCATAGAGGACAACAAAGAAATGGATAAAACACCCAGGATATTGTGTTGATCACT
The DNA here is from genome assembly GCF_031878675.1 of Megascapheus bottae. Lineage (NCBI taxonomy): Eukaryota > Metazoa > Chordata > Mammalia > Rodentia > Geomyidae > Megascapheus > Megascapheus bottae. The sequence goes on from NC_143515.1 coordinate 79,971,570, forward strand.
GATAAAATCAAAGCTTTTTATCAATTACTGAGAGAATAGGAATGTTAGAGGGGCAGAGATTTCTGTTCTTGCCGTTTTTTTCTGGATTCAATGCTGAGTATGGCATAAATCACATTTAGTAAGAATTTTTTAAATGGCTGGGTCAAGGAGTAAACAAATTTCTCTGTAAAATATTAAATTATGAGAATGCAGAAAGTAGGAAATGGTAGTTTTTCTCTGTAGCCAATTGCTCTTTGGGGGTGAAGAAAAGAAGAGTTCCTCTTTGTGACCTTAACAGTTTTACACAGCTCCCATGACCTGTGCTCTCTTCTCAGTTAAGTAGTAGCTTATCAGACTGAAGTTCTAATTTATATTTCATACTGACATTGTATTTATTTCCTACTGACTTTTTCTGTAACCAATTACCACAGATGAATGGCTTAAAATACCTGAGATTTTTTTTCACCTTCTTGGATTCTAGACTCATGGAAGGAACTATCAGCAGGTGCTTGTTTTCTCTGAAGGTTGTCAAGGGAGTTCTCTCACTGGCCTTTCACAGTGTTCAGTGGCAGCCAGCAAACCTGTGTCCAACCTTTGTCTTTTTCTTTACAAAACATTCTCTCTCCTGTGCCTGTCTCTCTGCCTCTTCTTCTCTTCTCAGAAGTACTCACCATGGACTTTGGACCCATCTCCACTGCAGTAGGATCTCGTCTTTACTCGATTTCATCTTCAAAGACCCAGTTTCTGAATCAGGTTTTATTCACAAGTTAGGAACTGAATCAAATATACCATTTCAGAGGACATAATTCAGCTCACAGTAAACGTTCCCCCAGGGCTGTTGACACGTAACAATGGCCGGGTGTGTTTTCAAAGACATATTTTCCAATACACCCTTGTCTCTTGGATTCCCAAACTCCACCCAATTTCCTCAGACCAAACATATCACATGAGATATTTCCACCCTCCCAAGACCAACCTGCAGCAGATACGCTTGACGATGGCTTGAGAATGGAGGAGGGAAGACAAAAGATACTCAATCGTGGTGGAGATGTCCGAGATGAGGACGTGGTGAAAGGAGCAGAGTGCGGCTTAGTATGTGAAGGGTTAGGTGTCGTTTCACCTTCCAATGGTGACAGCAACCTTCACTTACTTACGTTATGAATCCTTCTTTATTTGTGGATAAATGTTGTGTTTCTGGGTGTGTGCGTGTGTGTGCATGCACAGTGTGGTATAGCAGACATTTTCTAGTGGCAGCATTTCACTCAAAAGATCCTATGAACTGTGGTTTGCCGTGCATTGTGTTAGTTATTGAGGGAGCAGAGATCCATCCATGAGGAAGTCATACCTAAGATGAGCTCAAGTCCACTCTCCCTGTGAACTTCAGTGTGAGGAAACCGTGCTTCTTCTGTTACTATGGTGTGAGGAGTGAGGCTGTTCTCCACTCGAGTGACGTGGGTGGAACGACTTCAGTAATCTTCCCGCAGCCCAGGACGAATCAGGTACGAGCTCTTCCAACCCTAGCCTTCATACCATTTCCCAATATCGGGCACCTATTCAAGTAGGTTTTTAATTTTTTCTTTCCACTAGAGTGAAAATCCATGCACACAGTCCGCTGTTTTACTCATTAGTGAGAAGAGAGGTGGAAGGACAGTCCATGAAGAATGATGGCTGCGGGTCAAGTGCTTTGGCATCTCTAGGAGGACACGGATGCTTGTCTACCTGTGCCCTCTGAGGGGGGACTGATGGGGTGGTGGACATCAACTAGGGTTGAAAAGACGGAAGGCAGTGAAAGAGAAAAGGCTATCGGGTCAGAAGCCCTGCTGACTATAGATACTGGCAGCTGACGTATAGAGGACCTTGCTCCTTATTATTAGAAAGTTGCCAGTTCATGTAGCTCAACAAACGAGAGTTTATGCCTAAATTCATTTATTTTTTAAGAAAATAACCTGGAAAAGACAACTGTAGTGTACGGGGGTTAAGCTGAGGGCCATCTCAGGTCGTTAGATGAGTATGACGTGTGGGTGGCAGTGTGGAGACGATGTGGGAAGAACACGGGTACAGCAGTGTCAAAGTGGATGTGCTCTGCCTGAGAGAGCAGGTGTTATTCTCGCAGCCAGGAGATGATTGGAGAAATGGTACCACATAGTTCCATCACTCCACATGTAGGATGCTGGGCCAAGGACCGATACACAGGCTCATAGTCTTGACAGGAGATAGCACTGGGACAGAAGTTCCAGCTCGCCTAGTCAGAGGCAGTCATCCTATCTCCTAAGCCCAGGACCAGCGTAGAGAGCTGGTCCTACTGGGCTGTGTCTTCAGGAGACATGGAAGACCTTCAGACTATGGGCTCTTCTGGAAAGCTGGGAGCAGGAATGTGACCAAGAGGGAACGGTGGGACTTTTAGGTCAGAAATAAACAGACCGAGGGGGGTGGATTGAGAGATCTGTGCATCCACGACAGAACACCTCATTCAGAAATCTCGTCAGTGCTGTCTTTGGACCATCTATCTCCCCACTGGGGTGTACCTGAGTCGGGGCGGGCCCCCGCTGTGAGGGGAGAGAGAGCGAGAGGGAGAGAGAGAGAGAGAGAGAGAGAGAGAGAGAGAGAGAGAGAGAGAGAGAGAGAGAGAGAGAGAGAGAGAGAGAGAGAGAGAGAGAGAGAGAGAGACTAAATGTGGACTCTCCTGATCACAGGGGCAAAAGTGTCTACCATCTTGCAGTATGAATGGTGCAAAAGCTTGACTTTACATTTCAGATCACTTTAATAAAGAACATAGCATTTTCATGTCTGTGAAAGGGAAGAGAGAGTTCTCAAGAGCTTTAGTGGTAAGACAAAATGGATTAGGTAGGGAAGGTTGAATTCGAAGCGGGTGAATCTTTGGACTCAATCCAATCTTGTAAAGCTTACGTGCTATTACTTGATATTTCCTCATGGCTTGGGCTGCTGGGAGAATTTACCTAGCCACAGGACACGTTAATTAAACTAGGTACAATTTATTAAACACGTGCTTTGTCAGTTTTATTAGTGGATGTTCTATCTATAATTTATCCATAACAATTCTATAATAGACTTTGTACATGAGGACACTGTTTTCCATCAAAGTAGCTCACCCGAAGTCATGTAACCCATAAATGAATAAATGAGGAGTCGCTTCAATTCTCTGCCCCTAAAATACACATTCCGTAATGTCTCCTACTGCTCCCATTTCCTAAGCTCCCGGGAGCAGCCTGCAGGTCATCTGAGGGAAGTAACCGAGCTCCAGGCAAAGGAGGGAGAAATACCAAACAGATCATGGACTCGTGTGCGTGCAGACACACGATGGGGTTCGTGTCTACCACAGGCACCAATGCATTCTAAGGCCCAAACAGCCAGCTTCAGCTTCTTCACCCTCATGCCCAGTCCTGAGTCTATGCTCCGTCGTTCCCAAGGAATGTGGTCAGAGAGGCCGCTACACTACCAACTGGTGACCAAATGGGGGAGGGAAAGAAAACCAAAGGCTGATTCAAATACACGTGCAATAATAATTTATCTGACTATAAATTCAGTGCAATTTGTGACAAAGTCTGACCTGGCCTGGGGAAGCCATGCAAATTTTCTTTCTTAAAGAAAGATTTAATGGAGAACAAAGCAGGAAGTGAGGGGTTGAGAATGTAGGGCTTGAAAGAAGAAGGAACAGTCCACAAGAAACCCCCCTGGCAGGCGGACTGAGTGGGACACCAAGGCGTGAGTGTGTGTGCATGTGTGCGTGTGCACACGTGCACAAGCCGATCTCTTTAGAACCATGGACGGCCTCCTCTCGGATTTCACAGATGTTGGGACAAATGATACATTATCACCAGAGGATGCGCAATTAAGTCACTTCTTTTGTGAAAACAGGGGAAGTCTTTCTCTCCTCTTGGAGAGAGAGAGAGAGACAGAGAGAGAGAGAGAGAGAGAGAGAGAGAGAGAGAGAGAGAGAGAGAGAGAGAGAGAGAGAGAGAGGGGGGGGGGGGGAGGGAGAGACAGAGAGAGAGAGAGAGAGAGAGAGAGAGAGAGAGAGAGAGAGAGAGAGAGAGAGAGAGGAGAGTTAGTGAAGGAGTAGACTTTATTGTGGGTGAGAATTGCAGCTGGCATGGAGGCACCCCGGCAGGTCCTCACAACGTGTTCAGTGCCCCCTGGCAGACGACGGAGGGCATGGGCCTCATCAGGATGCCAGATGTAGAGCAAAACCAGCAGACGAGCGGCAGGACTCAAAAGCTGTGGTAGAGAAAAAAATAAGACTTTCTTTTTAATACATCGACGGAAATTACTGCAGAGTGATTTTTCACAATTTTAGTGCACTGCATTAAAACATCAGCAAATTATCACAGGGTAGAATGCTTCCAGAAGTCAAACTCAATTAGTCAAAACAGAAAAGAAAATTGTATTCCTGCTGTCAAAGTTATTATTTCAAAAGGAAGCAAAGCATCATGGTGCTGTAGTGTGTGTGTGTATGTGTGGTGTGTGTGTGTGTGTGTGGTGTGTGTGTGTGTGTGTGTGGTGTGTGTGTGTGTGTGTGTGTGTGTGGTGTGTGTGTTTAGCTCTCTTGGAAGTATAAAGAGAAAAAATAGAATATCAGGTAAACACTGGTGGATGTGTTCTCTCTTTCCATTTTATTACTTTATTTACATCAATAACTCTTGGACTCCATAAAGTATGGGAGAAAGGCAAAGAGACTGAGACAGACAAACTGACAGAGATGGAGACAGAGATACAGAGGAAAGCTAAGGAAACAATTTTTGATACTTTCTGTCTGATAAGTGCTTTATATAAATTTCTATAGTTTTTGATGTTAATATTCATCACACTGTATAAATAAGTGGTCTGAAATTTAGAGCTATGAATGATGTATTTTTGGTTTCTAGATTTTTCAATTCACTGACTTTTGTTTCTTTTTCCTCTCCTTTCCGTCTCCTTCCTTCCTTCCTTCCTTCCTTCCTTCCTTCCTTCCTTCCTTCCTTCCTTCCTTCCTTTCTCCCCCCCTCCCTCCCTCCCTCCCTTCCTCCTTCCTTTTTTCTTTCATTGTCTTTAGTTAGTTGTATAAAACAATTTTATCATGTTGGTTCCTGAGTACAATGTATCTTGTGTTATCCTGTTCATCACTCTCCTCTCTGTAACTCCAACAATCCCCTGAAGTAAGTTGGTCCCATTTTCACTTATGTACATTGGGTTTTTATAACCATGTTGATGCACAACAGAGATTGTTTAATTGGGGTAATGATGAGAGGGACCATTGCTGGTCAAGACACAATGAACTCCTAAACTGATGTGTTAAATTGTAACCCCTTTGTACAAAAGTAGTGAAGATAATAAAATGTAATACAAATAAACTTAGCTTTATGAAAAACATTTTTAAAAAATCCTTTATCGGTGATAATGTTGAATTTGAATTCATATTGGGTAATGGATTCTTACTGTTGTAAATGTGTTACTTCAAGTTCATTGTTCATGGCTTACTTGGTTTTCTTTCCCTTGTATGAAATGATTAAAAGTTTGAGAAATTCTCCTCAGCTTACTATTGCTATTGATTTATTGAAAGGATTTTTCCTGTGTAAAACTATATATTTCCCAACTGGTCCATGAACTTGAAGTTATTGTGAAACACAAATCTCCTTAAATTCAATGAACACTTTTGAAATTTATTCCACAAAACCATATAACACAATTTCTCTCCCTCTTGGAAATTATCATAAAATGCTAATTTGATCAATTTTACTTTAGAGTTTTTTTCAAAGCTGGAGTTGGGAAATGTATTGGCACTGCATCTAATTGCACAATATTCCTTCAGAACAACAATAAAAAAAATCACCTAGCCCTGAAGTCTCAACACATTTTTCTTCCTTCTTGGCATTTTACTGTGCTTGTAATTTTATTCTCATCATTCCTGCTCTCTTTCTTGCCTGTATTTTTATACTCTCTGTCAGAAGAGATAAAATTGAGACCTTAGGATATGCAGATCACTTGTTTATTTTAGAAATCTTTAGGAAACTTCTTTTTCATAATTTATTTATTTGAAATTGTGGTTCCATAATTTGGGTGTTTATAACAGGTAAAGTCATTTGCTTGGATCAGACAAATTGTAGGACACACTTTCTTGAGCATTAGAAAATAACATTATCAGAAGTAGCGCTGTGGCTCAAAGGGTAGGGTGGTAGCCTTGAGCTGAAGAGCTCAGAGACAGTGCCCAGGCCCAGAGTTCAAGTCCCATGATCAACAACAAAGGGACATAAAATTATTATCCATCTATCCATTTGTGTATGTACCAGTCCATCCACCCATCCATCCATCCACCCATCCATTTATCTATCCATCCATCTATCCATCCATCCATCCATCCATCCATCCATCCATCCACCCATCCACCCATCCCTGTATTCATCTAGACATCAATGCACTCATGAGTCCAGCCATTTCATCCATGGGTCCACCCATCCATTTATCCATCCATCCATCCATCCATCCATCCATCCATCCATCCATCCACCCATCTATCCATCCACCTATCCATTTATCCATCCATCCACCCATCCATTTATCCATTCATACATTTATCCATCCATCCATCCATCCACCCATCCATCCATCCACCCATCCACCCATCCATGTATTCATCTAGACATCAATGCACTCATGAGTCCAGCCATTTCATCCATGGGTCCACCCATCCATTTATCCATCCATCCATCCATCCATCCATCCATCCATCCATCCATCCACCCATCTATCCATCCACCTATCCATTTATCCATCCATCCACCCATCCATTTATCCATTCATACATTTATCCATCCATCCATCCATCCATCCATCCATCCATCCATCCACCCCTCCACCTATCCATGTATTCATCTAGACATCAATGCACTCATGAGTCCAGTCATTTCATCCATGGGTCCACCCATCCATTTATCCATCCATCCATCCATCCATCCATCCATCCATCCATCCACCCATCCATTTATCCATCCATCCATCCATCCATCCATCCATCCACTCCTCCATCCATCCACTCCTCCATCCATCCACCCATCCACCCATCCACGTATTCATCTAGACATCAATGCACTCATGAGTCCAGTCATTTCATCCATGGGTCCACCCATCCATTTATCCATCCATCCATCCATCCATCCACCTATCCACTCCTCCATGTATTCATCTAGACATCAATGCACTCATGAGTCCAGTCATTTCATCCATGGGTCCACTCATCCATTTGTCCATCCATCCATCCATCCACCCATCCATCCACCCATCCATCCACCCATCCATTTATCCATCCATCCACCCATCCATTTATCCATTCATCCATTTATCCATCCATCCATCCATCCATACATACATACACCCATTCACCCATCCATGTATTCATCTGGACATCACAAGTTGGTAATTCTCCTGGGCTCGTGTCTGCTTACTCTCCTCTTGTGAGGAGTGAGCAGGACCCCATCCTATGCATTAGATCTCACCATTTTCTGCCAGTTCAGATATTGTCACTAAAACCACACCCTTTCCTCTACATGACTATTTTTTTACTTTGCTATTGGATAAATGTCATCACTAAGAGACATGTTCAGTATTTATCATATAAGAAAAACACTCAAATCCTGCCATATCCCTCTGAGTGTCACCTTGTTTGCTATTGATTACTACTGATGGAATGATTTTTTAAAGTATTTTCTATCCTTCCTTCTTTTTTTCATATATTTTTATTGTAATTAATAGAAGGGTTACATGATATTTGCCAGATAGATGGTGCATTAATTCCCATACATTGATTGCCTTTCACATGTCTTGGTCCCCATTTGCCTCCCCCCACCCCCACCCTTCATCTTGTTTCCCCCCCTTCCCTATCCAATTTCAAATAACCAAATACAAATATATCCGATATATCAGGTAACAAAGTGAGATACTGTAACAATATGAGATAGCCAAGGGACAGCAAAAGAGATGAGAGATAACATAGTACCTTATGGACAGCAATCATTCATTATATGGCTTATGTTTCTATATCCTAGAGGTCCTTTCATTTAGCTTCCTACTATATGTCCTTATGTATCAAGGTTTTGCTCTATTGCAAATCTCTGCTAGTCGAGCCCAAGGTTTCTACTGATTATGACAAATGAGGGAAACCATTGAGCCTAAGTTCCTTTGAGTCTGGCTTACTTCACTTAATATGATTTTTTCTAAGTCTTTCCATTTCCTAACAAATGGGTTGATGCCATCCTCTCTGACAGCAGCATAGAATTCCATTGTGTACAAATACCACATCTTGTTGATCCACTCATCAACTGAGGGACATCTAGGTTGGTTCCATATCTTTGCTATGGCAAATAGTGCTGCAATGAACATTGATGTGCTAGTTTATTTAGTATGTCTTTGTTTCTGGATGATTGGGTAAATGCCAAGTAGTGGAATTGCTGGGTCATAGGGGAGCTCTATGTTTAGCCTTTTGAGGCACTGCCATACTGCTTTCCATAGTGGTTAAACGAGTTTGCACTCCCACCAACAGTGTAGTAGTGATCCCTCCTGGCCACATCCCCTCCAGCATCTGTTGTTATTAGTTTTCTTGCTCCTGGCCATTCTAACTGGAGTGAGGTGGAATCTTAGAGTTGTTTTGATTTGCACATGCAGAAAACTAAAGTTGGATCCTTCTTTGTCACCCTGACTAGAATTAACTCCAAATGGATCAAAGACCTTGAGGTAAAAGTCAACACTCTGAAAACTTTACAAGAAGGAATAGGAGATACACTAGACCTCCTTGGCACAGGTCGAAACTTTCTTAATAAGGACCAAGAATCACAACAAATCATAGAAAGGCTGGATAAGTGGGACTGCATTAAACTGCGGAGCTTTTGTATGGCAAAGGACATAGCTAGTAAACTAATTAGGAAGCCTACAGAGTGGGAGAAGATCTTCACCAACCATACATCAGACAAAGGCCTTATATCTAAAATATATCAACAGCTCAAAAAATTGAATCACTCCAAAACTAATCTCCAAAGAAACAACCATCCCATTAAAAGATGGGCCAAAGACTTAAAGAGAGTCTTCTCTGAAGAAGAAACAAAAATGGCCTATAGACACATGAAGAAATGCTTCACATCTCTGGTCATAGAAGAAATGCAAATCAAAACAACTCTATCCTTCCTTCTTATTGCTTGGCCTTTCATTTTCATGTCAATCAATTCCTAGCTGGCTTTGTTTCCTGTTACTCCACTAAAAGTGCTCTTTTCAAGGAATCAGGGTTTGGATCTCAAGAATGATGTATTTTACTTGGCAAGGCAATTTCTTCTGTTTCCTCACGAATTCTAGCTTTGTCCTTCCAGGGAAACGTACTCGTTTTATTTTCTTCTAACCTATGGGTCTTTTCTCTTCAGTTTCTTGGGTTCCGATGTTTGACGGTGCTATAAGGCTCACCTTCAGACTAACTCTGGGTGCAATTTCACCAAGTCCTTTGCGGTTGACTTCTCCCCAGATTCCATCTCCCGTCCAATACTGTCCTAGTCATCCCTAATTTCCTCCCTGATCTCTCCATACCTAATTGATACCTTCATGTCTAATTGATCCCTCAGATATGGCATACCCAACATGACTTTGGACGTATTTTGCACCTTAGTAAAGGTTACCAACATTCTCTAAGAGATCACATGGAGTGGCCTCTGACACCATTATTTTCTAAGACTCTAAATATTAAGACTTGACCCTACTCACATGGGGAAGAGCCTAAGTTGGGGACGTCCTCATTTCTAATCTGACTCAAATTTCACTTCCCTCACAAATGCTCCAGACAGCAGAATAATCATTAGAAAAAAAAATAAATGAACTCATGCCATCACAGCTCATGGGAACTCCTCTTGGCCTTCAAAGTACAGACACAGCAAAATCCCAAGTGGAATCAACAGACCATGCAGCCCACATAGCCTGCATTGCTCTTCCTAATCTTGTTCTCTCTCTCTTTGTTCCTCTACCTCTTTGGTTCTTTGCCCTTCACAGCGTGTCTAACGCCCATCCCTGCCACTCTGCATCACCTTTTACGTCATGGGGCACACGATCCTTCATGCCACTGGGTTAAACATTTCTTCACAGCCTGGGTCACTGTCTCCCACCCTGGTGCATTAGCTCCAAGAACGAAGGAACTTAGCTTTGTTTGGTGATCCAGGAATTTCCTGACCTGGTGATGGTCCAAATTGAGAAAAATTTCTGTCAATAACATGGGCTAAGCAGCAAAGCACAGGACAGAAAACAAGTGGAAACTCAGCTCACATTGTGCTCAGTACAGAATGACTTTTTTCTCAGAAACTAAGAGACATGGAGCCTAAAGCTGCCATAGAGGCAGCACCAGAGACTTTGGGTACTGGCATTTCTTCACCACCGCCCTCAACTACGGATTCCCTCCTGTGACTGGAGCAGAGTGCTGCGTTCTAGCGCCACATCTAGACACCGATCTCTCCTTGTCTAGACTTTTTCCTGGACACATTCATTAAGTTCACTGTGCTCTGGAAAAATTGGGCTCCTTTGGAAGGGGGGAGGAAAGGAGGAGAAAAGCTGACCAAAGAAGCTGTATTCACCAGAGTGCTGGTCCCGAGTTAGGAGAACCTGAAGATGCCTCTGATCTCATCTCACAAGGGATGTGCACTGTAGAAGGGGAAGGTAAAGCAATCCAGTGCCCTCTCAAGGCTTCGCGTGGTCTGGGGCTGCCATGAGGAAACCCCTTGCAATGCCTTCACAAGGGTTCCAAGCGAGGAAAGGCTTTGGAAAGGCTGTGACTAGGGCTATAGAGACAGATGGGAGGAAGAAAATAGTTCAGATGGCTGCCGCTGGAGCAGCAGGGCCGGTGGCCAGCGGGAGTTTGGGAGAGTGGGAATGGAGATGCTGAGCCTGCAGTGACGACACTTCTGAGGGTTCAGTCATTGTCCAGTGAGTAGCCTGAAAGTGAGAACAGGACGCGTGGGGCAGGAACTGTCATCTGTAGCCTGCTGTCATGGCATTAAACCCTTGCTTCCCTAAGCCTGTGCCAGTGGGGACCTGAACTCTAACTGGGGTGAGTCCACGGATGCTGGTGAGGACATTTGTGTCCGTCACCCAGATCTGAAACCCGGGAAGCCATGGGTGATGGCAAAGCAGGAGGGCAGCCCCATTTCAACACGACACGCAGGCTTAATGAAGGATGAAGTGTCACGTGCTCGTGTGCTAGAAAGATCTCCAGGCTTTCTTTTCAGTGTGGAGGAGATATTTCTGCTTAGATAACTGCCGCAGGAACAAAGGGCAGGGAGGTTGAACTAGATTCAGGGGAGATGGATACTTATGACTGACATCACATTCAGCCAGTCAGAGGAAGAAGCGCTTTCCGTGGGGGAGCGGATGGCTCCTGGCCCAGCCTCACAGGTGAGGAGGGACATGAACGAAAAAGCACAGGGTCCATCATTAGGAATTTGGCTTTCAAAGCAACATTGGACATCAAAATCAAATAGCTGTTGGAAAGTTACAGTAAAGTAGAAATGTTTCCACATATTTCATTTTTAGGTCCTTGTAATATGGTGGTCATTGAACCCATTTCATAGATAATAGAAGTGAGGTTTGCACGGATAGGCAAACTATTTAAGGTCACACATTAGGTAGATGTTCAATGTCAGTTTCAGGTAGCCCTGAGCCTAGGGGTCACTTCAAGATATCATGGCCATCTATTTACATTGCAAGTGAATACGGCAGTTAACCCTGATCTCTGGGAATCAAGCATAAGTTATTAACAACTCCAAGTATGACCTTGCATTTGTCATTTATAAACACCAATATGCAGTTCTCAGAGGGTGAAGGACACTCAGTGCTTGCCTACAGACTGGACTGGGGAGCGCTGGCGTGGCCCATTCATTGTTTTATCAAGTGCTGAAGAGAAAGCTGTGCAAATTAGATTCAAGTGCCAGCCATATCCATGGAGAACTTACTACTTACTGTGCGTGGTGTTAGGAGGAGGGAATCAACTGCTGTTTTCTGAATGACGACTGATATTTCCACTGAATTCACACGATAATGTCACTGCCACCCTCTTCTCTTCTCCAGAGGGGAGGAAAGGTTGTGTATTTCTCTACGCGGGTATTCACAGCATTGTAGTTTGGTTTACCTATGAATTCATGTTGGATGGCTCCAGGTTTTCTACATTTTAAATCCTCACCTTTCTTACCTCAGTCTCTAGGACAGAGTAGATGCTACAATATAAAAAGGAATCAATAAAAAGAAAACAAAGAAGCATTCCCTTGGGTACACACCCACTTTTTCCTGTTCTCTGTCCAGGCCACTTTTCCATGGCAGAATAATTTCATTTTACAAGAGAGGAACAACTACCCATAGATTTTTTTTTCTTTTTCTACCAGGGTGGGGGAGAAAATGAGAAATAAATAATATACTTTCACAGCCTTCTCATTATTATTTCTGGGAAAACATAATAATGCTACAGCTGGCAGGCACTTATTTTTTTCTTAGCATTTAATAATAGAATTAATTGCTAAGTGGAAAGCTTGCAACCCCTCTCTGTTGTGCATTGCCCTCTGCTATCATTATGAATAGACATAAAAATCAAAGCTAATTATCATTCAGAATGTTTGAAGAAATAGACCAAACCACACACACTAAACCCATTCTACCCTCACCCTAGCCTCAGGTTGCACTTGCAATATAGGCATGAAAGCACATGCCCACACCAGTACTTTAAAACAGGGACGATTCTCACGGATCATTATCACGTTCCTTTGATTAGGTTCTTTTTCCTGCAGCTATTGGCTATACTTTCAAGTTTTCCTAATGAATTGAATCAGGGTCAGGTGAATGTTAAAGCTAGGTTGTCTTCAGAAGCTCATTACAGATCAAGTGCATGGACTGTTTGTCTGGAATATATGACGTGTGACCCTCTTAGCCCTGAAAGCCACTGTGCAAAGTACAATGCCACAAAGCAACAGTAGAGGCAACGAAAATTAAAATGCACGCCATTTCTTCAATATGCAGAAGTGTAGCTATCCCTATCAAGAGATCAAAGGACCCTGGGCTGGACCAAGTACAGAGAGCAAAGTGATTCTCTGATATTACAGGGTGGTGTGCAAACATGACACTCTGTCTTTTTCATGGAATCCCTTTAGTTACAGAATCCATGAAAACCTTGCAAAAACAGCATTGGACTCACTATGCATTATTTTTTTTAATGACTGAAGAATTACATCTTAAAAGTGGGTGTGAGCTGGGCACGGGGGCTCATGCTTATAATCCTAGCTACTCAGGAGGCTGAGATCTGAGGATCGCATTTCAAGCCAGCCGGGGCACTAAAGAACGTGACTCTTTAGTTAATGACTAGAAAACTGAAAGTGGTGCTAAGACTCAAGGGTAGGGTGATAACCTTGATCTGAAGAGCTCAGGACAATGCCCAGGCACAGAGTTCAAACCCCACAACTCCCCCCCACCCCACTGTAAAAAAAAAGAGTAAATGTGGCAAGGTCATTGAAAGTTTTTTATGTGAAGTAAGGGATATTAATGTATGGTATGTAAAGAGTTAATGTTGTTCTTGGAAAAACTGAAGGACATCCATGTGTGAGTCGGGAGGATGCAACTCTGTCTCAGTAGCATGTAGAAGCTAAATGTGGTAGTACAGTCCAAAGCTGGCCCAGGTAACGGAGCCATCAGCCATTAGAGTTACATTGTAAGTTCCACCAGAAAAAAACTATTTACATTTCTAACAGGCAAATATTTATAAGTTAGCACACATTTTGATAATCTACATAGCCTATCACTGATAGGACACAGTTAATTTCAGCATTCATTTCTAGATAATTTTTGGTGACCTCAATCTCTTGCTTTATTTCCAGGTAGAGACCAGTGTTCTGATCACATTGGGGATGGACTGTGAAAATTCAGGTGAAATAAAACTAGTAGGAATGAGGCGTTTGCTTTTGGGGGGATAGCATCCTGGACTGCAGTCCTCACATTTACATTTCCCATCATTGCTGAGATAATAGACATATGCCATTACACCCATCTTTGCCTCTGCATATAATCTTCCCTCTTGGACTGGTACAAGATCCTTCTGACCTCAACCTCTCCTGTAGCCAGGATTACAGGTATTAATCACTGGCATAGCCCTCAAATATTGTTCTTAATGTCTCTCATTAGTTTTGAAAAATCCCATCAATCACTTCCTTAAATATTTTGCTGCATGTTTCCTCTTGTCTTCTGATATTCTGACTTCATGGATTAATTTAAAATTATTTTGTCCAATTTGTTTCTTATTCTCAATTCTGTGTTGACTAATTCTCTCTTCAGTGAGACTAATCAACTGTTAATCACACTCATTGAATTTGTCATTTTGGTAATCATATTTTTAATTTGTATATTTTCTATTTGTTTCTTCTAAAAGAACTGGCTATGTCATTAGCATTTTAGTTTTCTCCTAAAATTTTCAATCATTTTTTGTTGTTTGTGTGTTTGTTTTAGCTTTCTTGCACATGATAATTCTAAATCATTTTAAAATATGTCTCTGATTGCTCTCATATCTGGAAACGCTATAGTTTGGTAATTGGTTTGCCCTTTTTTTCAATTGGAGAAATTGTTTACATAGAAACTTTTGAGTCTAATATGACCTCCTCTTTTACAGAAAAGACGCATGTGTGTGCATCCTGACTTGTGGTGGTGACTCCTCGGGGGTCTGACAAATAACAACACACATTCTCTGTGTGCCAGCTGGTCCTGGCGCCACACTTTCCCTCCTCCTACGGGCTGGTCAGCGTCCTGGCATGTTCTCTAATTGTTTTTTTTTTTGTGTGTGTGTGTGTGCCGGTCTGGGGCTTGAACTCAGAGCCTGGGTGCTATACCAGAGCTGTTTTGCTCAGAGACAGCACCCTGAGATAGCACTCTACTACTTGATCCAAAGCTCCACTTTCAACTATTTATTGGTTAGTTACAGCTAAGAGTGTAAAGGACTTTCCTGCCTGGACTGGATTCTGACCTCAATCCTCAGGTCTCAAGCCTCGTGAGGCGCTATGATTACAGGCATGAATGAGCCGTGTGCTGGCGTTTGCCATTCTTATAACCAGATTTTCCAACAGGGTCCAAATTCTCCAAGCAGAAGTGGCTCTAAAAGCTGAGCTCACATTCTATAGGTCTGATTTCTCCACAATTTTGTCTTGTCATTTTTTGAAAGCTTTCTTATAAATTTCCAATGTCAGCTTTTTCTACAATACTGTGGTAAGACTGTCACTGCTGGAAAGAAAAGTTGAAGGGTTTTTGACGGTGAGATTTTGATGGTTTGGAGGGATGAGTTGTCTAACACGTTGAATAGACACTTTCCCCTCTACACAACCCTGTTTCGGCAGTCAGCGAGCTCCCAGGGCTTCCCCTCCAGTACAGGGACCTCAGCTTATGTTCTTACTGCCCGAGATCACATCATGTCATTGAAAAAGTCTGTTGGAGACTTGGAACCATGTAGATGTTCTGGTCATTTCTGTCACTAGAAAATAATGGCTCCGTCACATGCAACCAGCACAGTGTAGCACAAAATAGAGCCAAGGGGACTCTATTGAGACCTGTGCACAAGAGAGATTTGTCCTGTGTTGGCACTTAATTTTTGTTTTTGGAGGGCTGAGATTGAACACAGAAATTAATGTAGTCTAGGTAAGTGCTCTACCATCCAGCTCTTCTTCAGCTCCTGTATTTGCATGTAGTAGACACAGTCTGTGGGCACTGGCCCTGTCTTCTCCAAAGGACTTCATATTTCTGCATGACCAGAGTGTGAAGCTTAGCACAGCAGGTAAAGTAAACTCTGAGAAAGCAACCGCAAACACATTAGAACAAAACTTTGAAGTATCTAAACACTGGAAGGTTGTCTCATCAGGAAAATAAAGAATCTATATAACTGTGTGATTGAACTAAGAAAAAGATAGGAAAAAAATAAATAAATTCAATTAGATACAACATTAGAATGTCACCTGAAATACAGGTTAAAAACTAAAAATTCTTGTAAAATCTGCATTTTAATAAGCCATTCGTATCTTGAATGACCTGAGTAGTATGTTTAACCCTCTCCTAACCTGAGTAATCTGTCCTATAGTGTCAAGTGAAGACTTGCTTGCCACTTTTATGTTTTCCAAAATTTGTGATGAATCTCTGCGATGTGTGATTTCGGAACAAAAGCATCCTCACCATTTTCTGCTCACCCTCTCTCCCTGTCCAGCTTGTTTATCTCTTCCCGTGACTTTTTAAATGACTCTCTTATTTTGCTGAGACCTCATTTTTTATGAAGAAAGACATCTAAAAATCCAACTATTTACCAGATTGAATCCTCATTCTCAGTACTTTTTGAGGTGCTGAGGATGACCAAAGCTTGCCAATCAAGGAACTCGGTGTGGGGGAGGAGGTCGTAGAGGGTTCCTTGTTTAGTTGGAAGCTAAGCAGAAATCTTTATAGCACCAGTTCTACTAATGCAATACCTTCCAGGACTTAGAACAGTGGTGATCATGGCAGCCAGAGCGGAGGAGGAGGCGGAGGCGGCAGGGGGAGTCCCTGGAGGTGTGCCACGGGGCTCTTTATTTGATGCTTTCTTGTAACCAATTTTGTATCCTCTGTTTATGATGTATGGAGCTATCTCCGACGCCAGACATGCCAGATTATGTCTCATGTACCCGGCATACACTAACCCCTTCCAGGTTATTACAAGGGGGCAAGACTCATCTCAGACCTTGCAGGTCCCAGTCTAATGGTGAGGACAGAGATGGACAGGAGCCAGCAGGAAGTGGTGACCAGGGCTCTCCTGAAGAGGCAAACCCCCAAGAAAGTCCCTGCTGAGGGAGACGAATGCCTTCCTCTGCTGCGGTCCTCATGAGTGGATGTCGTCACAGTCCACTAACCAACTCCCTGTGCCCTGGGGGAGAAGCTGCAGTCTACGGAAGAAAGAGATGGAGCTGAGGCAGCCCAGGGATTCCTGACAACGGATAATGGGAAGGAAGCCAAAGGAAGGGCAGGATTTCCTTCGGGTAGAATTGCTCACCCCAGCACCTTTCTCATAGGAAGCAGTGTGTTTATCAAGGCCAGGGAGGTCTGGTAGCGTCCTGTGGGCAGGGGAGACTCTGAATATTTCACCAGCGTGCTGGACTAGTTTGATGGTCTCATTCACGGTCACTGTTTCTGGTCCGGACACCACCCGTGTTTCTGGTGTGGGCATTCCTGCAGCTTGAGACATGAAGATGGAGGGGACTCCTGCAGCATGCAGGGACTGGCGTGGACCCTTCGCACGAATGCAGGAAAGGGTCCTGTCCCCTTGGCCCCACAGGGAGCTTCTTTAGGATAAATGGCCCAGCCCATGGGTGAGCAGAGGGAAGCTGAAGGAGCAGGCACCATCCCTGTGGTTTCGGACCCAGGGGGGAGGATGGAAGGGAGGGAGGGTGAGGTCACATCGGGCCCCTCAGTGTCGCACAGCCAGCTCCATTCATAACCTGTTAAATGGAAGCTCAGGAATGCTTTCAGCCTGCAGGGACATCTTATCTGCAGCAAGGATGAGAAATTTCACTTCCAACAAAGCTCTGAGGAGAAAGGGCTCTTATCTCAGAGACCAGAAGAGGGTATTAGTGACACTGCCTCCTTCTCTGCAAACCCTATTAGCATCAGGTAATGGTTTCCTGGTGCCTTTCACCCTCTGCTCAGCCATCGCTGCAGAGAGCTTCTGAAAAAGAGCAACTGTCTATGGATCTGAAGTGGATTTCTGCTGAGAAACACGACCCAGTCACTGAGGTGGCTATTGACTGAAGGAAGGCTCAATAGTTGCCTGCAAAGAGTTTCTGTAGAGCGAGTCCAGTTTCCCATTCACCTTTGTTATAAAGATGAGAGAAGCATAGTTCTGCACAGGGCTCTGGACAGCCTGGAGGAAATGTTTGAAGAGAGAGGGCGGGGGGGGGGGGAGACTCTGCATGTGCATGTGCGCCAGACGGCTTTTCTGCAACAATTTGAAACTATGGGGATGAATGGCTGGACTTCACAGCCTGGACCTTTGCAGGGGAAGGAAATCTGCAGCTTTCCTGGGGAGGACATTCCCTTCCTCGTTCCTGGGAGAATTCCCAAACGTGCAATCCAGCGCAGGCTTTTGAGAAGTCATGACTTCTTGATGTTAGTGCCATACCCGTGAGAAATAGGTCAAATCAAAACATTACTTAAGTCCTGCAGCCTCTGAATTTAGTTCACCAATGACTGTACTTTATTTCCTTTCCCATTTTATGCTGGAGTTTGTAGGTACACACGCATAGGCTGTGACAGACAAGGTATAACTGATTTAGATAACGGTGGTGTTCAAAAAAGCATGTCAGTCCTAACATTTTCAGTCAGGCCAGTAACACATCTCAGAAAGGAGAGAATCTCCAACAGTCCCGCAGGAAAATCAGAGGCCACCTATACTCAGTTCCCTTATTCAAGTCCTGCACATACATTAGTCCCAAGAGATGAGCCACATGCCTGTCAGTATAATCCCTCCTGGAAGAGAAGCCCAGTGTCTGTTTCTTTCCTTATAGAAATTACAGACTGGGCTGGGCTTGGCCGCTCACACCCATGCTACTCAGGAGGATGAGATTTAAGGATCTCCGTTCAAAGCCAGCTCGGGAACTAAAGACCGTGAGACTCTTATCTCCACTTAACCATTAGAAAACCAGAAGTGGGGCTGTGGCTCAAGGGGTAGGGCGGTAGCCCTAATCTGAAGAGCTCAGGGACAGCGCCCAGGCCCAGAGCCCAAGCCCCAGGACCGACAACAAATAAATGAATAAATAAGAAATTGCACCTTGGGTCATCTCTCACCGATGTAGAGTCAGAACCACGAAACTCGTCTGCAGAGTTATTAGAACACAGGGAACTATGACTCCCGACCAAACTTGGGAAGTAAAAGCATCTATGATTATGCAGCTCACTCTCTGGTCTTGATTAGCACTCCTCCGTTCTCTGTATTAACGGGTCCACCCCAGGAAATCCTTGTCCAGAAAGGTAGAATGGCAAATGCAATCGCTTGTGTCAGGAAATTCCCTCTCATCTGTTTATCTGGAGCGTGGACGCCCAGCCAGTCTTCACTACTCCCTTTTTGGGTAAGATTGCTGACTTCACCTCATCAGACTAGCCTTTAATTCCCACAGGCCTGCTGATTCTCCATCATTTGCTTCTCATTCTCACCTTGCTGAAACTATCCCAAGTAGTCCATCCCCACTGACATTAAAAGGCCCATTCGAATACAGAACCCCACCCAACCAAAGCACATTCATTCTCTGTTTGGATACTACTGAGATCCTAGTGTAACTGTGGGATAATTCGCAACAAGCTCAGCTTTACTTCATAGGTCATTTTGGTAGCCTAAATGTTAGAAGTTCATAACGTTTCTCCTGAAAAAAATACAACCCAATGTCATATTCATAGGTTAATAGCAATTTACAACCCAATGCCAATATCCCGATGGGGTATTTCTCACATAAACATGGCTTTCAAATCCCAACAGACAGTCAGCCAGGGATTCAGGTGAACAATGCAGACTTCTATATGCACCTGGATGGATTCTTTTTCATTATGTCTGGGAAGGGAGTCAAGAATTCCCAGCTCCCCCTATGCAGGTAACTGATGCAGATGGTCCACAGATGATATTGGAGAAACAGGAACCTAGACCCACATGGCTGTTTTCAACCACAGACCATAATAGACATTTAATATTATCTGTTGTCTTACCTATAACATGTAACATAGACCGGATGGCTTATAAGCAAAAGGAGATTCTTTCTCACAGTTCTGCAGGTTGGCAAGTCCATCATCAGGAAGTCTGCACATTGGGTTCTGGTAAAGAATCCTGTTCTAGTTTGCAAATGGTTGATTTCTGACTGTATCCTCACATGGCAGTAAGAAAGTAGTAGAGAGCTCTGGGCTTTAGAGAGTTCCTTCTGTAAGTAATCCCATTCATGACATTCTTGGTGTGATTCCTTCCCAAGGTCACCACCTCTGGATGCCATCACATTGGAGGTTGACATTCCAACACATCTGTGGTGGGGGTGGGGACAGGGCACAAACATTCTGTCAGTACTTCTTGGGGAAGAAAAAGGAATCATTGCCATCTTGCTTAGTAGAACAGAGCTGCTGTTCGACTCAGGTTGGACCTGCGTGGATGAAGACCTGTGGACCTAGAAACTTCAACTTGATTCAAGTTATATTCTCCCATTAACTAGTTCATTGAGAAATTTTAATTCATATTTCCTAAATCAGAGGACTTACGGTTGTGAGCTAGAAGTGTGCCTAGAAAAAAAGATTTCATCCTTTGAGTATTCTCTAAGTGTTTTGCTTTGTTTTCAACTAGATAAAAAAGTGTAGCTAGGTGTCAGTGGCTCATGGCCATAATCTTACCTAGTCAGGAGGCTGAGATCTGAGGACTGAGATTTGAAGCCATCCTGGTCATTCAAATCCCAGAGATGCTAATCTCCAAATAATCAGAAAAAGTCAGAAGTAAGTGTGGCTCAAGTGATGGTGTGCTACAGCTGATAAAAAAAAAATAAGCACAAGTGCTAGGTCCTGATTTCACATCAGCAAACCTGAAGAAAACAAAAGAAAAACAAAATTTAAAAAAACCCAAATAACAACAAAAAATAGAAGAAAAACTCTGATGGAATGCATCTTTTCCTGAGTTTTCTTCTTGAAGCATTTAAAACCTTTACATCTCTCATTCAGTTCATGCTTTGGCCTTCCCTTTCTCTGATGTAAGGCTGAGTCCAGTCTAGCCTCTGCCAATGGCTATGGGCTCCGTTTCATGGTCTTCACTGGCATTCAGTGTAGCCATGCCATCGATTCCACGCTGGCCTGTCTCCTGATGCTTCTACATCGTTCATGCTTCAAGAGTAGGTGGAGGTTCTCTTAAGCAGGAATGTCTTGGCCACTGGAAATCTGTTGGGTTCGGAAATACTGATTTCATTCCATGTTTGTCATGGATGGAGACTCTGAGTGCCTTTATATCATCAGTTTCCTTTTTACTCCCAGGACAGTCAGGTTTATCATTCAGCCTCTGGCTTTGAGCCTCCGCGTACCTCTTCCTTCAGAGGGGTTCATGTGTTCCTCTCATATTCTCCAATTTGTGTTACATGAGCTCTCGGAAACCACTGTGGGGTCTGAGTATGCAAAAGCATTTATCAAAGTATGTCCACCCAATTGGCTTCCTTTGGCAGATGGCAGATCTTCAACAACGAATAGAACATTGCTCTGATCTGCATTCTGCCCATGTCAGGAATCTATTCCACAAGGTCCCTCAGCCAGACCTTGCCACTGAGAATTTGTATGACTGTCTTGAGCAGACTTTCCTAATCTCTTGGACATTTCTTCTGAAACCCATCAAAAATTTGACAGCAAGAGTGGTCAGGCAGACCAATCTAGGACCATTTATACACATGCTCACACATCAAAGGAGCAAGCCCCATATGCCAAAGCTTGACTTACGTAACGTTTTGTTTAGGTATATATGATTTGATCTCCTTTGGAGTAGGAGATGGACTAGTTTATTTTTGTTTGGTTTTGTTTCCAGCCCGTGTTCACCAAGTAGGATATCTTTAAGATATGAGTAGTGATGGAAGGTCAGAGAGGTTTTGAGGTGCTTGGGAAAGTTCTCATTCACATTTGTGAAGAGAACAAGCTAAAGATTTAATTCTTCAACATAACATAAAAACAATCATTGGTAAGGCCTTTGAGATCACTTTTGTGGTCTTTCCACCTTCATTTGACTCATATGCAAGAAACTTAATAACAAACTTAAAGTTTCTTATCAACTAAGAAACTTAGTGCACTTTCCAGGGAGCCAGCAAAGAAGGGGGATGCCGGCTCTGGGAAAGCTCAAACCAGAGTTTGGGTTTGTTCCTCCAAAGGATTTAATTTCTCCTGACTGAGATGATTCCATTGGTCCAAATTAGGGTTCACATTATGTGTTTCACTTGAATTATAGCTTTCAATTTTTATAAAAAAAAGTCAATTTCACGTTCTGCTGAGTAGAGGTAGTTCGACATACATTAGCTAGAGTTACAGAGGGATCCTGTAACCATGGCATAGAATATTTTTTCTCTTGTCAGTATTATAACTATTTAATGTCTTTCAGAAGGTATATATGTCTGATAGAAATGAATGTATTCTTTTATGAAATCCCATACATTATAGACTTTCTATGAAGCTCATAACTTCTAAATGATTGTAAATCACCAGCTTTCATAGGTACCTTTTCTATATTCTTATGAAAAATGTGGTATCTCCAAAATAGGTATTTTATTGTTATCTAAAAATCTGACTTTCTGAGTGATGAAATAGCCAAACACAGAAACCCAATTAAGTTTCCCAAATGCAGTTTTGGTTTTATAAAGCCCAGAGTTTTGCATGCACTAGGCAAGCATTGTACCATGTCACTGTATACCAGCCAGGACATGCACTTGTCACACTACTTTGTGGGGGAGGGAAACTGACCAGAAGAGATCAGAGTCAATCTGGGGAAGCCAGTTAGGAGGCTGATGCAGCAAGTGAAAGAAAATGGCTCAGATATGGGTATCATAGCAGGGATGGAAAAACATGGATGGATTAGGTAAACAAAATGGATGTAGCTTGACCTGAGGTGTGAACTTAAACTTGGAAATAAAACCAGAAATGATCGTGTGTGGTATTAGTACACAGCAATGGTGTGACTGTCACATACAGCAGAAACCACCATTTCCCTTGAAGGACTGAGCACAGCTGGGCACAAACGCATGAGCACAGGAGTGAGGAACAGCCGAGGCTGGCGTGCAGCCCTCGGGAGACCACCCTCCCAGGCAAGGCCTCTTCTTTCCTCGGTTGAGGAGTGAGGGCTTCTCATCTGAAAACGGTGATAGAAAGGAGAGGGTAGGCAGGGTGGGAGAAGAATGTGGAAGAATCAGCTTCCTCTGAGGAAATGGTAAGTAGGAGGAAACTTCTGGAAATGGCTGAGGAGGAAGAGTAGTTGTTCCACAGTACAGAAGAGAGAAAAGTTGCTATGGAAGAATCAAAGGTAAAGAGTGGACCAGGGCCAAGAAACAGCAGCCAGCAGCTCACCTTAGAGATGGACCCATGCAGTGGCCCCTGGGTTTGCTGGGACCCATCAGGACAGCCACCAACGGAGAGCCTGGCCTCCTTTGCTGTCACTGTTCTAGATGAAGGGATGGATGGCAGAGGAAAAGCCACGTGGACAGAGGCTCACACCGGTGAGCTCCAGGCTTGCCTTCCTCGGCCCCTGTCCGGCCAGTGTCTCACGAGCAGTGTTCTAGTGGAAGTTCTAGTTTGCATGGAGATGGCAGTCATGACTTTACATGACCCACTAATTATGCCCAGTGGAGGCAAGAGCTTCATGTGGAGTGACTCACACTTTAATTCTAATTATTCCCCACAAATTTTTCTGTACAGTAGTTAGTTTTCCGACTGATGAGGAGGAGAGCCTGCTCAGTGCAGATGGGAAATGCTTATTATGCTAATCGACTTCTGGGTTGTTAGTGGAAATTATTAAATGGAGATGTTAGCAATGCCTCTGGTGGAATTAGGGAGGTGACAGAGTAAAAAGCAGAGACAAATGATAATGTGACTCTGGGTTTAGTTGAGCTGGTAGAAGTTTCAAGTTCAAAGGAAGAAGAGGTTCTAAAAGGTTCTAGTTTTCTACAGTAAATTTTACTTAGAAAAACGAGTAACATGCTCATTTACTAATTTAAATAATAGTTATTCTAACCATAATTCTAAATAAAACTAAAATAGAGTGCTTATCAAGATACACATTGTTCTCTCATATGTAGAACCTGGAAAAGAAAAGGCTTTATGCAGTCCCACTTATCCAGCCTTTCTCTCATTTGTTGTGATTCTTGGTCTTTATTAAGAAAGTTTCGACCTGTGCCAAGGAGGCCTAGTGTATCTCCTATTCCTTCTTGTAAAGTTTTCAGTGTGTCAGCTTTTACCTCCAGGTCTTTGATCCATTTGGAGTTAATTCTAGTGCAGAGTGACAAAGAAGGATCCAGCTCTAGTTTTCTGCAGGTGCTTAACCAGTTTTGCCAGCACCACTTGTTGAAGAGGCTGTCTTTCTTCCATTCTATTTTTTTTGGCTCCCTTGTCAAAGATTAGGTGGCCATAGGTCTGTGAGAAAGGCTGGATAAGTGGGACTGCATTAAACTGCAGAGCTTTTGTATGGCAAAGGACATAGCTAGTAAATTAATTAGGAAGCCTACAGAGTGGGAGAAGATCTTCACCAACCATACAACAGACAAAGGCCTCATATCAAAAATATATCAACAGCTCAAAAAATTGAATCACTCCAAAACTAATCTCCAAAGTAACAACCATCCCATTAAAAGATGGGCCAAAGACTTAAAGAGAGTCTTCTCTGAAGAAGAAACAAAAATGGCCTATAGACACATGAAGAAATGCTCAACATCTCTGGTCATAAAAGAAATGCAAATCAAAACAATGCTAAGATTCCACCTCACTTCAGTTAGAATAGCCAGGATCAGGAAAACTAATAACAACAGATGCTGGAGAGGATGTGACCAGGAGGGATCACTACTACATTCTTGGTGGGAGTGCAAACTCATTCAACCACTATGGAAAGCAGTATGGCAGTGCCTCAAAAGGCTAAACATAGAACTCCCCTATGACCCAGCAATTCCACTACTTGGCATTTACCCAATCATCCAGAAACAAGGACATACTAAATCCACCAGCACAACAATGTTCATTGCAGCATTATTCACCATAGCAAAGATAAGGAACCAATCTAGATGTCCCTCAGTTGATGAGTGGATCAACAAGATGTGGTATTTGTACACAATGGAATTCTATGCTGCTGTCAGAAAAAACGACATCTATCCATTTGTTAGGAAATGGAAAGACTTAGAAAAAATCATATTAAGTGAAGTAAGCTAGACTCAAAGGAACTTAGGCTCAATGGTTTCCCTCATTTGACATAATCAGTAGAAACCTTGGGCTCTCCTAGCAGAGATTTGCAATAGAGCAAAACCTTGATACAAAAGGCCACATAGTAGGAAGCTAAATGAAAGGACCTCCCGGATACTGAAACAAAAGCCATATAATGAATGATTGTTGTCCTTAATGTACTATGTTATCTCTCATCTCTTTTGCTGTCCCTTAGTTATCTCATATTGTTACAGTATCTCACTTTGTTATCTGACATATTGGATATATTTGTATTTGGTTATTTGAAATTGGATAGGGAAGGGGAAAAAAGCAAGATGGGGGTGGGGGGGTAGGGTAATGGGGACCAAGACATGTGAAAGGGTATCAATGTATGTGAATTAATGCACCTTCTATCTGGCAAATATCATGTAGCCCTTTTATTAATTACAATAAAAATATAAAAAAATTAAAAAATAAAAGGCTTTATACAAGTAGAATGGCGAGTGTTAGAAAAGAGGGTTAGAGGATCAGGAAGAGGACAGGAGTGAGTAAAGGATCTGATCAAAGTGTATTTCATGCATGCATGAACTGTCACAAGAAAGCCTATTATTCTGTAATGTACACTAATAAAAAGAATGCATTTATTTTATGCTATAGCCATAATTTAGATTTTTCCATTCCTACCTGCTAATATAAAAAAATTCCAATGCACTGATTGACATGCTCTTACTCAGCAGAATGAAGACAATTTGTCTATCAATATTAGTGGTACTACACATAAAATACTGCATCTTAAACAATGAGGCTATGCCAGTGACACCATGCCTACTAGAAGAAATCTCTTTTCTTTGTCTCTGGGATGGAGAATGATGACATATTCAGAGTATTTACTAGAATATGAGATAGATAGATAGATAGATAGATAGATAGATAGATAGATAGATAATCTAGAATGTTACCTGGTGACTGAAAGAGTCGCAGGCACTGGACACACAGGGATAAGTGCCCGGAAAGGGACATGCCACCTGATAAGACACTGCTTGGCCTGTAGAATCTTCTATTCTTTTTTTATTTGATAGTTCTGTTAGATAAGCACCACTGAAACAAAAGGCCAAGGAAAGATAATAAGCCAGTTATTTTTTTTCCTTTATATAATTACCAAAGAAATGATTCAAAAATACACAAACTCCACAAAAGCATAAAGATCTTTTGAAGACACCGTGTTTTGAAGAAGTGTTGTCGTTATGAGTCAGAGATGGGAACAATGTGCAGCCAGGTGTCTGTCCCTGGGGCCCTCACCCGGGACTTGGCTTCCCCAGAGGTCATGTTACATATTAGAGGTGCACCTCACTCCCTGTGTGTGTTTGACACGTGGATGTCCACGAGAGAGCCCCGTGCTTTCACACTGTGAGTGTGGGCCTGGTACCATGGAACCCTTGTGAGTATCTAACACTTACCAGTTCTTCCTCCTACCCCATAATCTTGGCCTTAAGAATCTCCACTGGAAATCTGGAGAATTCACCCAACGGCAGACGTATTCACTGCATAGCAGACATCAACTTTGTTTTTCACTTAAGGGCTTTTCATGTTAATATATCCATGTATGCATAATATTTATCTGCATCATTCGCCCTTCTCCCCCATTGCAAACCAGTCTCATTCAGCTCCCCTGTTCTGCTTTCATATTTGTACAAGGCTATGGCCACTACATTCTCCCTCATTCTCCCTGTCACGTTCTCTGTACCCCCTTCCAGTAGAACCCAAGCCATCCAGAGCCTGAAGCTCACAAACATGGGCTTAGCTCTAGAGGTCGAGATGGTCTCTTTCTTCTCTGGTCAAGAAGCTGGTGGGAGACATGACTGTGAATCTGAAACTTAATCCCAAAACCCCTGTCCCTTGTGCATCTGGCTTCAGCCAGTCATGGACACTAGAAAGAGAAGTTGGGGTGGGGATTTTGCATTCCAGAAATTTCTTCTTAGTCCTGCAAAATGTGAATGAAGGGCAGCCACACAAGAACTGCTGGCCTCCCACCTGAGAAGAAGCCATCATGGAGGTGTGGAGGTCCTCAAGCTACTTGGGAGGCCGTGTGCTGATGAGGGTTTGGTGGTCCCAGGGGCCAGGGGTCTGCAGGCTTCTAGAGAACTCAAAAGATTAACACACCCATTGTGACAGGTTCCATGAGTCTGGGACACTAGTCATCCTTGAACTGTACTTAGCCTCAGCCCAGCTGGGGTGGGGCCCACGGCTCGGCCGCGTTGCTGGGTCTTGCTGGGACTAGAACCTCCAGTTCTCCAGCAAGCCCCAGAGCTCATGTTCTTGGATCTTGGGCACTCAGCTGTCCTACAAGCTGCAATCTGAGAAGATCCAGAATGGGACTTGAGGCAAACATTCATCTTTATTTGCACAGTTTGCTTCTGGCTCCTTCCTTTTGATATTAGCTCTTCCTTCCTTCTATTTCTTTAGTAGAATCAGTGTTTTTGTTTTTGTTTTTTTTTTCCCTAGGCAAGCACTCTACCACTTAAACCACCCTATCAGACACAATCTTTTTCTATAATGTATTTAAGACTATACATTTTTCTTGGATATTTTGGCTAAATCCTCAGATTTTGGAAGAGAATATTTGATCATCATTCATTTCTAAATATTTTATGATTTTCTTTAGACAAGCTTCTCTGATTAAGAGTGTGATTTTAATTTCTAAAACAATTTTCAAGTTAACATTGGTTGTCCTTTAATTATGTTTTACACCTATAATTGCATTCTATGAGACACAAAATACCATATATGGCACTGGCCCTTTAGTATTTGAATCTTGTTTAGTAACCTTGTTTACTAGATGAAATCTGTATTGTCAAGTGATTAAGAAAAATACCTATCCTCTAATTGTTGGGCAAAGGTTTGTAAAGAAAACAGAAAGAAAGAAAAAAGTCAAATAATCACAGTGATGGAAATATACTCATCCTCAACTAGAGCCCGCTGGTAACATTTCACTGGCTTTTATTTCCATATGGTCAACCAATATTGACTGAGGGGTCTGCTAGTTGCCAAATTCTCAATGTTAAGCTTTTTCCTGGGGCTTATATTTTAATTAGAGAAACAAGTGATTAGTATGAAAATAAGAAAAGAATGATAGCAATTGTGAGAAGACTGCAGGTGGAGTAGATAGCACATTGCATGTGTGAGTGTGTGCAGGTCACACATTTGTATACATAGACATGCATGGGTATGTGCTTCAAATCTTGGGAAGTAATCTTCATATTAATTGCTCCAATTCATCCTATTCATAAAACGGAATTTTTTCCTATGTATAACATTGATGTGTCCTAAGTAGGGGTGACATCTGAGTAGAAGGGCAGATAATTTATACCAGAGGCTTTGATTCAACAATTCAACTCCCACATAGGTATCACCCCAGTGCAATTAATTACAATGCCTGGTACACTGTGCAGTGAGGAAAGCAGGGAGCCTAACAACGCAAACCCCAGATCCCTTCCTCACTAAGGAATAAGATTGGGTGGGATGCTTTAAATTCTGAAAATTTGATTCTGTGTTCAGTCTTAATATACAGTTTGACACTGGAAGTATAGATGCGTGAACAAATTCTCATATTTACAAATTCTATTAAAATGGAGTTACACGGTGTAACATCAATTTATTTGGGTAATGAGCCATGCTGGGTTTCAGATTCAGTTCAGTTTCAGCACTGTACATGTGCCCAGGAATCTGGGTCTTTAATTATATTTAGCTGTTGCTCTCTTTCCTAAATTGCAATTACATGCACACCTATTCATTGAGCTTCTGAGATGAAATGGCAATTAAGGGGAAGAAGACAAGTAGAACAAGCCTCTAGAGACAGGAACTTATATGCATGGTCGAGGGCAGTGTAAGGTTAGCTCCTGTCTTGCAAATCAGGAGCTGGAGGAAGGAAATTGAAACCTATAACCCTACCAGCCCTCTCTCTGTTCATGGCATTCTTTCACACCACTTCCGTGGGTCCAGGGACCACTGAAACCTCCCTTTCCTCAGGCCTTTGCATCAACTCATCCCACTGCTTTCAGACCAAATGCTTCTCTTTTCTTAGAGGGTCTTATGTATGTATGTGTATGCAGAATAATTTAAAAATGCACCCACAGATAACTTATTCTAGTAGTGAAGGACTTCATATTAATGAAGAGCTTGTTTTAAATAAGACCCTCATTAAATGTTAACTAAGGACTTCATTTTCAGAAGGCCTCAGAGCCATGTCTACTGTAAAGAAAGAGAAAAGAGACCAGGTTTTGTGGGTCTACCTGCTTCTCGTGGTAAAGAGAACCTGTTTGACTATCATGTGGGCAGGAGCATGAGTTCAGCTTCTGTAAGCCTTCAAGCCCACTGGCTCTCCCACCCATCACAGGAAAGGGAGCTGGAAAAGTTGGATCCTAGTTTACACTGTGGTAGGCACAGGGTGGCAGGATGACATAGTGAGAGAGGAAAGAGGAAAACTTGCTAGCTAGCCTTGACACTGGATGCCCAGCCATTCTTCAAGTGCTTCTGGATGGACGACTACCTAGCCTGAGCTGTGGTCTGAGTTGTGTGTAAACCCTAGTGAGACCATGTGGAGACCAAGTTACGAGGGCGGGCTCATGATCAGTTAGTAAGGTATCAACTAAGAAGGAAAGAAGAAACTCTCTCTCCCTCCCCCTTTCTCTCTTCCTCTCCCCCTCCATTTCCATCTCTCCATGGTTCTCCCTTTCTCTCTTCTGTTCTGTGTCTCTCCCTCTCTATGCCTCTTCCTTTGTTTCTTCCTCTTCCCCTCTCCCCGTTCATTCCTTTCTCCCTCTCCCTCCTCTTTCTCTTCTCCTCTCCCTTTCCTTTCTCCCTCTCTGTTTCCTCTTCTTCCTTTCCTTCTCCCTCTGCCCTTCCCCTTCCTCTTTACCTTTCCCATGCCCTCCTCCACCTCTCCCCCTTCCCTTTACTTCTTTCTCTCTTCCTTCTCCATCTGTCCCTCTACTATATGGGCATAGTTAGCTTGCAGTTATCTACAACTTAGAGAAGGGGACTTAACAAAACTCACCATAACAAAATCCGCACCGTGAACAGCAGGTCTCCAAAACTGTTACAACTTTTTGTAAGCTTGTTTGACTCGTAAGTGGAGCACACCAATAGAAAGCTTGCACCTCAGAGGTGACCTGCAATTTGACACAGATTTAGAGACAATAGCACATGTACCTTAACCCAAGCAATGTTATGAAGGCCTGCATGGCTGCAGAGGTGTGACTCTTACATTCTGTAGATTACAAATTCTGAGATATCTTCATGCCTTTAAAGATGACACTAGATTTGCTTGGAATTTCCACCTTTCATCCCACATAGAAGTTTGTTTTTACTGTCCGTTAAGATTATCCATTCTCTTATTCAAAAAAAGTATGGATGTCGTTCCTATGACATGTAGCTAGACTGGGATCTTATCTCTGGGACTACAGTATTGAAATTACATTTTAGAGGAAGAGTAAATTAATTTGCCCGTGAATGGGAAATTGGATGAGAAAATTCCACATAATGGATGTGTTCACTGAACAGAGCCATTCTGCTTCTTTTGCACTGCTCTTTGCTGGGACTGAAACACTGGTGAAAGCTGTTGACCAGTAACTGCGTGTCCAACATTTCCCATGAAAGCAGGTCACATCTGCCAAGAGTGACAAGTGAGTACTTCATGGACTGCATTTGATGTATTCTCACAGCTACATCTGGGCCTGACTACTGAAGGCCGGGTGATTATCCAGACACTGAAGGAAAACACAACCTGGGTCGGGCCTTTGTTCTTCCCCATCTCCGTCTGCAGAGCCTTTCAATCTTTCCTTCATTGTTTTCTGTCACAATGTCCTTATTTTCAACCCCTCGGCTCAGTGTGCAGATGTGGTTGGAATCTGCTGCCTTGGGCTGTTAACTGACAGCCCGTGACAGTCAAGGACAACAGCGAGAAGTTTCCAAGGGTGTCTGGGTGATGGGGGTGGGTGCTAGTCACAGGAGCTGGCGAGACAGAAGTCAGGACTAGAACTGGAAGGTCCTCTGGGCTCTGTGTAAGCTGGCTGGCTGGGCGGGTACAAATCGGGGACCGTGGTCCTGATGGAGTCTGGCAATATTCTTACTTCCATTTCTCTTGTAGATTTTGTGGCAGTATTTTGGCTCCACCAGCATGGCTTCCCTTTCCACAAGCTCTTCCCACGCAATCTGGGTCACTTATCTTTTCAGTACGTTGGTTTTCCTCGGAGCTCTTTTGAGCTTGGCTTCAGTCACTCTCCATCCTGACGGTGCATCTGGGAATTCCTGTGCCAGGGGCCCAGAAGAGGGGCCCAGGCCTGCCTCTCCTTATCCACATCCAGCTCCATGTAAGCTCCCCATCTGACTTCCGTGAAGACTCATGCGCTGGACAGAGCTTGCAGTTGATTCTTAGGATCCTCAACATAGCTGTGGTTACCTAGAGCAAGCTGGGGGGAAACGCTCGCTAACAAGCTTGTGCTCTGACTCACACATGCAAACTATGTGCGTGTGTGTGTGCATGGATGCATGTGTGTGCATTTTATTGGTAAATCACAGCACTTTCGAGGTATGCCTCATAGAATTGTTTCAGTATTCATGCATTTTTCTGATGCAGTGCTAATTTTCCATGTGCAACTGTTGTGACTTTACTTATACTTTACCTTCTTTCTCAGCTTCTTGTTTTAATTGAGTCATCAATTAATGTGACATAGGGACAAGAATAAAGAATCTGCTGAGGACAAATAGCCTGGCATGATTTTGCAACCTAATAATTGTGTGATTTGGGAACAAGCATCAAAATTTCTGGGCCTTGAAAATCTCTTGATTGAAAAACAATGAGCATTTAGATCTGCTGATACTGATACCTTATAAAAACAAGTTGGGTGAAAAATTTGAAAGCTACAGAAATGTGAGAGACTTTGTGATACATTTCCTTAGTGATGCATTGCCTTCTCACTGCTGTTAATATGCTTGGCCATTTACTTGCCTTTCTGTGAGTTTTCAAGAGGATAGAGGTCGCATGTGAAATGCTGTGCTTCATCTACTGGAGCTAAAACATCTAAGAAAGTGTGTGGCTGGTTGAAGACCTTGGTAAATATAGGTAGAGATTAAATATATCTTCTAGACAAGAACTTCCCAAAGAGGAGTGGTAAGGAATTTATGGGCCATAAACTGAGTTTAACAGGCCACAATAAGCACTAAAAATTAAATAGGAGAGAATGCAAAAGAAAATATTTGTGCAGAATACTTCACTAAAATTGAGAATGGATTGGGTGTTTATGTAAGTTTTTGATAGATGTGTATATGTACTTGTGTATGTAGGACTCCTGGGAGGTAATGTGCTTTAAAATGCCAGAAAATGTGCCAGAAAATGTCCAAACTATTTCTTGACACAGAAGAATTCAGATTTAGAAAAAAAAATCCTGGAGTATTGAACAATAGAGTGTAGGGAATTCTGTCCAGGAGCCTTGAGAAACTTCCTGGATGAACAGCAGCACCAGTCAATGCTTTGTTTTTCTACTCAGGCATTATGCTAGAGCAAGTCTGGAGAATGTACAAGTTATATATTCTCCATTTTTAGTGCCATGGTGAACACATGTAACTCAGAGATTTCTAAAATGTACGTACACTGGGCCAAGCCCCTGAACAGTGCAGAGACTGGTGTGAGGAAGGTATGGGACCAACACAGAAATCTCTTCCTAGACACCTAGCAGGAGGCTAAGGACAGCGGAATGCATCTTCCCGAAGGCAGAGGCGGGGCATCACCCAGCTGAGGCTGCACCGTGCTGCGTCACTGGAGCCAGAGGTGGCAGCGCATGCCAATCAATATTCCCAGCACTGGGTAGATTCGGACTACAGGGTCAGTCAAGTATAAACTGAAAATAATGACATGCTGTCTCAAAAAGGAAAACGGAGAAGTTTAACAGTCTACTTACCAGATAAGGTGTCATGATGAAGCAGATGAAAATCATTCCTGTTTTTCTAACAGACGCAAAAATGACATGGAAGCAATTAACTCGTGAGGGTTAGGAATGCCATGTAGGAAAGCAAGTTTGGAGGAGAGATAATGTGAGCTGACAGGAGATGACTATGTGGTAACACAGCCGGAGAATGAAACCCTCTCAACATAGGAAACTCACAGTATAGACACCTCACCAAATCCACCAAGGGCCTAGAAATACCAGATGTGGAAAAAACAAGGCGATGGAAAGAAGGATTAGGAAGGATAAAAAAAGGAAAAGGCAGCTGTAAAAGTCTCACACACTTGTCATAAATACACATGCAACTAAAATCAACCAATAATGTCAGAAAACACATGGGAATGCAGAAAACGTTAAAGTGAAAGAAGACAATTGCTTTCCTGAAATAGAAGGCTTCAATCTACATCTTCAAAGTCTCCTTGTGTGCTAGAAGAAATTGATGAGAATGCTCAACTTTGAGAAAAACAGTAATAAAGCAAACCATTTTAGAAAAGAAAAAGGAGTTTTTACAGGAGCAGATGAGACAACACAGTCAGGTGGAGAAAGCGGTTCTTCTCCAGTTTCCTCCAAGACTCCAATGCCAAACGGAAGGGAAAGGGGGCCTACAGGATTCTAAGGGAAATGCAGAGATGCTCCTATGTCCAGTTGACTTGTCTTCTAAATATAGAAACATTTTATGAAAAATAAAATAGCAGGAATATTGTTAGTTTTGCAAAAAAAAAACTCATTCAAAGATGAATTTTGATAAAGTGGTGACCTGGGACGCAGAGAACTCTAACTGTGGCTCTGACCCAGAAGTTCCTGTGGGGATCATAGGCTGTACAAGACGTAAAGATGCCATCCCTGGCCATTAAGAAATTTTAAAACATGGGAGTAAAAGGAAAAGAAGCTCGAGGTAGAGTAAGTTTTCTGATTAGCTCAGTTTCTTGACTATCAAAATCTGTAGGGTGAAAACTCAAGTAATAGAGGTCTATTGACAGAGGTACATTTTAGCAAAGACTTTATATACTACAATCAGAGGATTCAACTGGGAAAGGTGACTAGAAAAGCACAGCACTTACTTGATGCTCAACGTGGTTCAGAATAGAAAAGAGTAGATTTATCTAGATGAACATGGATTTGCTGCATTTTATGAAAATTTAATGCTGCAAGGAGGTAGCTGAAGAGAATGGACCACACGGATCTTTTAAACAGCCACACAGATTAAAGAACACCAAGTGCAAGGGCTGGTGATGTATTTATGTGCATGGGTGGAAATGAGTGTCCACACTTCCTTAGAGGTTGCTGTGAGAGTGTTTGGTAGAGGTGATGGAGGCCCTTGGCAATCTGACCTGACAAGTGAAAAGCACAAAGGGCGGGCCTGAGATTCCAGGGTGGACAGCAGCTTCTGCCCACACCTGTGGGACCCAGCCCTGTCTTTGCTGATAACCATTCCAGGAGTCGTGTGTGTCAGCGCCTTGCAATACATAGCTTAATACATTCCCGCAATTAGTGTCGTTATTGTTTGTTTATTTTATTTGACTGAACCCTGACTGATACCAGAGCCAGGTGCAAGATGATTTGCTTCTAAATATATATCTCACTTATTACCTTACTTATTGGTACAAGAAAATATTGTTTAGAAAGTACCAGAACAGAGCTGAAGGACCAGACTTCTACTCTGTGCTGCATAAAAAGAACATTCAAACCTAAGTGATTAAGAAGACCTGACATGAAATAAATCAGCACTGTAGGATGGCCAAGGCAAGCATTGTGGAAGCAGTGGTGATGATGTTTTTGCCCTACAAAATGGAATTCTCTCTATAGAGCATAAAGTGACCCAGAGGAGACCATTTTCTACTCCAAAAATGATGCATTCGGCCGTGTGGAAATATTGGAATCTAAATCCTTGAGGGAGGAATTTCAGTCACTTATATTTAGTGTTCTGTCCCAGGACTGGGAAAGGAGGGAAGAAGGAAGGATATAACCACCCGTACTCTGGCCCAGCAGGCAGGCAGCCGCTTGGCACTGAAGTGCAGTAATGCCTGCTCACATGGTTCCCTCCCACTTCTGTTTTGTCCACCTTTTGCCTCCTCCACGGTCAGCTCCTCTCTTGACACTGCCTTTTGCCTCTGATCCCGTCTACTGATCCAGGAATGGTATCTGTTCACCAGCCCTGGGGCTCACTGTGGCCTAGGTTATTTACCCTCTTTCTCAGCAGCTGCACAGGCAGGAGGTGAGCTCTGGAGAGCACTGGCATGCCGCAAGAACAGAGAGCAGAGCCGGACCTGACACAGTGTGAGCGCTGTGAGGGCCTCAGGCTGTGATGGAGAGCCATGGCTGCTCATGCAGGCCTTCACTACACGTGCCACAGGCCCAGGGCCTCCTGCAGAGGGAACAGGAAAAGAATAAGACCCGTGTCCCTGGCTGTCAGGCTTCATCCTGGAACCGGCTGCCGCCCGCTCTCCTCTGAGTCCTCTCATCCCAGGCCTGACATGCACCACCTGCCTGCTCTGCCTGGACAAAACCAATTTAGAGCTGGATCCTGACTCGACATCCACGGGAGAGTATGAGGGCAAGCACGGCCTGCGCTTCTTCAAAAGGGTTTGATGGCGTTCGCAGGAGATGGAAGGGCTGAGCCAGATGCTCTCAAAGGCCCTTCTAGCGTTCATCTTGCAGTTCCTCAGTTCTGTAGCACTCCAACGCCAGTACTAGATTTTATTTGGGGTTTACTCATGGCTACTGCTTAATTCAGGCCACATTTTATCCACTTTGCAATGTTGTAAGGCTCCTGTCTCTCACATCTTTGCAGTACTATAAAAGAGACAGAATTTATCAAGCCTATGTATGCTTGATTGATAAAGTTTTGGGCCAATGTTGATATCATCTTCAGAACACGTTTCCTTATAGGAAACCAGAATATTCTAATGAGGAAAGAGAAGTGGGAAAAATCAGCTTTTCTCTTGGCCACTTTGGAAGCCTATTGGTCAAATGTTTTCATGAGTAAATGAATTTAATATGTGTAGAGAAATAATGTTCCAACTTGGGGTTTCTTTAGGTATAATTGCAATAATTCCATAGGTTCAAATTCCCTACTTTGCAAGTAAAACAATAAAACGCAGCATCTGTAAGCTCTTAAGGAGGAATCTCCTGGAAAACATGCAAGCCACCAAGTCAGTTCTGTGCCACACTTTTTTCTCTTGTGTGTTTTGGACTGGAAAACAAGAGCTTCTTCCAGGATGGGATCGGCTGGAGCCTGGGTGGCAGGATGGCGCGTGCAGGCCTGGAGGCGAGCCCCAGGGCTTGGGTTTCCGGGGCCTTTGGAATGAGCCCAGCCCATCTGACTTGAGTTTTGCATTCCAGCTCCTTGCCAGCTCTTGGTGCACTGTGTGTCGCGGACTGAGTCAGGAGGGAGCCAGCGGGGTGAAGCATGCAGTGGCGGGCGAGATGGCCCAGCGGTGTGGTCCTGACCATTTTCCTCCTATTCAGGGCACTTTGGAAGGGAGCCTGCCTGGCTTTTATTTTCTCATCATGCCTGTCTAGCAGGTCAGGTTGCAGTCACAAAACTCCGTCGTCTAAATGAAATGTCTTTGTCGGGGCTCTGGCGGCTGAAAGTCTCATACCAGAGTGCTAGCATGGTGAGCTTCTTGGCAATGGCCGTCTTATGAGTTGTACTTGGCCGTTTGCCTTGTGTTTTCTTATTATTTTGAATGCTGGTACTGGGTGCTGTCCCTCTTTTTTGCTCCCGCCTAGTGCTCCAGCGTTTGCCCCACAGCTCTCCTTCCAGCACGTGTGGGTGCATTGGATACACAGGTCTCACAGTGTTTCCTGCTGGAGTGGCCTTGAATCATCGTCCTCACATCTCAGCTGCCTGAGAAGCTAGAATAACAGCATGAGCCACTGCTGCCTGGCGGGTTTCCTGTATAGAGGACCTCATCCTTATTCCCAGCCAAATGTAACCTGCTCATCTATCCTTATTAAGCTGAGTTGGTCTTTGTGTCTTTCAAAGTGAGTACAAGTGCGTCAGGGATACTTCAAAGACGAAGCAAGCTTGAGGGTCTTCATGTAATCTCCCACCCATCGAGAGAGCACATGGCGGCCTCTTGGCTGGCACAGGCTGGCACTTGCCTGGCACTGCCCAGACAACCTCAGCAAGGTGGAGCACAGACTATGCCAGATGTGTGTGGCTGCCATGTCATAGATGGAGCATTGCTCTTCCTCGCAGTCCATCTCCCAGCTCTCTCTCCTCCAATCCCGAAGCAGAGTCCGGAGCTGAGAACGTCTGTCTCTGGACTCCCATGGTGAACTCTCAGTGCATACAGCTGTACCCGCCTGCCCACCCCCTCACTCCAGGAGAGATATGTGGTGGGCTTGGGAGTGCCTCTTGCCTGCCAGAGACCACCCAGCTGTAGCCTGGCTGAGCCAAAGGAGCCTCTCAACCACCCAGGGAGCCACGCAACACCTTCTCCAACAGTGTTCGGCTCTTTTGTGCAGACTGTTTCTTTCTGGGGGTCCCTCCCTCATCCTAGGATACCACACGGTTTCTTTCTATCTGTATCAGTTACTGATCTTCTTAAGCTATCTGTTTAACCTCTGTGGTTTCTGCAGGGTCTTCTGAATGGACATAGTCTACTGTAAGGATCAGTTCAGTTTTAAAAATCCTTTGACTTAGGGAGGATTTCACTTTCATTCAAGGTCGTCCTGCTTTTTTCTTTTAAAACACAATCGTCTCTCTCTCTCTCTCTCTCTCTCTCTCTCTCTCTCTCTCTCTCTCACACACACACACACACACACACACAATTCTTACTTTCAATGCCATGCAAAGACATTGAAGAAAAATCATATACCCAAGGCTATACATGAAGAAAGTCCAGGACCAAATATGGGATGTGCAGAAAACTTCAACTCAAACCATGTTCCAAGGAAGGATGGAAGGAAGGAAAGAAGGAAGGAAGAAAGGAATGAGAGGAAAGGAAGGGAAAGAAAGATGGAGGGAAGAAGGAAGGAAGGACCATTCGAAAGGGCCCATAATAAAGAACATAGATACCTAGCAGAATTCCACATAACCTTATCAACACCTTTCCTCAAATAGACATGAGAGCAACAGTGGCAAGAATGACACCTCCATATTGCTTCCCTGAGGAGCCTGTGAATAAATCTTCACCTCTTTGGAGATCCTCAGGCAAGCACCGCGGTCAGTCCTGCACGTCACAGGTCTAATCTAGCTGCTGCGGGGAGGGCATTCTATAGAGGTAGTCTACCATCCGTTGACTTTATTCAGGGATATAAGCTCTAGAAGTTGTGAGTCAACCAAAGGCCTGAAGACACAAGCCTTCTCAGGAGTGGAAATTCTGCCTGTACCCTGGCTGCAGCTCATGCCTCCAGCTGTAGCCAGTTCTTTCTGATGAAACAAGCTGACTGCTTTTGGGATAATCTGCTGTGCTGAGACTACTAGGGTGGAACTTACTGGACCTTCTATGAACTTCTGTCCAACTCTTTCTTCAATCCCTCCATGTCATCCCCAAGCCAAGTTATAGGGTTTGGGTATGGACAGCTGTGAGGGTCACTGGGCCTTGTGTGTATAATATCAAAGGGGGAGTCACAGACCTTGTTGTGGGTTGAATTTTATTCCTAAAAAGATGAGTTGGTTGGCAAATAAAGTTTTATTGGAACTACATCCCTGCCATGGTTTTGCATGCTCTGTATGACTATTTGCCTATGGGCCTATGGCCCCAGAGAATTCTCACTCCATGACCTTCATGGAGGAAGGTCACCCACTCCAGTCCTAGATCAACATAAGCATTCTGGGAAAGTCAGTAGATCAAATGGATTCTATCAGCTGTTTTACACCATCTATGAGGTCTGAGATGACAAGGCCTTGAGGAAGAAAATACCTTAAGCTTTTCACAGATCTTACAAGAGGGAAACTACTCTGTGATTAGTATGGATTTTCCAAGCTTAAGAAAAGCTTAGCTTTGTTTGTAAGAAAGAATTATTCGTAGTGGAGGAGAAGGCAGGCTGCCAAAAGAGAAGAGATTCTTCTGTCTTGAACAAAAGTGTTTCATAGGGAAGCCTGAATCGTTAGACCACTGGGGCTGGAGTCTCCTTCCACCCAGTAGGAAAGGCTGGCAATTCCCAGGCCTCAGAGGAGCTAGCTTAGGGGGCACAAGGGGGCCAGAGCTTTCCTGTGAAGACTGATAGTTGCGGGAAGGGTGATCAGAAGCAACTCTTGTCCAAGTCTCTGCGTGTCCTATTTTTTTTTCTTTAAAGGAATTTTATTAAAGAAGGGTTTGTCAGTCATGACATGTGTTAGGGAAATTCAGAGAGTTCTTGAGAACTGTAGACCTTGAACTTTCCCCCTTAGGTTCTGACATTCCAAGTCTGAGGAAGAACCCCAGAATCTGACTTTTGAACAAGCAAGGTAGGCTGTCATTAAGAAGCTCTGTGCCAGTGACACAAGGGCAGGCAAGCGAGTGCCTCTGAAAAAATAGTCTTCAAACTCGGTGACTCCAGATGCAGAGAGCTTCCTATACACTGAGCACCGTCTGATCTTGCCCAATTATCCCGCATCCATTTATAGGGACATATGCACACACACATACCACCACCACCACCACGATTCCTCCACGGAGGAAATGGAGCGTGTTTAAGTAGACTGAACTTACTGGACAGTCCTTGGCTTGGCAGGAGATGCCCACACCAAACTCCTCTTGATTCCCACAGCTCCTACACATCAAAGCTTCCGCACCACGGGGTCCCCAGTCCCCACTAACACAGGACTTGGAAAGGGGCTGGAAGGGAGATGAGAGCTGCTGGGATTCCAAACACCCCAAGCCTTCTTAATGAACAACAGGAGGTCTCAGTTTCAATCCCAGTAATTGACATTTCCTCTTTTTTTTTTGCCAGTTGTGGGGCAACTGTGAGCACTGTCCTTGGACTGTCTCAACGCTAGAGCTCTACCACTTAAGTCTCAGCACCACTTTTAGCTTTTTTCTATGTATGTGGTACTGAGAATCGAATCCAGATCTTTGTGCATGCTAGGCAAGCACTCAACCACTAGGCCAAACTCCCGGCCCCTTGACATTTTTCTTAAAAAAAAAAAAAAAAAGTCTTGTGTTAGGCATACTTCACTTAATGTGATTTTCCCCCAAGTTTTTCCATTTCCTTTTGAATAGTACATTATCATCCTAACAGAGGATTAAAACTCCATTGTGTATATACACCACATCTTCTTGATCCATTCATCCATTGAGAGATATCTGGGCTGAGTTCACATGTTGGCTGCGGTGAATACTGCTGCAGTGAACAGGGTTGTGCTAGTAATGTTGTATGTGTTCTATTTGATTAATGCCCAGGAATGGAATTATAAAGGTTGAGTGGCTTTCCTCATTTGTGGCACACAGAAGATACCTATAAATCTACAAGGAAATAGTTGAATGGCATGTAAGCAGTCACAAATAGATGAACTGAAGTATCACAGACTCTCTGGAGACTGAAGCCCACCAAATCCAGCATGAGGAAATGGGTACAAACAAAAGGATGAGTGGGACCAAGGGAAGAAGCGTAGACAAATAAAGTGTAGAAAGGGTAAGGGAAAATGCAGTGAAGTATTCCATGCCTATGCAACAAAAGTAAGAAATGTGAGGGAACTGAAGGGGGGTTGAGAATATTGAAGACAATGACGCTGATCATGATTCATCAACTGCTTTGTTAAATAGCAACTTCTTCATACAACTGCTTAATGTTAATAAAAAATAAAATAACATCTTGATGTAAGCAGGTGAATGGCTTGTGATCAAATTTGGGACATAAAGGGGATCCAAAACATGCTAAGATTTGTATGACATTATCCTCTACCAGCTTGAAATAATTTGGCAATGGCCTAATTTTCATATGGGATTAACTTGTGTTTCTTTGAACAGATTGTCATGCATTTTGGTAAGTAGATAGAGGCTAGAGGCACACGTGATTACGTGGAACCAGGGTAGTGATGAAGAATTGTGTATGAAAAGAAGGTTAGATAGGAAATGTCCACTGCTTCTGCAACACGTGGGGCGGGGAGTCAAGACACGCGAGCAGTGCCTTCTCTGTACTTCATAGCAGCCGCTCCGCGGCCTTCTTCTCCCCTCTCCTCTCCACCACTCCTTTCTCTGTATCTCTAAAATGGCTACCTTGAAAATACAACCTGCAATTGTGTTAGCGGAGCCAAGTTGCTATTAATAGTGAGTTGATTTCACAAATCACATCTAGGCCAATGTGCTTGGGAATCCATGCCATCTACTTTCCTGGCTACCCTGCAGTATTTTTAAACAGTCAGTTGCATTGGCTCCTCCTTTCCCCCAGTGGTCTTCCTTCCCACCTCAGCAGCACTCCCACTGGCAGGCACATTCCTGTCTGGCATTCTCATTTGTAACCTGAGGAGTCAGGGCGCCTGTCCCAGGGGAGCACAAAAGGACGTGTGACCACTTGCCTTGGGCTGTGACCTACATTAGGGTTTGGGATGGGGAATAAAAGGTAGGTTTCCTGTACTCAGCTCCTCCTGGATTCAGGAGACTTTGCTATGCAGAGACATACATAAAATACATGATTATAAATGCTCTGTTCTGCAGGGGTGTTATTAGCACTCTTTATTTGCATAATGTAATTGAATTGCCCTCTCCTAATAAGAATGAGTCGTGTGGATTGTAGATTGTAGACTGGTCAGGTCTTCTCCCAGGAGCAGTCAGGGGAGGAAGTCACCCAGAATGGAGCTGGCTGCCAGGAGGGAGGCCCTGGGCCGCTGCTCTGCCTCAGCAGCAGGGCAGGGAGAGAGGGCCAGGACTTGTGGCCAGAAAAGCTGCAGAGTTGTGACCTGTGTGCCTCATAGGCAGAACCCCTCCTGACTTCCCAGCCTCGATTTGCTGCAGACTCTACCTCCATGAGGTGCTGCCTTGAGAATGAAGTGGAATGCCACAGCCGAGGGCCAGTGCCTCGCCGCATACTCAACACTGTTCTGCTTTCTGTTTGTTTCTCCAAAGAGAAGTCATGTTTTCTCTAACAGATTCCATCTGGTTTAGTTGCCATTGTCAAAGAACCAGAAGCCATGCCCTAGGGAGAGGATCTAAGGGGTTCCTGCTCCAGCCCCTCCATCTCAGTGTGTGACATTCTGAGCTTCCGTCTCATGTGAAATGGGGAAGTAATCTAGTTGGTCTCGTAATACCATGGCGGTGATGCCACAGGTCACTGCACAGGCAGATGTGCCTGGTGTGTGGCTGACTTCCTTTCTACCTGGTCC
Source organism: Megascapheus bottae (assembly GCF_031878675.1). NCBI lineage: Eukaryota > Metazoa > Chordata > Mammalia > Rodentia > Geomyidae > Megascapheus > Megascapheus bottae. Next base: position 80,013,735 of record NC_143515.1, read on the forward strand.
TGTTGTTACCTTTGGCTCCATCTGTGTTCCTGCTGCCAAATAACCTTTATTGGAAAAGGTTTGTGCTGTCTCTCTGGGTACAGGAAAGGCCTCGGTCACTGCCTCACAGAGAACCCAAATCGGAATTCCATTACAGCACAACAGAATTCCATACAAGCACCACTCTGCCATCTCTCCATGCACTCCTGACCAGGGACCGACGGATGGAAACACAAGATACCGTCTCCCCTTATTTCAACTTCAGTTTTGGTAGACATTCTTCACATGTATATCAAAACTGGAGAAGCCTGAAGAGGCAGCTTGCTTATCCCCTGATTTTATAAATAGAGTCAGACTTTCTAACAGAAGGAGAGATTTGTCTCTGGCAGCCAGTGTCAGAATTTGAGTGGGGATGGAAACCCAACCCAGACCTGCTCTTTCTAGACCATATTAAGCCGACAGCACAGCAAATGCAGAGATCATAAAAGGAGAAATTTGAGTCCAGTGCTGGCTCCCCTGTCGTCTTTCTTCAGGTGAAGTGTTCAGATCCTTCCCATCTTTATCCAGCAAATAAAGATGTTAATTCCTTGCTTCTAGTGCTGCATTGAGGATTAAACAAGATACTGTGTGTAAAAGCACCTGGCTTGAAGCAGGTGCTTACTGAACGTTTTGTTTCTTCCCCATTGCATTAGAACTTGTGTATTTATCGATGCCTGCAAAGAGGAGAGAGAGCAGAATTAACAAAGACTTCTGCTGGTGCAGCTGGCCCAGAGCCGACATTCAGAGGTGTACACAGGTGAGCGCCTTCAGGCATCAACCCTGAGCACTGGAGGAAGACAGTGCTGGCTCTTTCTTTTCTGGGATCATGAATTAGCCAGCTAGGATGCTGTGGCAAGGGTAGACAGGCTGTGAGACCCACAGGTGGCCCAAAGCAGTGCGGTGACCAGACGCCATGCTAAGGCTGTCTTCCTTTGGGTTATATCCACTGGCCAGGTTTGCAGGGCCCACAGCCAAGTCACGCAGGCCTGCACACACTCAGAGCTGCGCTTGCCTCAGACTTTCCCACAGACAGCTTCCTCAGGCTTGGTGGGTCAAATATTCCCCCCATGTCAATGGGAGCCAAGGCACCTGTATTACTACCATGTGCCCACTGAGAAGCCAGCCCTCCTCATTTCCCCCCAAAGCTCCCAGGTTTGCATTTCTTTAGCGCACAGAACACTCACTGAGCGCAACTTGTCAAGCCCTCAGCCAAGCCTAAACATTTGCCTTGGCGCCAAGCCATGCACACACAAGGACCCGGTGCTGTCCTGGGCTGCGAAGCCTTGAAAGAGCTCTTGCCGTTGAAATGCAGTGAGATGTGCCAGGTAGACAGTCGAGCTTGAAGTTTAAAAATCACAGAGGGGGATTTGTTAAACCAAGCAGAAAGTCAAGAAAGAGTAAATTTGTTTCTCGGATTTGGAGAATGCGTCAACACAGCTGTTCTTCTTTGGGGTCTGTCTGGGGGCAAGTCACTTTTCTGTGTGTCACTGCTAAACTCTGACCACAATTGTTTGTCACTGTGTCCATTCTGTTGGTATGCAGACAAGAGGCGACAGATAGGTGCCTCAGCATACCATTAGTTCCATGCTAGTGGGCTTTGAAAAAGCACCAAATGAGCAGGTGAGGATGGGAAGCAAAAATGGACAGAGAAAGGATGACAGTGTCTAAAAAGAAATGCACTCATTTTTTAAAGTTTTTTCATATATTTTTCATTGTAATTAATAGAAGGGTTACATTATATTCACCAGACAGAAGGTACATTACTTCATATACATTGATACCCTTTCTCATGTCTTGGTTGCCATTTCCCTCCCCCCACCCCTGAAGAAATGCACTCTTTACCTGACTTAACTGTAACCCCGCTGTACATGGCCTTTATAGTACAAATTTTAAAATCTAAAAATAAAGAAAACAGGCTTGGGGATAGCATTGCATGCATGTTAATTAGAAAGGGAAATGTTTTCAAGTGTGATAGGAAACATAACTTTTGTCTCTTTGGAGGAGATAGAGACTACACGATCTGCCATTCTGCCTTTGGGAATGTCCTTGGTGAGTCTGGGACTATGGACAATGCCAGTGATTCCTGGGAAAGATATATTTATTGAAGTTATGCTCGAATCCAGATCCCAAGTGTGAAGTGATTGTTTGTGGGACATCATGGAAGGAGTTCAAAAATGTGTGTGAGTTAAAAAAAATTAAAATTTGATGTTTACCACATTTAAGATGCTACTTTTAGAACACTGGGCTGAAAGGTTGTCATAGACAGTAAGGACACATTAATGCACCAATATGGAAACGATCGTCACATGGCAAGTATGTATTTTGACCCCAGATAAAAGATTCCATGCGATGAACTTGAGAAAGACAGCCAGTGTATCCCGACTATTCTGTGAGGCCAGCTATGCATTCTGGCCAGCCGCTGTGTCTGTGGCTCTGGGTGAGTCTTCATCCCCTGGCCTTAGGCTTCTCATCTGGGAGATGGAATCACATTGCCCTCGCAGACTAGAGTAGAACTAAAGTGCATAGCACAGAGCCCGTGATTCTGGATTTTCTAAGAAACGTATCATTTTTGCTCTGTCTGGTTTTGAAGCAACTCCTGTCCTGTGACGTCACGTCACTTTGGATTTAAACTCTCTCTGACTTTACTTGACTCAGTCCTGTGCGAGGCTCATCCGTCCTGCACTTCGATAGGTCTTTGCATCCATGAAGGCCAGGAGGGCCAGCACTGTGTGACTTGGCTGTAGTCACATGACAAGCAAAAGTGAACAGGATGCAGAGTCCCTCCTCCTCCACGGGAGGGGTACCAAGAGGCTGGATTTTCAGTGGAGCCTGTGGGAATCAGAACTGCACACTGCTCAGCAAAACACCCATGGGAGACTGGTTTATTCTTCACTGGTGAAGGGGTCTCAGTGAGTCCATTTTTCTTATACTTAGAACACAATCGAGGACACAATCTTGCCTTGATTTTGTATCTAATCCAGGGTGCTCCCTCCTTGTCCCAGAGAAGATTGACATGTCTACATAGCTAAGGATAATCTGTTAAATCCAGAGCGATTCCCCTCTGAACTCTGACCACATAGGACCCACTTGTCTTCGGGCATTGTTGACATTTCCTATCTGATCTCTGCTTACTGTCCTGCTACGTGACATTCCCTGCCAGCTTCCCCATGGTGAGCTCTGCAGCTCAGTTTCTCAGCAGTCAATCAACGAACATTCTGCACGTGTTGTTCCTCTGCTTGAACTGCGCAGCAACTCCTCCATTCTTTTCTCTTCTGTTTTTGGAGAAATCTCCAGTTTGCTCTTCAGCTGTCATTTCTGAGAGTTTTCCCTTCGGTCCTTTGAGCACAGCCTGATTTTCTTCCTGTATGTTGTCACAGTGTTCATTACAACCCTTTTGTATTAAATGATTTTCTGGTGCGTCCTCCTCTCTCCTGAATCAAGTTGGAATGGACTGTGCCACACGTGGCGGCATCCCCAGAACCCCATCATGCCCATCACACAGGGTGCACCAATGAATATTTGTTCAGCAAATCACTCAGCCTCATTGCTAGCCTCCCTCATGCTTGAAAAGTAATCTGCACTAGGCATATTTAACACCTGAGCATTGCCATGCACTGTTCTTGACGCATGAGATGCAAATGTGAAACAAAGAAAAGGAAAGTCTGACCTTGAAACTCAGAATCCAGCAGCATTGTGACTTATCCCCACACACTTCTCTTTTTATTACAATCACACTGTTTTTCATGCATTCACTCATTTGGTTGGGTCATTCAGGTTCATATCATGTTAGAAGTCACAACCAGAGGTCCTGTGCATCTTTATTCTATTTGAGCAATTCTAGGAAGAAGCTATGAGATTGCTACATTTCCATCATGAATTAACTGACACAGGAAGAAGTGAACCAGTTATACTCAGATTCTTCTACTATAAGCAATAAGGGAACTTATGAGCTTATGTTATTAATTTCAGAAGGTAGAGGAAAATTCCAGGTTAGTTGGCTGTGTTTTTGGTGGCTACAGAAAACATTTACATGATCTGGGAGTGACACCATCCTTCTGCTTTTTGTTTTGTTTGAGTCACTATTGTTGTCGTTGTAGGTTTTCTTTTTTTCTATTCTTTTTTTTAACAGAAACCGACTGGCCTATCCTAAAATTTGTATGTAAGGTTATAGGATTCATATCAACTAAGCTAATCTTGAAGAAAAGAGCAAAATTGGAGGTGTTTCAACTAGTGATTTTAAATTTTACTTTGAAGTACAGTAGTTTTGAGAGTGGTACTGCCATTGGGATAAATAACTTATTCATCACATTCAATTGATGTTGGAGTAGAGTGCCATGATGATTCAGTAGAAGGGAGGAAAAACAGTCTCTTCAGCAAATACCACTTAAAAGACTGGTTATCTGCATACCAGTAAGATAGTTTAGAGTGTACAGCACGCCATATCAAATAAAACTTTAACTAAAAATTGAGTCCAGTAAAAGCTAAAACCGCAAAATAATAGAAAACTTAGTGACCATGTAATTGTGTACTAAATGCAACATCAAAAGCCTGAGTAACAAGAAAAAATGAATACATATGAATACTATGTCAAAATTAAATTTTTTACACTAAAAGTAACATATCAGACAGAACAGAAAGGAAATAACTCACACATGGAGAGACAGTGCTTGAAAATCACGTCACCGACAATGAACTTAACATCCAGGGTATGTGAAAAAGGAACTACAATTCTAGATTAAAAGTCCACACATAACCCTATTTCAAAATGGATAAATAACCCTGTGAATGAAAAATGTACCCAACATCACCAGTCATCTGGTGATGTTACAATAAGAGACTACTTTTTGCATACTAAAAGGACTATTACTAAAAAGATAAGCCATACCAACTGTTGATGATAGATCAGAGAAATCAAAACTTTCAGGCATTGCAAGTAGAAATGTAAAATGGTTCAGCTCCCTTGGATAGCAGCTTGGCAGCTCCTCAGAAAGTTTACTACAGTTACCACATGCCTCACTAATTCAACTTCTAGGTATGCACCTCGAAGAAACAAAAACATACGCCCTCACAAAAACTTGAAATGGGTGACTCATATGGCATGTGAATTAGATCTCAATAATGTTGTATGAAAACGTGACTAGAACAGATTGAGATTCACTTGTACCTGAACTAGGATACAGAAATGAAACTGCAGGAGTCCATACTGGAAGCATCTTACAAAGGTAATACTGCGTTACAGATGTCCCACTCCTGAGTTCACATTGTGAGATTCCGTGGGCGTGAGCACACATCTCCTTTAAGAACAGCAGGACAGGCGGAGCCTGGAGGAGGTGGTCTCAGGCCTGGGCAGTGCTCCTCACAGCTGGTTATCTTTAAGTTCTCGGTCTGGATGCTGAACCTCTGAGTTCAGTTTGGGAAATGAACTGAGCTGATTTCGTAAACTTTCTACATCTCCGGTTATACTTCAAAGAAGATTTAAAAACACTCTACATGTCATGTCATTTTTGTTGTGTACCCTTGTTCTGTGCTGTGGTGGAGAGGCAGCCAACTGCATAAGATTTTCAGTTTGGCAACACATTCTTTGTTGATTCAGCAAAATACTTCAGAACCACATGCAAAGCCTTTGAAAACGTCCCAGATTTCTGGATGAAGAAAGTGGACTGAACATTGTAGCTACTTCTCCTTTCCCCAAGTGCTATTGAATTGGCAGAAACTGTGTAATTTGCTTAAACATAAGGAAGGGATCCAGCAACAAGCCAGACACTTTGAGATATCCTCAGAGACAGAAGGCAGATTGGAATGGATGGATGGGGGGAAAAAGACACATCAGCAAATACATCCTTGCTCAAGAGACCCCAAAGATCCTGGAGTTTATGGTTGTAGAGTATGGAGTTAGGGAAATCCATGGAGCAGTCACTGGTGAGTCACAGTAGATTGAAATGCCACATTTAGAGGGGGTGTGGAGTGGGGCTGGACTCCTGTTTCTATGAATTTGGGCACAGAAGGCTAGAGGTGAGGGCTCTGGTTGAAGAAGGGAGACCAGGTCTAAGTGTTTTCATCTTGTACTTACAGCCATCCTGGCACCTTGCTGGGTGGAGGAGGCTTTCCACCCAGCTCTGAAAAGCCTAGAGGTGAGAGGGGCCATTAATTGAATTGTACATGTCATGATGTTTACACTTAGGAAACTTGCTACACGGAATGCTGGCCTTCCAGTTCTCTCTACGTGGCTTGATTCACTAGCCTCTGACGCCATCTCTCTATACGGAACGTTTCAGGCATGTACCTGTAGATGGAAAGGCTTGCTGGTTCCTGAGCACCTGGCCATGAAAGGCTTGCGTTTGTTAGGCTTTGTTACTCCACCCAAACATGTGGGGGTATTTTGTCTTTAAAAACTTTGTTTGAGCTTTATCTGGAGCTGTGCTTTATCCTGAGTCTACCTGAAGCCACTGGCTCTCCAGTAAAGACTCCCAATTTGATCTTTCAAAATGTGGCTTCTCTGCTTTCTTGTGCCTGAGTTGCCTTGCAACATGGTCACATTACTGGTGACTTTTGGACTTTTGGTCTTCCTGCTGTGCCTTTTTTAGATTTCTGGCTTGTGATTTTTCTCCTTACATTCTTAAATAGGAGGTGAGCACATGAGCACATTTACTTGCAGTTTCCTGAAAGCCACATTAACAGATGATTTGAAACCTCAAATTACTTCAGATAACGAAGATAATATTTCAAAGCGCTATGTCAATAAGTAAGGAAAGGCTTCACTTTGAGATGTTCAATGATGAATTAAATTCCACTAAGTGTAGGAAAATGTACTATTTCTTACCATTATTTTTTTAAGATTTTCTTTAGGTGAAACGAATTTCAAAAGCAATAAAAATAAGGAATATAACAGCTGCAAACTGTTAGCATGATGCTTCTACTAAAGTTGCCAATATTTTTAAAATATGTTAAAAATCTCTAGTCATAATAGCAAACCTATAATAAAGTGAGTACAAAAGAATAGAGCCAACAAAAGATTGTGAGATTATCGCCAGTCACGTGGCCGTTGGCTGCTCAGTCACTCCTGCTGCCGGCACTCAAAATGACCACGGCCACAGGTCATGTAGGAAACAGATGTTGAACTGTCCTGTGAGTATAGCTTCTATCGAATCTATCTTCAATGCTTGGAATAGGAATTAAGTGACTCTAGTACACTTGTTCCACACTCAAAAAGTAGAGGACAAAAGCTGTCAATGAACAGCCCATTCTTATTTTTTTTTTAGCCAGGGATTCTACCTAGTAGAAAGATCAACCAGGGGATGGATGACATCTGTGGCAGGGTGGCAGGAAAGTCCGTAAGACCTCCTCTCAACCCAGAGCCATCATCTGAACCTGTGTGGGAGGCTGGTGGGGGGAATTGCAGTTCCAGGAAAGCTCTGGCAGGAAAGTCTGAGAGAATTGAACTCTGCGAGGAATCCTTATACGGTGACATGCACCAGTGGTGTCGTTTATTACAGGACTCTTCAGACAGACTGTATTTCTTGTGCACACTCAGGCAGGGAGCTAGAACCTATCCTAAAATTAACCAGCTCCAACAACATCAATTGCTTTCATTTCTTCAGACACAAGTGTCTTTCTTATTTCAGGCCTGAAATGCTTTGCCTGCTTTCTTCTGATCTTTCATGTCCCAGCGTAGACATCTCTGCCTCAAAAGGACTCACTCCTCTGTCACCTGAGTCTGATTGGCACCTCCAGTGTTCTCTCTTTGAGCCAAGTACATTCGTGTGATAATTTTATCTGAAATGTCTTTACCTCATAGCTACTCAATACTTCTTGAGTGCAGATCAATTAAAAAAAACTTTTATTTTTTTGTCTGACATTGTTTACCCAGTATTCTTGGCAGCAGTGACAGTAAGTAAATCTTATGAAATGCATAATTGTATGAGTGGAATTATTGGCCATTCACTTATTCAAATTCGTTGGTGGCTTCCTGGGCAGCCAGTAGCCTTGGGGGCGGGTCTGGGAAGGCAGAGGTGAAGATGTAGCATGTACTTTGGTAACAGAACCATCTAGATTTGCTTGGACTCGGAGCGAAGAGAGCAACTGAGGATTCTATTATTAGCTTGATGAACAGAGGGTCCTTTCTCTGAGGATGATATGGGATGGGCTGTTTGACTCCTGTGCGAATGTGGAAGATGTCTAGATAGCCGTGTAGATTGGCTACACCAGGACTCTGATGATCATGTCCTTGTCACCCCGGTGTGTGCCCAGCCTGTCCCACATTCCCTCTCCGTCCTCGCCTTCCATGCCCAGCCACACTGGCCTCCAGCCCTGCTCTTTGCAGGAATGTTTCTCCTACATGACCATCACTAGGCTGGCTCCTTCTCCACACTCCGCGGGCAGATTAAAAGTCTATTCCACACAAAGGAGGTTTTCTGGAGGCTCCTGGCTCCTTTACAACAGCTCCTTGCTATTTCAGTTCCCCGCAGTAGATTTTTCACTATCAGGCATGTTCCTTATTTGCTTTCTTAATTATTGTCTGTGTTCATCCCCCTCCGTAATATCTCCATGAGAGTAAACAGAATGTTGTTGCAATAGCACGCGATCAGCAATACACTGTCCATGAGGATAACCAAACACCTGACCTGTAAACACCTGAGAAGTTGGCCGACTTTGCCAGGAAGCAGGGACACTGAGGTCCCTGGGAGAAGGCTGCAGGAGCCAGTGCCTGCTTTGACAGATGCAGGAGCAACGAACCATAGCTTCTCTGATTTATTCTGCAGCAGATGTTCCTTCTGTTCTCTGACCCTTGTCCTGGGGACAGCAATTTAGAAAATGAAAGGGTGGCAGCACATGATTATGCCACATACACTTATTTAATTGAAATGATCTCATTTGGTAATAGAGATTGCAAAGCGGGTGAGAGCTGAAGCGGTCTCTGCTACTCTCTACCGGGAGCTCTTCACCTGACTGCAGGCTCGTGGACAATTCTCCCACTTGATCTCTACACTTCTCCTCCTCGCTCCTCCCCACACGGAGGGTGAGTCCGATGCATTCTGTAAGCTATATACTGCTTACTCCAAGCATACTTTCCAGTACTTAAAGACCACTTGTCTCTTTCCCGGGCTCATGCTTTTATTGTTGTTGAAAGAATTTATTAACACTTATTTTTACATCATATTTCAAATATCATGTTTAACAAACAAGAATTCAAGAAGGGAATCTCTCTATATAAATCACTGGCTAGATTTTTAGAACATAATTAAAATTAAGCTGAGTGCTCGATACATATCAATCTATATAACTTTAGGTCTGTAGAGTATATCCATCATAGATTTTATGACTATGTAGTTATGTTTATATCTCTAAGACCATGTCCATAACCTCGGGTACCTGAATATTGGCTTATCCTTTTTGATTCTCATTTTCTTCATCGTTGCATGGCATTCCACTCATTCTTCTCAGAAGTCAGTGCCAGGGGTTGTGCTGAAGGATGTGTACAGGGATGGTGCCAGCCCGAGTGCAGCACCTTTCTCTTCCATTATTGACCCAGTCGGCTGGAGGGTATCCTAAACTTGGGGTGTGTCCTTGCCCCACCCTCATAGGCACCTCAGGCTGGGCATACGCTAAATGAACTAGCAAAATTAAAGTTGCTGCTTTCCACATATCCTCTGAAGATCACATTCGTATCCTTCCCCGCCATTCATTCCATTCAGAAAAACAAGAAATGAAGAAGACAAGCGTGAGAAAAATGAGCATGGTTAACCGCATGTGGCGATTGGGAGAGCCATAGACACCGATCAACCCTGCACGACACAACGGCCACTGCCATCGGCGTTCTCTTCTTAATGTCTGAGGAAGTTCACATGCCTGGCCTAAGAATCCAGTAACTCCACAAGATTTGCACCAGACGGCCCCACCTCCCCCTTCCATTCCTACCTTATACAACCCTTGTAGCTGATTTTATTCCTGCAGTCAACATGCTGTATGGTCACAGAGCATCCTCAAGCTTCTGCTTCTGGATTTTCCCATTTTAACCTGGATCTGATGGCTTCCTAAAGCGTAAGGCAAAGATTCAGCTCTCATCTGCAACCACCCGAATGCAGACATCTATCCATGTGCACACATACACACACACACACACACACACACACACACACACACACACGTGAACAGGGCATACAGTGACCCCATCCTTCCCATAACAAATTTTCCCTGAAGTTAATTCTTTGTCTCTTGTACCCATTTAGATTTCTAAGAAGTCATAATTCATGAATTCTCTACAACCCCAGCAGAAGGAAGAATCGCCTCAACATATTGGAGTACTATTTTTTTTTCTTTCAGACATTCATTAGGAATCTTCTGTCTTTTTCTTTAATGAGCCGGTTTTTGTGCTTTGCAATTCTCATGAGGATTTGCTCTATAACCATCCTGAAAATTTGCTTATTCATGTGTTTCCGTCATCTGGGTTGGATATTTATTTCCTAGAATCTATCTCTTCCTCGTTCTCAGCTTAAGTCCTCACTTAATCAGATTTCACCTTCTAAGAAGTGAAATTTTGAGAAGTTGCTTAACTGAAAACATTGTGTATCTGAAGACAAACTCTCTCCCATAACGGAGGGTTTGCATACAAACAGACTTGCGGTGGGAAGTAATGTTTCCGCCATCACCTTGGAAGAGTGCGTGGCTAACGCCTGGTGCTGGCTCCCCTGCTGATTCCACACTAGTGATTTCCTGACACCCAGGGCACCCTGACAGCTCCTGGATGGACCGGAACTCTCTCATATGGTGGCGTCTGGTGGGCTCACAGGCAAAGACAGAGGCCGGCTGAAGCAACTAAGATGCTGGCTCTGGGGACTTCATCACTGAGGAGGCTGTGTGAACCACGCTTCCTCACATGCGTAGCAGTACCAGAAGGGCAGAATGGCGAATGCCATAGAGGCTTCTTAGTCACTTCCTGTCAACCTATTTGCCGAAGCTCATTCCCTGGAGCAAGTTCCACGGTCAAGATCAGAGTCGGCTGAGAGATGAACACAGAGGGAAGGAAACTGGAAGGCATCGCTTGCCTGGGGACTGTAGCATAACGATCACTATCCATGATCTCTGAGCACACTGGCACATCCAGAACACACTTACAGCCTATCAAGACCACTGCAGTCCCATCCAATCAGATGGCAAAGCCCATGGCTTCACTGCCCACATTATACCCAGATGTGGATTGGATGCTGAATGCTTCTCTCTGTGATGGAAAGAGGAGTGACTTTAAAAGACATGTTCTCTGTCATCTGTCCATCCACATGTGACTGCAAGGCCAGGATGGGACTTGTTAAGTGAGAAGAGGAAGAGAGAAGAAGCACCAAGAGATGGCAGATCCACAGCCACCGTGAAGTTGGGCTGGCTTTATTATGGCAGGAGTCTGTGTCTGGGTACAAGCCCAGTTATGTCCTTCAGAAGTAGTTCTCAAACTTATGATCTAACTTATAATTTCCCCTGTGTTTTTTTTTTGATTCCACCTTCTGGGAGCTTTTCTTGGAAATATCTGTCGTTTCTGATAAGAAGTAGGCCAAGTTTTCACGTGAGCATCTTTCTCCACCTCCTGTCTACCTACACAAAGTTGAAATTGCCACAGGCATCTTTACTTCTTGGAAGGAGTTCTGCCCCTTTGAGCCCAAATTTATGCAACTACTTTACAAAGCTTGGAGACATCCTAGACGTCTGAAAGAGCATCACACCACGACTCAAAAGCCTCACCCATGCAGGCCCCACGAGCCTCTGCAACAGGACAGCACTCAAGGGTCCTGGCGGTGCTCCTTGGAGAAGGAATGGGTTCAACCAGGGTCCTTTTACGGTCTGACAACAAATCCCCTGTCACATCCTCGCTCTGCTCTTTATCCTGAGGCCATTTCTTACTTTGACAGTCTTTTGCCAGCTAGAGTTGTATTTTCCAACTCAGTGAGTCTAGATGGGAGACCTGGCTTGCATAGTGAACAGTTCTTTCTTTAGCTCATCTTTATCTTCCCATCTCTGATCATATGGAGTGAACAGAAGCCAATTGGCATTTTCAATATTCTGCCGAGAAAACCTTATCTGCATACACGGGTTCATTTGGTGCACTTTCTGTTTTCTAGACGTTTTGCTACTGGTTTTGCAACTGCAGGTGCAAATAGTAGTTCTATCTGTCCATCCTAGCATCCACCAGCCTGGTTCTTGCTAGGCTGTCGGCCTCTGTAGTGGCCCCTCCACAGCCAGACCCAGTCCCAGTGCCTTTGGGTTTCGTGCCAGCAGTGTGTGCTTTCCCTCCAATCATTTCTGCTACCATATAAAGCAGCCTGGAACAGCATCATACAGATCATGTCACGAAGCACTGAACCTCCACAAAGCTCTGAGCCCCTACAAAGCTCTGAATCCCTGAGAGATGACATCGCCATTCCCACTGCAGAGAACATTCCATCGGGAGATACACCAAGGTCTCTGTCATGGGTGATATTCAAGGGAGTCATCACCGAACTTCTGGAGGATAACACTTGAGCATCCAGTGAGATGCTTTCAGTGTTTTCCATCCCTAATGGAAACGTGCAGCTGAGAGCTCGTGATTTCTCTGGAGTCCTGTGTCCAGTTGGACCAATGGGAAAGGCATTTACTTGGGACTTCACAAAGGGCCGCTGGCTGGTCTTTGCCTCAGTGTGCTTCTGTAACCAATCACAAAAGTCATTGGAAGTACCGGCTTCAGGGGTGTCTGTGACCTTCCACACGTCCCTCCTGCTTCTCCAGGGTTCTCATTTGTACTTGAGCAAGGCGGGGAAGCCTGCTCTTCATCATCTCTACCCACCGAAACACTCTGTGACAGGGTAATCTGAGAATTTAAACAAACCTTCTCCATCTGGACGCCGCACTTTCCGTCAGAACACAGCGCAATGTCAGTATGTGAGAAAACTGAAACAGTGTCTATGCCTTCATTTCATTCTCTTGAGGTAGTTGTACAAGGAGGCTTCAATTCAGCCTGTCAGTTTTAGAGTAGGATATGTCTTGATCCAAATCATCCCTTTCATTGTTCCCCTCCATCTCTCCCAACCCCATCCGTTCTCTCAAGTTACCTGGCTCCATTTTCACATCTGTGCATTGAATATGAAAACTACACTGGGCCACCCTTTCTGTCTTCATTTGTCTGACCTCTCTCCTTGATCTGCTTTAACCCCAACAACACATGTTCAAGCTTCCGGGTATTAATTTTGCTGTAGTTGTTCAAAGGTGTTACACTACGGGAATGCTGCCCTGCACATTCTGTATTTCATTGTGTGTGTGTGTGTGTGTGTGTGTGTGTGTGTGTGTGTGTGTGTGTAGGTATTTTTAGGAAAATGAATGCAACTGGAAAAAATTATGTTAGTGTATTATGTTAAATGAAATGAGTCAGGCTAAGATAGACAAAAGATACATGTTTTCTCTCTTATATGGAAGTTTGATGTAAATTATAAATATCCATGTAGATCTGAAGACCACGGTTTGAAGCTAGCCTGGGCAGAAATGTCCAGACTTGTATCTTCACGAAATTGCTCATAAAAAGCCAGAAGTGGTGCTGTGGCTCATGGGGTACAATGCTAGGCTTGAGCAGAGAGTCTCAGGAACAGTGCCCAGGCCCTGTGTTCAGGCCTTGGCAAAGCATGTATACATATACATGTATATATATTCATGCATGTAAACATACAGAGTCATATGCATGTCTACACAGTATTTATGTCCTGAATTCTTTTAGGGGAAGTGCCATGAGATTCCCAAATGCTGATTTACTAATAAATTTGATCCCAAGGGAAGCTAGTAGGGGTAAATCTCTCCCTTAAGATATATCAATTAAGCTGGGCGCGGTGACTCACCCCTGTAATCCTAGCTACTCAGGAGCCTGAGATCTGAGGATCAAGGTTCAAAGCCAGACCGGGCACAAAAGGACCTGAGACTCTTCTCTCCAATTAACCTGTAGAAAATGGGAAGTGGGGCTTGGCTCAAGGGTAGGGTGGTAGCCTTGAGCTGAAGAGCTCAGGGACAGCACCCAAGATGACTTCAAGCCCCATGACTTGCCCCTCACACACAAAAGATATATCAACTACCCCTCTGAAAGTGACCTCGTTCATTCGTCCAACTTGAACTTAGCTTCACAAGGGTGTGAGAGTTAAATCATAGGGTTAGAACTAAAGGAAATAGTCACTTAATGAATGGGGGCTCAATTTGCACACAACAATCAGAACCTCCACTGTATTTACATCTACTTGGCAAAGTCATGTTTACTCTCAGCTTGTTTGCTTAGCAGACAAACTAGAACTCATTCATGAGAACACACTTGGTGGTGATTAACAAAAATGTCCCCACAGACATGAAAATGGAGTGTGTCCTTTCTGCTGTGAAATGGATCCAAATCTACAAATTGACAGAAAAACTCATTTTTTCAGGAGACTGAATTTACTCAGAGATAGTAGTCTCTCAATCTGGCGATCCTGACCCAGAAATGGAAGCGTTATGGTACCTGGAGACCTTGTCAAACACAGCACCATTTACAGTCACAGGTGTAACAGTTGGAGTGTACATATTGAAAATATTTAATCCAAAGAACTTTATTACTCTGGGCTTTATTTATATAAGCTACTACTGAGGATAAAAAGAGACACTACATATGAAGTTATTTCATAAATTATAGGCTGCTACTAAAATTTCAGGGCTTACTTTTGTGAGTAGCTTTATTTATTTCTAGTGAATTCTTCTTTTTTTGTTTTCCTTTTGCAGGAGAGATTGAACTCAAGGCTTTTCACCATGGAGTTGCAGGTGCTCTATCTACCCCTTAATGCACGCAACCAGCCCTTTAAAGGTTTGTTAAATGGAAAACTGTATCACATTCTAAGCAAGATATTTACGTTGTTTAGAAAAACTAGTAGTTTCTAAAATTATTTTAAGTATTTTATATGTAATGTTGCATGCCTCTTAAGACATTATGTGAGTACAATATGTACATTACAGTTTATATATAGTTAATAACTATTATAGTATAAGTTAACACATTTAATAGCATAATAATGATTAATAGTATTAATTGATAATATATAATACAGTAATGATAGTTGTTATACATATGAATACATAATATGATACAACTCATATATTTATCCATTATATTACCACACTAACATTCTATATTACTCTATTTGTATTATATTATATTTAATATTATATTTTATTACATGTATCATATGAATATATGGATTTTATACTTCAATAAAGATAATGACTTAATGTTCAAAACAAAGTATGTTATAAATACTTTGTAATCTAATGATTAATTCTCCTGTATTTAATTTTAAATGTAGTAAAGGAGTGTGTCTTCTCCAAATGTTCCTATTTCTCCTATTCTCATTTGCTACTCATTTAATCAGAAAATATTTCCTTTATTCATTGAAAAGTATTTCAAAATTTAAAGCAACATGTTATATAATTAGAATAGTCTGCATACAGAAATTTCTCTCTTCAAGTTGGTCTCTTTTGAAGGGCTAGATTCCTAAGTGATTCAGAGTTACTGAGCCAAAGTTATGAGTCTGATGCAAATTAACAATTCTCTTTGGGATAGCTTCTAAGTTTGTACTGCTTTGCACTTTTTCAGGTAACATGAAAGAATTCTTGCCATGAAATAAGCCTTCCAATGTGAAGCCTGATATTTATAAGGCTATCTCTAAATGCCATGCAAAGTCAGTGCTTTATTCCTTGTCAGAAGTGAGAGGCATGAGCAATGTGAGGCTGCAGGTGAGTGGGGTAATACATAGTTTCTCACCAAGAAGATCTGGGTCTGTGTTTATTGTTGTTTGGTTTTGTGTACTTAGTTTTCTCTGCTTGGTTGTGTCTTGGCTCATTTTATAGTCAGCATGAATTCTGAGATGCCTCTGATGAGAATTCAAAAGTTTTTTGCTGGCATTTGCTCTATCTGATTTATTTTTTGACACACGGGATAGAAAGAGAGGTCTATAGACCAGGAATACAGTTCTCTGAACATTCTCCACACAGTAGAACTCAAACAAGAGGAAACAATGCATCACATTGAGTTGTGGTTGATTTTGATCTCGTAAATTCCATGTTGGTAGATTTTCACTTTCACGACATGAGAAAAAAATGAACAGCACGCTGCACAGAGATCTTCTTTAATGTAATGGGTAACAATAAGTATTGAAAAGAACCTTTTGTTTATTCAAAGCTTTAGAGACATTTCAGTATTGTAGATAACCTCTAAACCCAGTGTGTGAGAAGAGAAGAGAAATCACTGTCACTTCTGCATGATCTAAATTCAATGTACTTTCAAGTTTTAAAGCTTCACCAACAGTTTAATTTGATCGGCACAGATGGTGGAACTGGAGCAAGCTTTGGCCTCAAGTTAGACCCCTAGATGTCACCTCTTCAACAAATATTTATGGTATGCCATACTATGAACTCATCCTTAGGTAAATTGGTGGGGAACAGCTCAGATTCTTTTGGAGATTGTATCTTAGCAAGGGAGAAAGACTGAAAACAAAACGATATTTATTACATAATCACAGCATGGATAAAGAGTTGAAAAAATTGGTAAGTTGCATTGAATATATTTAATAAAAATAGATCAGTCTTCAAAAATGAACAGACAACTGAACGAAGCTCCTCAAGGAACTGAGAGTCAAGAGATAAAAAGAAGTAGATAAGAGATGGACAGAAACCTTTGGAGAAAAATAACAGCCCTTGTAAATATACAGAGAAAGGAAAAGGGCACTCAACATAGGCCAGGGTCTGAAAGGAAAGTCAGAGAGGTAACTTGAAAAGTTGTAATCCAGCAGGTGGATAGCAAACGTTGAAATCAACAGGTAGGTCCTAATCTAGGAAAAGCCTTGAATTGTGGGTCACAGCACCCAGGACACAGCAAAAGGTCATGGATTGAGATCATGGTAACGAAGATCATCATAAAAGGGATATGGTCAGGAAATATAAGGAGAGCGTGCATGATGAAGAAGGACAAAGTAACTGTGGGTGATTAAACAAGATGCTAATATGATCTGACTTGCAGTTTAAAGATGAATCAGAGAAGAAAGAATCAGAAACTCTTTGGAGGCTATTGTGAAACAATCTAATTTCCAACTAACCTCTGTTAAGAATATAGACACTGTGATGGAGGCTAGAGTGCAAATTAATAATATATCTTCCACATGTATAGTTCAACTTAGAATACAAGCATTCATATAATTACAGGAGACAAAGATATAGGGGAAAAAGTTATAACGATCTGTGTTCTGCGAGTCTCCATGTTCTAAACCTTACACAGAAAGAATGTGGTGAGAATAATGTTGAGAAATAATCCAGGAAGGTGTGGGACTCTCTGGAGACTGGAAAAGGCTCATTTAAAGGAGTCACTGGGTCAGAAACCTAAGTCTTGGATAAGAGTAGGAAAAAAAGAGTAGGAAAAAAATGGAGACAGTGTCTAAGGACCACACACAGGACACATGTGAGAGTTGAGGAGTGTTACCTGAGCAAGAGATGAGGTTTGCTAGAGATGGATAACTCTGGAATGCTACCACTTACTCACCAGCATGCCACATAAAAATGGGAATTAATAGCCAGGCGCAGTGGCTCACGCCTGTCATCCTAGCTACTCAGGAGGCTGAGATCTGAGGTTCAAGGTTCAAAGCCAGCCCAGGCACAAAAGGACCTGAGACTCTTATCTCCAATTAACCTCTAGAAAATGGGAAACGGGGCTTGGCTCAAGGGTTGGTAGCCTTGAGCTGAAGAGCTTAGGGACAGCGCCCAGGCCGAGTTCAAGCCCGATGACCTACAGAAAAAAAAAAGAATTAATAATGTATGGGAGGTAGCATTCCTGAGGAAGATGAGGAAGGATGAGGTTCAAGTCCCAGAAAGAATAGGTAATTGACAAGAGGATGAACATACTTACTTGGCAGGAGTGAAAGGGTCTTCCTGTTCGATGCTTCCTGTGTTCAGGGAGTGTTAGGGTGCATACAAGAGGGTGGAAGGTGTTTAATCTCCTGTTAAGAAAGCATAGCTTTTCCCCCTCTGATGCATCAATTAAGGATTGGCTTCCTGACTCTAGTGAGAAAACCCACTTTGTTTGGATCGTGCTGGCATGGATTTTCAAACATGCTGCACGACTGCAGTGAGGAGAGCCAGGCTGGCATGAGTGGCCCTTTGTAGGGATGGCAGAGGGGTATTGTCTGCGTCAGTGCCCACGAAGACTCCTGAGCTGGTTGGGGCTGGGCTGGCACTCATCCTGTGCCCGGGACTGCTGGGCGCAGACACCAGTAGGACGCTTTGGAGAAGGTGTTGATCCTTATTCTAGATCTTCTCCAAGCAGCAAAATCACAGCGTGGACTTCATGTCCTGCCTGTCTAAGAAAGCCTCAGAGCTCTTGAAGTCCTCTGATGTTGCCCTCTCTTCTGTGCGTTGCTCCTTGTTTCGGTGAATGTATAGGGACGTTTCACCATTCTGCAGCCTCGGTCAGTGCTCTCCCCATCATCTCACAACACACTGGCTTTCTCTTTGGGATTGTCCATGGCCAAATCCTATGCTACTGCATCTCCTTTATTGTCATTATTTAAATAACATACCAATAAAATTTCTTTCTTAATGTTTACTACTAGCTTATGTACTATGTCCAGAATATGTACTCCTTCTATGGAGATAACTTCCACTTACTGTAGGGGGTCAAGATTTAGTGGTGGCCTCTACTTTTTCTCTAGGTTTAGTTATGCCCTCTACTTTTACAATGACAGATGAGTTGATGGGACATCTGTCACTTGTGAGTGGAGGCTATAAGAGATGGCCCCGTGTTCACATGCTCTCTTTCTGCTCCATCTCTAGATCTTATGTGCTAACAAATGAATATTTCCCAGTATTGACCCCCATAATTGACTGTAATATGCAGAGCATCACTGATTAGCAATGACAGACATGTGATTCAAGCAAGAAAGAAAGGTAAAGAAAAAAGAAAGCCTGAAGTCACTGGATTTGTTAGGGTTGTTTGGTCCTGCAGTACGACATGTTTACCCTCACTGACAGAAATGGGCATCAGTGTGAATCAGCTTTACTGTTTCTATGACTGGGAAGCCTGAGGCTATGGCTGCCGGGTGGACAGTGGGCAGTAAACCACCCCTGGCAGGGTTTCAGGAGCATGTGTGGCATATGAGGTTGCAGAAGTACCAGCAGAACTGCCCATCACAGGATCTGGGGGGTGGGGAGGGACAAAGGCATTCTAAGAAGAATGCTGCTGTAGGCAGAGGAGTTTACCAGGGTTGCTAATGGTTACATTTGCTTAATCTCTATGAAAAGAAGATGAGATCAGAAAAGGGCTGTCCAGTGAAAATTCTCAGAAGAAAGTCTATAATTCAGAGACTCAGAAGGGGCTCGTGCACTGTAACTGCTTCCCAATCATCAACCTTTTAGACACCTAGGCTGATTAAAATTCAGTCATATGACAAGGACCAAATCAAGGAGGTCATTACACTCTTTATGAAGCAACTGTAATTTTGCTGAATTACCTTCATTGGACACAATGATTTAGGCAAAAAGGACTGGCTGGGCTTTTCCATGAAATCAGCTCAAAGAATCAGAAACTGAGTCTAGAGAAATAAAAATACATGTCTGAAAAATAACTTCAGATGTATTTACTGAAACCATACATATGTGAGGGAATCCTATTTTCAAAGATCTATCAATCTAGAGATAAAATGAGGCTGGTCCCCCAAATTGTAATAAGAAACAAGCACACTAAGAAATACATATGCTAAAGGCATATATTCATATATATATATGGATATTATGTATATATAATGGATGAGGCAAATCAAATGAAAGGTATAACTGACAATGGATGGCTCCTGCTTATAATTCTAGTTTCTAAAAGATCTTAGGATCATGGTTTGAACCTGGGGGGGAAAGAAAGTCTAGGATACTCATCTCCAATTAGCCACCAAAAAGCTTGAAGCGGGAGGGTGTGGCTCAAGCTGTAAAGTGCTGATCTTGAACAAAAGACCAGGGACAACACGTAGAGCTCTCATATCTTCTGCTTATTCTCCATCTTCGTTGGGTATAACGTCAAGCTTGTAATTTTTTAATATATTAGCCAGAACTGGTAATAGTCAGCTAGACATGCTTTGGGTTCAATGCTTTTGGCTTATGGAATTACTTTAATCAGACAGACAGCAGGTATGGTCTTAAAAGCCAAATTGGGGTTAGCAAGAAAGCAATCAAATGGAACATAAAAGAGAAACTCGAATTCAGCAGTATGCAAGAGAACAGAGACAGAACACAGAAAGAACAGAGATGATCAGAAATTCTGAGCAAGGAATAAGAGAAGGCTGGGGATAGCCGGATAGAAAGAGGGATACTTCATCTATGGGGTGCCCAGTGGTTAGTTTTAAGGTTTCTATTCTCCTGGGTTTTTGCCTACTTTGCAAACAGCCTGGAGTGTTCACGGGGCATGAAAGGTGTCATTCTGTGGGGAGGACCGGGCCAGAGCTCTTGGGCTACACGTTTTATGACATTTGTGAAAGAACATGTCCCCGAGGGAAAAGGAAGCCCTGCATTCCCATAGACTGGAATGGTGAGAAGAACAACTTGATCCATGCTGGCTGACCTTCATAGAACTATAAACAGTGTCCTCCCAACATTAAAGGACCTGCTGACCCCAGTGGTGTGTGGTCTACGATAATTCCATGGGCCAATCTTTCCCGATATTCTGAAAGCTCATTAGAAGGATCACAACTGGCTGGTGCAACATCTTCCTTCCTGTGTATAAAAGTAAGTGGGGAATGAATGAGCAAGTGGATGAGCAGACACATGCCTGGAGTCCATTGTGTGTAGATCTGTATTCTCCATCCAACTGGAAAGATTTAGACAATCGAGCAGCTATGTCTTCCCATGTCTCTCAACAAAGCAACCAAACAGGGAAGGGGCCAGTGTTTGGGAGAAGTAGGGAACATGCTATTTTGTCCTTTCTTGTTGGTTTACTTGGTTACCACCATTATCATTAATTAACTACCATTTGTCTTTTTGACTTCTTGACACTGAGAATCCAATGTCTTTGTCTGGATATGTGGATTGCTACTCAAACAATTTCAAGCAGGTCCCTCAACTGTGCTGAGCCTCTGTTCCCACTGTAAACAGGAACAATAGTGCTCAAAGCTGGTGCTCTACCACTTGAACCAAAGCTCTACTTTCAGTTCTTTAGTGAAACTGGAGATACGAATATCACAGACCTTCCTGCCTGAGCTGGCTTTGACCCACAACCCTCAGATCTCAGCTTCCAAAGTAGGTAGGATTACAGGAATGAGCCACCATGCCTGGCTATACAGAAACATTTGATACATATCTGCCATAGGTTTGCTCCACAGTATTTTAAAGGCCTTTTGGTTCCAGAATCAAATCTGAATAATATGAAAATTGAAATATGCTCCAGACATGTAGAGAAACAGCTTTGGCCAGGAATAAAATTGCCACCAATAATGGCTTTCTTCTAGGTGCCATTGATTCATCCCTTTCTCATGTTGGATGGTCCAACATGCCAGATATTTTTACTGAAGTATAAAGTATAGGTAATCTCTATTGTCTGGAGTATTCTAGATAATAGTCTTTTTATGAAAAATAAATAAACTATATTATAGTTTCTAAGGAGTTTCATATATAAGTTCCACCTTCACATTTTTATTAACTGCAATTAGTTGCATAGGGGAGTTCAGTTTTCTAAGGAGTTTCTAACTCCTTTGTCTTCATCTAACAATGAAGAAAGTGGATGGTATTATCAAGACATATCATATTCATAAACTGACTTGGTGAATGGTAACTCCTTTGTGCATCTACTTATAAATAATAAAATATAAAACAAATAAGTGATATTATAGTTTCTAACTCCTCAGTCTGAAGGGATGGAGAAGGTGAGTGATGAAATAGAATGAGACATGAACATTAACAGTGGGATACCAGTTGGAAATTAGAATCTTCCAGTTTTAAAATCTATCTAGGCAACCAGTTACATACTATATAGATTAATTTGGGGAGAGCTCTGGTCATTGCTGACTTGCTACATGAAGCCGCAGAGGAAGCTTTGAGGAAATTAAACTAACTGAAAGGCGAATCTCATCAGATTGCCAGCCAATCTCCTCTCCAGACAACAGGACTGCCTCTTAGCTCTCTAAGGACACCTTGAACAATACTTACTGCTGATGAAATCACCTTTTGAATAGTCACACCTGGGCCACTGACTTTTCCATTCTGTGGTGACGATAAGATTAAAAGTATGAAATTTTATTCACCTTTATCATAATGTCCTCTCTGCCCTAAGTTTAGATGCTTGTCGGGATTTCTTGCTTCCTCATTTATATGATTCATTTTCGGTGTCGATTCTTTTTCTGTGTTGAAAGGCCAAATGTCTCCTTGAGCAAGCTTTAAGCATAATTAGGTTATGTCAAAATACCGAGGAAAGTATAACATATTCTGTAACTGTGAGCCACATTTGTTTTACATTAGCTAAATTCTTAGCCAATGACTAAAATCTATTGTTATTCTGTTAAAAGTACAATCGAAAGGGCTTTATGAGTGGAAGAAGAAACTTTTCAGCTCTATCCCCATTCAAAACAATACTCTTGTCAAGTGGCATTATCACCAATTCCCTACAGAGAAGCCAAACTGCAGAGAGGCCAGGTGACTTGCAGAGGTGCCCCTATTCAACGAGCCGTCCCGTTTTCAGCACATTGAACTCCATGAGGCCACACTGGTTTGCAGGAGCCATCCACACAGCCATTAAGAAGCTCTTATTAGTTTTCTAAAATGTACTATTCCATTTTAAATCAAGGATGTAGTCCACTTGTCCACATAGCAAGAAGAAGAAAGTTAAAACGATACTGCTGTTCTTTTAAATGGTTTCTGTCTTGTTCTTAAAGTACACACAGACACACACACACACACACACATAGACACACAGACACACACATACACACACACACACACACACACACACACCCCTGAGTAATAATAAGAGCATATTTCTGATCAATAATGATATCTACAAGTTCCATAGTAAGGTGTCAACTCTATGATCCCTTCAGCCCACCTATGTCTTGCCACACATCAAATGCATGGTCTATATTGCCATTATTAGCCCAGGTGAGGCACATAAGAGAAGGACAGGAAGTGATGTGTTCCGGTGGTGGAACAGTGAGTCTGCTGAAGAGCTATGTGGCCCCCAGAGCTTTGCTTCTCATCTGTGGCTTTGGTTCCTTCAGCCCAGCTCGTCTTATCTCTCCCTGGTCTAGACCTGTTCATGGCTTTGAGGTGTAAGCGATCATTCAGTTTGCATTTTCCAGATGTATTGAAAACATATAGAAACATGTTTGGCAGCAGATGTGGTTTAATTCTCCGAGGTTTAAGGGGGAGCACTGAAACCTCAGCATCTTTTCCACTGGAAGCTGTCACCTGTGCCTGGCGAATCCTCGGTAAGTCTCAATTCCAGGCATCATGTCTGGTGGAAAATTACCAGGTTTGGAATTGCAAATCCAGAGAGAAATGCTTTTCAATTTATAACAGGGTGGCATTAGCGATTTAAAATAAGCAGAGACACAAAATAGAAGAATCTTACTAATGCTAGATCTATGGTTGATCTAGAAATGGGAACGGCTGCACCACATGGCAGTGGTAGAAAAGAGAACCTTCTAGAAGCTTTGCCTGTTGTGTTAAAGGTCACTGCAGGGTCGGGGGGGTGGGGCGTTCACTGCAGAGCCAACTCCATGGCTATTGCACTACGTCCATCCGACAAAGGTCAAGGACTGGGTGAGGCACACTGGCTCTTTAAATCCACTGCTTTGGTGTAGAATGTCCTCTGAAGCACCTGATCATTCAAAGCCAGTTCTTCATTTCTCTAACCTCAGTTTCTCCTCCACGCATTGCTTCCCAGCCAGTGCCGGCCTCCCTTGCTGCAGGTCTCAATGCCTGGTCCACTTCCTGACAGCCCTGGAGGAAGAGCATTATTTGGGGGTGAGTTACTTGGGTGTATGTTCCCAAAGCTTTGTATGAATTTAATACACGATGCCAAGTGAAGGCATCTACCTCGCGTGTCTGATGGAGTACAATTCTGAAGATGGAGCAAAAAGAGAAGGCCAAAAACAATGACAAATGTTTGCATCTAAGCACAAATAGCTCGCTCATTTCCGGCTGTAGCTTCCTTAAATGCTCCCAGAAGCCACGGACATCATTTCATCTAATTTAAAGACACTGAGGCATCATTGAGAAATTACTGAAACCCCGTCTTCAGTGGGCTCATTACTGCTGTGCCAGTCCTAGTTAGTTAATGTTGCGTTTTCTAAAATCGTATTTTCCATAGACTCATTACGAGTCAAAGACAAAAGGGAAAAATGCAGACTAATCAGTGCTTAAGTGGTAAACAATATACCTAAATAGAGGCTTAGTGGAAGATGCCTGGACATAGGCCCCAGCTTTCCTTGCCTCTGCTGTGCAGGAAATGGGATGGCATGAACACTCCTTTCCTGATTTCCTTCAGTTTTGTCGAAAATGCAAGATTCTCACTGTATCTCTCCTAGGCAGGTCTGCATACCCTGTGGATTCATTGGGAATTATGGCAGAGTACAGTTCCCAGGATATCAGTGTGTCTTCATCTCCCAGGGGCCTGCATGGAGCACGCTCCGGGGTCCAGTGTGATATCTCACCACATCCTCACGGATGAGCCACGGCCATTAACTTTTCTTTCTTTTTGCCAGTCCTGGGCTTGAGCTCAGGGCCTGAGCACTGTCCTTGGACTTTCTCAAGGCTAGAGCTCTACCACTTAAGCCACAGCACCACTTCTGGCTTTTTTCTTTGTATGTGGTACCGAGGAATCAAACCCGGGTCTTCGTGCATGCTAGGCAAGCACTCAACCACTACGCCAAACTCCCGGCCTGGCACGGCCACTAACTTCAATGGAGCTTCATGGGGGTCGGGGTGAGCATACCCTCCTCCGGTGGCCTGCTGAGTTCTGAGAAGGTTGACTCTCACCTAAGGCTTAGGGATGAAAGATGTTTCTCAAGTAATGCCTGGGAATCCACACGTGGAGGGAGGGGAGAAAGCGGTGGAACGGAGGGAAGTCAGCTCTGGTGTGAGCAGCAGACGGCCTGGCTTATTTTGTTAAGAGCCTGGAGGCTCTGAGGGTCTTCAGAGCAGTGTCTGGGCTGAATGGGGTGGCCAGGGTTCCCGGCATGGAGCCTGCTGTGGAGAAGGCATGAACTTAGGCCAACTCTTGGCAGCCCAGACACCCCTGAGGTGCCACCTAGCCCGTCACCCATCCCTGGGGGCAGCTGTCCCATCCAACTTTGAAGGCAAGTGGGTGACATCATCAGCGTCCTGAGCAGCTGTCCATGAGCTAAAGTGACCTTGTCACTGCTCCTGCGACAATTGTCGTTTATGTACAAACAGCATGGGAAGACACACAGTTAGAGTCAGTCCCCAGGTCTTCAGCTTCGGGTGACCCATGAAGAGGGAGAGAGAGAGAGACAGAGACAGAGACACAGAGACAGATAGAGAGAGACAGAGATACAGGAACAGACAGAGACACAGAGATAGGGACAGACAGAAAGACAGAGACACAGAGAGAGAGGAAGGGTGAGAGACAGACACAGAGAAACAGAGAATGTATGGGAGAGAATGAAAGGCAGACGGGAACCTGTAAGAGGAAAAGTAGTTAGGAAGTACCATTTACTTGATGTCAAATCATGTCTGACTTCATGGTAAGGGATGGAGAGCCCCGGTGTCATTCCACTTCCCCCACTCTCGCGGGAATAAGACATAGTCAAATGGCCTTTTACACATGGAGAATCTGCAGCTCACGCAGCTGACCCCTTGATCTTATGGGGTCTGGTGTGGTGCAGAACGTAACACCCCTCCCCCAGCTCCTCTGTATCTGAGTACACACTCACCTCCAGCCACCACTAGCCACTGTGAGCAGTGTCAGGAGAGGAGCCTGTGTGCACGGAATGGAGATGAGGAGCGGCTTAGAGTATATATTAAATATGCACATTCACCTGCCTACTATAATGCTACCTTCTTATACCTTTTCTAATGCTACCTTTTTTTATCTCATTCATCATATCTTCTAAGAGACAAACGTTTCCTCTTGTTTCTGAGACATAAGGAGAAGAAGACCACACAATGAGCAGGTGATGAAACCTGCTGGCATGTTGGACTGACTCACATTGGCGTTACCTTCTGCCCAGCCCAGAGCCACACACATTGCCCTGCCCTGTGTTCCATCTGAGCCCCAAGACCATGGCACAGCAGGGGACCCCTGTGGCAGGAGCCGGATGTTCTATTTCCATGCTGTCTTCCTGGGCAAGTGAGAAGTGTGTTTAAAATCACTTGGCAAGCCATGAGATGCTCTAGTGAGCGCCTCTGTATGCACGCACATATAGGCATACATGTATACGGAGGCATACATGTACATCTGAACAGGACTCACAGGCGGCCTGTGGTCCCTCTGGAAGGTTCCACATGTGTTGAATATGTTGAGGTCATCTACCCTGATACAGAGACCTACTTGTGAATCACTAGTGTCGCCTCTGACATTTCATCCCAACAACATGACAGAGGCCTGCACACACGCACTCATGCTCCCTCCTGGAAACTTTTACTTGAGGGACTGGGTTGGCTCTCTCTCCTACTCTGTCTTGGGGAAGCCCTGTGCAAGTGAGAATGTGGCTGAGACTTTAATCTCTAAGGGTCAAAAATGATTAAAAAATTGAAAAAAACACAAAAGAAATAATATTTGATCTCAGGTAAGGAGCATGGCCTAGTGGTGGAGTGCTTGCCTAATACACACAAAGCCCTGGGTTCAATTCCTTGGTACCACATACATAGAAAAAGTGGCAAGTGGTTCTGTGGCTTAAGTGATATGTGTTGTAGCCTTGAGAAGCCTAAGGACAGGGCTCAGACCCTAAGTGCAAGACCCAGGACAAAAAGAAAGAAAGAAAGAGAGAGAGAGAGAGAGAGAGAGAGAGAGAGAGAGAGAGAGAGAAAGAGAGAGAGAGAGAGAGGAAGGAAGGAAGGAAGGAAGGAAGAAAGAAAGGGACAGAAAGAAAGAAAGAAAGAAAGAAAGAAAGAAAGAAAGAGAGAGAGAGAAAGAAAGAAAGAAAGAAAGAAAGAAAGAAAGAAAGAAAGAAAAAGAAAGAAAGAAAGAAAGAAAGGGAGAGAGTGAGAGGAAAGAGCTAGGCACTGGTAGCTCATGTCTGTAATCCTAGTTACTCAAGAGGCTGAGATCTAAGGATTGCAGTTCAAAGCCAGCTCAGGCTTTGACTCAGCTCAGACTCTCAAAGACATCTCTAGTTAACCACCAAATACCCATACATAAAGGTGTGCCAGTGGTAAAGCACCGGCCTTGAGTGGAAAAACTAAGGAAGGGTACTTAGGTCCTGAGTTCAAGAGCTAGTATTGACAACCCCTACCCCCCCACACATACACCAAAAGAAAACGTTTAAAAGAATGAAGAAGAGGAAAGGCAAACCAAATAACTGCAATCCTCAACTCCCAGAACAGGGGGCAGTGGCTGTAACCCTTGTGAGAAGCCTCGCTTTAACACAGATGGGCTCCAAAGAGGTAAGGCAATATTGTCTGAACCTGAAGCTGACTGGTTTGCATGCACCTGCAGCTCCTCTATGTGCTCTAACCTGCCGGATGGAGCACAGCATGGAAACTTGATTTGAGGAGCTCCATTTCTGTGAGCTGCATGAGCAGAATGCCCACAACAGTGCTTGCTTGTCCAGGGTGGGTCAGCTCCTACCCCTGCCTGTGAAGGAGAGCTCCAGGCCAGCCTTCTCCATGGGGAAGTGAGGGGCAGAATCCCGCAACACACTGTTTAGGGCGTGCACATCAGGGCAGTTTCCAGAGGGTTTCTTTAACTCTGCAAGCATCTTTTAGCTGCAAATTTCCAGTCACAGTCTCTAATCAATTAGCTAACTAGCTCCCCCTCTTGAAATTTCCCTTCCAGCCAACAAACTTTAGATTGCTAGGAAAGCCGTGGAGTGAAATCAGGTCAATCTTAATCTGCATTGCTTTTTGGGATTGTGTTTTCCCTTCCCCTCCCCCCAAAATGTGAATACATTAACACCTGCTGTGTCCAGAGGCGAAATCTGTAACTGTGTCATTATTTTAATGAGACTTAATAGCTTCCAATCATCTTTTTTTGACACAGCCCAAAAAGGAAAAAAAAATAGTCATAGCTATTTATCTGGAGAATTAGCTAAAAGCTAATACTGGCTTAAAAATTAAGGAAAGAAAAAAAAGAATAATAGAAATGTTTTCACCCTAAATGTTTATCGGAACTGTGAACTATTTAATAGAACACCACACTATCTACATTATTATTCTGTGCTTTTACCATTTGGTTTTCATTTTGAGCCAGTCATTTTCTTCCCTATACTTATACTAAAAAAGAACGATTTTTTTTGCCTGTTTCTACCATTGAATCAAGATAGTCTATAAAGTTCAGTGCATGTCTAGCTGAGACCCTACAGGAAAGAGGCCTGACAAACTCTTCAAGTATATTCCTGGGCTGCATTTCTGAATCGCAGGGAGTGGAAGTCATTCTCCATGCTTGAATCTCAATATCCGAACAGTCCCACCTCATTGGTCTGGGGTTGACCAGCTGTCTGTCATTCGTTTCAGGGGTTCTGCCCTGCTTGACGTGACTGCACACACAACACTGGGACTGAAGATGGGCAGGGGCCTCTCATTTTCTCTGGTCCTCGTTGGTGTGACACATCTTCCCCAGCCTCCAGATTTTTAGTTATCACTGTCACAGGCATCTCCAGGCCATGACGTCCACTGTGACCCCAGGCTGTCAGGCGAGCCAGTTGCAGACTGATTTTCTCTCTGGTGGTGCTGTGGAGGCTGTCTTCACCCGGTGGTCTGTGCTCTGTGCTCCGCTCTTCCCTGGATGCACCTGCATACAGCTGGCTTACTTACCTGAGAAGCCTTATTGTAGGTGGCGGTCACCGTCAGTGGTCTGGAGAGTTAAAGCTCCACCTGTGACCTGGGAAACCCCCTCAGCCTACTGTGGGTAGACAAAGGGATGACAGCTGCACGGGTAGCAGGACGGCCTGGGCCATTGCTGGCCTGGATTTGTGGCTGCAGAAATACCTCCAGGAAGTGAGAATGCCTGCTCATTCCCCAGAGCTTGCTTTCCTCGTCCATCGTGCAGAGGTGCAGCCCCTTGTGTTTCCTTCCCAGCCATCATTGCTTCCTTGGGGACAACACCAAGATCCCGGACATCTCGTGTAAAGCTGACTTCCCACTCAAAGTTTCTTCAAGCCTCCCAAGTATCGTTTTCGAGAAGTTTGTGCAGTGAAAGGTCCTGGCCCGCGGCTCATGCCAGCGTGAGCAGGAACTTCTGCTTCTTCTGCTCCAGGGGCTTTCATTTGTTCGTTTGTGGGGTGCTTAGGTTTGGACCCAGGACCCCGTCTCTGCTAGGTGAACACCACCACTTTTGCTCTCAGCCTTGTTTTTTATGAAACCAGACCTCAGTGGGTAACCCAAGAGGAACTCCAAGTCCTGCCTCCACTTCCCAGTGCCGGGAGTCTAGGCCTGTGCCTCTTGGGTCATCTTGCTGCAGGTGTTTGAGAGGGCACTCAGCCCTCCAGCCCCAAACCCCTAGATCCTCAGCTGCCTCTGATCCTCTTGCATGCTCCTTTTCCTTTCAGCCGTTGGATCTTCGGGGTTTTTAATTTCTGCTGCTCTTGACTCTCCAGATCTTCTTGGTACATTTAGTTTGGAATTATTCTTCTAACTGTTCCCATCCCAATACTCATTTCCACTGTTCAGAAAGACTCATTGCCTGAACTGTCAAACAAAACTTCACTGAGTGCTTTTGCATTCCCTGGTCCTTTCTCACTTCACCTCCAACCATTCCCAAACTGGCTAAGTTAGATCTAGGACCCGGGAGTGTTTTAGATTTCATTGCAATAGTAGGCATTGTATAGGTGTTGATGAAATCCTCTGTCTAATTTGTACTTCAGAATATCTGTATTCTTTCAAGTCTTCCTTTCCAAAAGTATTTATACTGACACAACAAGAACAGTAATAAGCATCCTTTTTGAGACTTCTCAGAATGTGGGGGAGGCACAGTCAGTTTTGGCATGTATAGACACTCCTTCAAAGCCTACAGGATTGTTTGCATCAGACATAATTCAATTAAACTGATATTTTTCTCTCATTGTTGAGAAGGATTTGAGACTTTATTTATTCTGAGAATTGGGTGGTCTAAATTCATACAAACAGGTTAGCTCCACATTCATACATTATTAAAATATTTAGTTACATTAAAATCTTGGGCCGGGAGTTTGGCCTAGTGGTAGAGTGCTTGCTTACACGCGCTCAGGTTCATGTGAGGCAAGACCCAGGTTCAATTCCTCAGTACCACATACCTAGAAAAAAACACTGAAAGTGGTGCTGTGTGGCTCAAGTGGTAGAACTCTGGCCTTGAGAAAAGCCTAAGGACAGTACTCAGACCCTGAGTTCAAGCCCAGGACTGGAAAAAATACATTAAAATCTCATTTATTATGCATCAAGAATCACAAGCAATTTGCTTTCAGGAAGATCGCCAAAACAGACGTATTCCATTCTATTTCCACAGAATGCATATTTTTCAAATATAAATAATAATAGGGACATTAGTCAGAATTTTTTTAACAACCACTGTATTCAAAATAAACAGGCCTACAGAAGAGAGTATGTGGTTTCCAGACAGTGGGGGGCTGGCTGCCCATAATAAGAGAGCTGGATGGAGTTTTCTGATGGCCAGTCCCTCTCCACTCCTCACAGCCATCTGGATATTTGTGCGGAGAGCAGATTGTCTGTTATGTCCATCAAGTGACTTCTCTTGCCCTAGAAAAGCACTACACAAAACATCAACCAAAGAAAGCTCATCTCCCCATCTTCCCTGTGGAAATCAGCTTTTTTCCAACTTTCACTGGTGGTCTGGTTATTAAACTCATCTGGGCAGACAGTGACAATGTCTGGGAGTGGGGGTGGATATTTAGGTAAGATTTTGAAGAAGTGGGTGAGCAGGGCAGGCTTCAGATGAGCAAGCAGTAAAAGGAGGCATCTCTGCTTGTTCACAGGTAGACTAAGAGCACAATATTGGCCAGATACCAGTGGCTCATACATGTCATTTGTAGCTACTCAGGAGGCCGAGATCTGAGGATTAAGGTTTAAAGTCAGCAAGGGCAGAAATGTCCTTGAGACTCTCATCTCCAATTAGCCATTAAAAAAGCTGCAACTAGTGCTGTGAATCAAGTGGTTGAACTCCAGCCTTCAGCAAAAATGCCAGGTGAGAGTGGAGGGCCTGAGGTCAAACTCTAGTATGCTGTTGTGTGACAAACACAGTATCCGTTTATTGGTGGAGTAAAAGTCTTCTTTTCCTGTTATTTCTCCCACTAAAAGAAGGAAGTTTGCTGCCATTTGTCTTCATCTACAAGCTCTAGAGCTCCTTCCCTTTTGTTTCTAAGAAGAAATAAATCACTGCAAGGCAGAGAAACCTCTTCTTAAACAAAACAGCCAGCATTTATGTGTGGTTTGCTGTCTGTTCTAGATTAGTGGGTCTTCTTAAAATGTGGCTGCCACTTTCAGGTTTCTCACATTAATTTGCTCAAAGTTTTTCTGCAGTACTGTCCAGAACCTTTCTAGAAGATAGCTTTCCTATCTATGGTTACAGTAGGACAAATATTTCCCAAAGTCAAACAGCAGCCACTTGCCAAATCAGCTGTAGCCATTTTATATCACACACTTGTGAGTTTTATTCCTCTTTATAAAATATGTCTCAAAATCACACAGTGGAGTACATTTTGCAAACTGTGATGCTGGGGAATCATCCCCAAAACCATTTTTATTTGCTGTAGAAAACTTATTTGTTAGTTTGCAATGGTAAGGACATGTATTTTCACTGACCGCTGCAGGGGTCAGGGGCTATAATTAGATAAGCAGATTCTACAAAACCCAAATGCCTTCAGGCTTTACCTTGACATGTATTTTGCCGGTAGAATACAATGGAATCCATGCAATTTCATTGAAACAGGGACAGTTTTGAGGATAGCTTAAGTAAAATATTTTCTATGAGCATCAGCATCAAGCTTATCAACCAAGGAATCCATATTTTCTGCTTCCTTATGCAAAAGAATCAGGGATGTACTCAAGTCTATTTGCAGAGAATAAAAGCTTATTCACAAAGCATGTATGGCAAGTTCTAGGATCCTATGCCTAAGAAGAATTATACTTGCCCAAGTCAGGGAGTAAAAGCAGGAACATTGACGATTTTTTCTTTTTTTTGAGGAAAAGTACCTGAGCTGAAGTCACAAAACTGAGCCATAAACCTGCCCATAAACACACACACACACACACACACACACACACACACACACACACACACACACAATGTCACCCACAACTACTTTTAAACTCACTTATTTTGACTACTTCTTTTGTCTTAAAGATGTGGACTCAAGAACACTTGCTGTAGGAAGAATCATTTTTCTTTTGCACACCTGCTCCCCGGCAGTCCCTGCCCTTGCTTTTGGTCCCCTGGGCCTTCCATCCTAGAATTCTATTCTGGCATATCCATAGCCGCATCTGGGTTCACTCTCTGAGGTGGATCTGCCAGGGCTTTCATTCTGAAACACCAATGGAGGGGTCAGTCTCTGTGTCTATCTCTGGACCTTCTCGGCCCATCACTGGCGCAGAATGGAAGCTGTAAGGTGTTTATGGCATTGAAATGCAGAAGGATCCTCCAGCCCAGCCCTCAGCCAGTGCTCTCACTGCATCCCTGGGACTGATGTGCCCAGCCCTAGATCATCAGCTCTGTTCCCAAGTGGCATTTGGCCGAAGGAACTTTGAGTAGGGCTGGAAAAATGACACCAGTGTCCAGGTGTCTTAAGACTGAGTGGAGACAGAGCACATCATGGAAAGGACCGGTAGCATCAACACATTCAGGTTGCCGGGAGAGAGACTTCAGATCTCCGTTTGGATAAGAAGCAAAGTCATGGGAGATGAGGTCTGGGATGTGACATAGGGTCTAACAGATGAACTTGAACTTGAACAAATGAGGTCTCAGATGTGGCATAGAGTCTAACAGATGAACTAGAACTTGAAGAAAAGCATACTTGAATGTGAAGTGAAAGGTCATTTGTGGATGCAAAATAGCGAATTACCGAAGAGTAGATTCTGGAGCTAAGTATGATAGGGAATCAACATTCACCTAGGCACCGGTTATGTGAACCAAGACAAATCAACTTCTCCATTGGTTTTGTCCCCTATAAAATGGGGCTAAGTTACCACCAACATAGAGGGTTGTTGTGAAGTTAAATGAGTTAAAAATCTAAAAGTCACTTAGAATAATGCTTAATCAGTGAATGCTTGGCAAATATTTACCACTATTAGAGCTTTGTTCTTGTTATAGCTCATTAGTTGTGAAGGAATTGGTGCATAAATAAAAGTTTGGAGAACATTGCTAGGAAAAGTTACAGAGCCTTTTCCAATATGTTATCTATTTACTAGCTTCTTAGTCCTTAGGGAGAGTTTAGATAAGAAAAATGGGGCAGTGTGCTGGATTTCTTTCACCCCAACGGCAGGTTTCTTTTATCAGAAGCACATGTTATCTTAAAACCCAAGGCTGGCTAAGATAGAAATACTTATTATTTTATGAAAAGTAAGTGGCAAGCTATGAAAATTCATTTGATATGTATGTGCATATATATCCATATTTGTTAAAACCACTAAGGCACACACATAGAGTAAACACATACACACACACACTGCACACACAAATATATATGTATATATGTGTATGTGTGTATGTATATGTATATAGATAACCATAAACATATATATATGCAGATATGGTTGTTACACTACTGGAATCTGGACCTTTAACACCTCCACTCGCAGGTAAACGCTTCCAACGTTCTACTGACTGCTAACAGAACAGGTCTCACAATGAAGAAATAACCATGGAAGATGAGATAGCCGACTTACTCAAGAAAAGGCTGTGGCTTTGTTTCCATGAAGAGTACTTGCATTTTTGTGCTAATGCTTGCCACCTCAGATGATGAATTATCAGGCACTCAATACTCTCTCTGTCTTTATTTAAGATGTCACTGCAGGAAAGCTTTCCTTAAAGAATTAGGCTGATGAAACTGGTTAGCTTTTTAGAGAAATTTTATAAAAATCTTTCCTGCTCTGTCTTAATATTTAGGAAGAAGCTTTTCAAAAGCAGACTCTTTTCTAAGGAACGAAAACACAGTGTTAGGCGACATCTTCTTTTACATAGTAGTTAAATTGCTGGAAAATGTATTTAAGTGAGATTTGAAAAGGTAGTTTAAAACATCTAAATAATTTCTAAGGAGAAAGGAGACTACACTCTTAGCATTTAACAAAATCATATTCACTTTGGCATCTTTTCTCCCGCTTTCTATATGAAGAAACGGTTATGGTATTTAGAGCATACATACTATCTTTTAGCTTTTTATGTTGAAATATTTATGACATAAGTTAAAATAATTGGAAATACCTATGAAAGGAGTAGCTTTCTCCCAAGAGAAGCATTATAGCACACAATGCCAAATCCAGGACCTTGACCTGGAGGCAATCTCGAAGGCTCATTCCAGTTTCTTCAGAGGACAGGCTCCTCTGGGCGTGTGTGTGTCTGTCACCAGGGTCATTTTCTGCTTGCTTTCTCTGTGACAGTCTCTAGTGCTGTATTTGTCTTCATGGCATTTATAATTACCGTGATTTCCAGTTTCAGAGCTATTTGCTCATTTTCCAGAAGGAAATAGAGAACATTTTGAAGAACTCTCCATGTGGCTAGTTTTAGATTTCTGTGAGTACTGCCATCAGTCTCAGGTGGCTCCTCCCAGCAAACAGTAGACTTTTACTCCACTCCACGTGGGGCCAATGGCCGCTGCCTGGTCAGCAGTGAGATCTGGGAGAGGAAGGGAGGAGTGACTCCGTGTTTTCTTATCTCCTCTCTACCTGACATATTTACCTTCCAGCTGATGTTTTGTAGGTATTTGTTGAGTTAAACCATTTCTAAGTAAGCATGTGATATATAGACCATCAACAAGTTTCCAGGTTCACTAACTGCTGTAGGTAGGGTGGATGAGAGGCAGATTACCTACCTGACGGCGGCCATCCATCAGAGCAGGCCCGCTCTGGGTCTGATGGTGGGAGTCTCAAGAAGGAACTACTGTGCATCTAATACTTACTTGGCTTTTGCAGAGCTTAGACTGGCCATTCATTCGTAACTTGTCTCAGAGCCTAGAGAGAGCCTCGTGGGCTCCTGCTGCCTCAAAGACACAGATTAGATGATTTACTAGGAAAAGACAAATCCATAGTGAGAGTAAGGCTCCTTCATCACTAGACAGATGCAGACGCGGGGACTCTCTCAAAGCCTTCTGAAGTTCCTGTCAATGCATGCATTTGTTGGGAAATATGGATGCACACGGGACCCAGTTCACGTGTGTGGAACTACCAGGCCAGGGGGAAGGAGGCTGGAGGGGTGAAATGGCAAATACCACTTCCAGTTTTTGCGTAGCACCAGGTGGTTAGTGCAGGATGCTGTGCGGAAACGTTTGTCACTAAATGGTATGAAGCATCACCTTCCTAGCTCATAGTGAAGTGGGGTGAAAGCAATCTCAGACGCTCTGAGTGGTAAGGGTGTGTCTGCTAGAAGGGGAGGCAGAACATCCAATGCACACTAGAGGGAGACTTCTTAGGTGGGAGACATGGGGGCTGACTGTGGAATGCGGCCCAGAGTTAGGGCAGGAGATGCAGACATCCAGAGAATCACTGGGGTGAAAGGACATGTTCACAGACTCACTACCTCCAAGGATTGTGCGCCAGTTAGAAGATGCACCCCTTTCGTGTGTGTGTGTGTGTGTGTGTGTGTGTGTGTGTGTGTGTGTGTGACATAGTCAGCCAGTGGGAACAGGCCAGGCATCCTGCACACTGGGGTCTCTTGTGACCCATCAAAGACTTCACTACAGTGGAGAGAGAGAGAAAACCTATCACAGATTGCTCGACTTGTCTGGGATGAAACAAGGCAGTTTGTCAGGGAGATGGAAAGTTGGTAGACCTGTCTAGAAACAGTTTGGTGTCCATATCATGGGCTTCAAAACCATGACACACTGGGTTTTAATGACACTCAGTACATCACTGGGCCATTCGGAGTCTCTGCTCTCTTCCCTGTGTTGGGCAAGGCGACAGACAACCATCGCCAAGCAAGCCCTTGGGGACCCAGAGTGGTGATGTTTATCGACTGCAGACTGGGGATGTGAGGTGAATGTTCATCCTTGCCTTCCATGACCTGGTGAGACTTTCTCACTGGATGTGGGTTTAGTGTGGGCAGCCAAGCAGAATCCCAGAGCCTGTGTGGCTTGCATAGCCCACATGTATTCTTTTTCACAGGGTTTGAGACCAGGAAGTCCAAGGACCCCTGGAAGCAGTGTCGGGTGAGGGTCCTTTCTCAGAATTTTTGTTGTGTCCTCATATGGTAGATGGGGTGGGAAGGAGACAGACAGACAGGCAGACAGACAAAGAGACAGGGAAACAGGGAGACAGAGGGACAGAGGGACA
The DNA here is from genome assembly GCF_031878675.1 of Megascapheus bottae. Lineage (NCBI taxonomy): Eukaryota > Metazoa > Chordata > Mammalia > Rodentia > Geomyidae > Megascapheus > Megascapheus bottae. Next base: position 80,050,383 of record NC_143515.1, read on the forward strand.
GAGACAGAGACAGAGACAAAGAGAGTTTAAAGTATTTTTCTTTAAAAACATCAATCTCAGTCATAAGTAACCTACCATCATAATCCATGTGCGTCTCAAAGTTCTACCTCCTAATGCTATATTGTCACTTTGGGAATTAAGGGTTCAGCTTATGAATTTTGGTGTGACGCGAACATCTGACCATAGTGGCTGACCTTCGCAGCTGTGATTCTGAAGCCAGGTCCTCTCCAGCCCTGTGGGATGGCAGAGTTAACGATGGAGGTGGTCGTGGGAGCTGGCCGGTGGGGCAGGATGAGTGACCCGCTCTGCATGCGCACACCAGCGCGACACAGACCCCAGCTGTGTTCACCCAGCTGGTCCCTTAGAATTTGACGTCTGTTGGCAACTGTGCTAAGAGGCAAGACACAGGCTGGAAAGAGCGGAGAAGAAGACAGAGAAGAAGCAGGTGGTGTCCACACTGGAAGCCACGACAGTCCTGAGATCCCTCAAGCTGGAATGTGTGGATATGCCATTAGATTCCTGTGACTGGAGCTCACAGCGCCTGGGCAGAGCTCTGCCTGACTCACCTGCCCGGTGCTCTGTCAGCACCAGTTGGTGAAAGCCCCAGACAAGGAAGCCACTCTTCTGTGGACTCCCTACCTTCTGCCCATGGGGAAACATGGATGATGGAGATTTTCCAGTTAAAGAAAACTCATTCTGTGACTGGCTTTCAAATCATTGCTCTATAGAGTGTGTCTCCTGATCTCCTGCTGATTTCTGCATGTATAACTCTGCTCGGGCTGCTATGATAAAGCACCAACGGGGCGGCTTGCGCAGTCACATCCATTTCTTACCATCTAGAGGCTGGAATTCTATGTTCATCATGCTGGAACATTTGATTTCACGGGGAGGACTGACTTCTTGACTGTGCATGGCTGAGCAGGGGCGAGCTCTTCACCTTCACATGCAGATTCCACTAAGAAAGCTCCACACTTGTCATCCAACCCTAACTTCCTCCTAAAGGACACTTCGGATAGCATCCTGTAGAGGACCAAAGCTCCATCTGTGTATCTGAAGAGTAACACCAGTGTTCAGTTCAAGCTTGAAGCTAGGAAAGGGGGCTTGGGGGAGGAGGGTCAGGACACTGGGGCTTCAAACATCTGTACATTGCATGGAGAGGGCTGGTTAATGTGGAGCCCACATTTGTAGCTACTCTTTCAGAATCTAGTCCATTCCAAACTGCGAATTGCTCTGTTTCAGCTGTTATTCCTTCTGAAGCTCCTGTTTTCTGCCTGAGGATGGTAAACATTTAGATCTCCCTCTCTTTTTTTGCCAGTTGTGGGGCTTGAACTCAAGGCCTGAGCACTTTCCTTGGGCTTTCTAAAGGCTAGTACTCTACCACTTGAGCCACAGCACTATTTCAGGCCTTTTCTATGTATGTGGTACCGAGGAATCAGATCTGGGTCTTTGTGCATGCTAGACAAGCACTCTACCACTAGGCTAAACTCCCAGAACAAACATTTAGATCTTTGAAAAACCTTGTGAATATACATGGTGACATACATCTTCAAACACTGGCTGAAGTCTTCTGTAGGTGAACTATTTGCCTACAGACAGGATTATATGTCCCCAATGACCATCGTTCCTCATTAAATCTATTAATTTTATTTATAAAACTGATATCATATTGAATATTTGCTGTGCATGATACTCTTTGAAATTTGGATAACAGGTAAAAGATCGAAGACTATATGGGTCTCTTGTTGCTTATTTCTACATCACTTTCCTCAAACAGCTTAGCAGAGCAAAATGGGCCAGCCAGTAGTCTTGGAGAATTTTGATGGAAGAATGATTTGAACGGTGGTATTAAAACCTAGAAGAACTCAGGCAATGGGGCCACTTCAACGGTAACTAGTGGACAATGAAAAACGTTAATAGAGGCAGGTAGGTCACTCCTTCCGAGCAGTACTGGAAAATCTGTTCTCACTTTCTCTCTTTCTTCAACAGGAACCCAGATCTCAGGTCACTGCCACTCAAGTCCAGGTTCAGGTCACTGCCATTTTAGGATCAAAAGGGTGTAGTAGACTGGCTTGAGAATCTAAATATCATGTAAAAAGCCAACTTGACAGAAAAAAGAGAGATAGAGACAGAGGTGAAAGGGGGGGGAGAGACCTATAATTTCAATGATCACATTTTCTTTTTTATAATGTTATAAACGCTTTGTTTGTTGGCCTTTTTCTAAAGCAAAACAAAGACTTTTTTACAGGTGCTGGCAACTCTCACCTGTATTCTCAGAAAGTTCACAATCAGAGTTTGGCCAAACCAGGAGGAAAAGTCTTTGATTCTCGATCTCCAATTAGCCAACAAAAATCAGAGGCAAAGGCATGACTCAAGCGAGTACTAGCTGAGGCAGAATGCATAGACAGTGTGAGGCCCCGTGTTCAAACATAAATACATAGTCTTATTTTAAGACAGTAAAGTTGTGAAAATAGCACAAAGAGCTCTCTCCACACTCAAACATGGCGTGCTTCATTTATTACAGATAATGAACCAATATTATTAATGGGTTGCCACTGAATTCCATAGTTTACTTGAATTTCCTGTTTGTCGGTGTTACTTTTCTGCCTCAGCATCTGGAACAGACAGTATACATCTTTCCTCTCTGGTTTCTCCTGGTTCTGATCATCTTGGTATCTAGAGAAGGATTGGTTGTCATTGGATTTCATTCTCATTTTTGGGAATTCAGGATGGGAAGAGGACTCATTACTGCAATTGCAAACACGTGAAGATAATCAAACTTTGGCAGAGTTTGCCAAACAATTCTGAAACTAACTCTATGGTCTTCTGGTCTCAGTTTCTAAACCAAGAGGACATAAAGTACTATCCACAAGAGACAGACAGGTCATAGAAACAACCCGAGTGTGCATTCACCGGTGAAGAGATGAAGACAATATGGGCCCTTCATGGGAAGCAACTCAGTCATAACTGTGAATGAATGAAATTCTGTCATGGCAGCAACATGGATCGAAACCTTATGGCACCCGAGGTAAGCAAAGCTCAGAAAGGCTGGTAGTACAGGGTTACACTTGAGAAGAGGGTCCCGGGGAAGTTGCTTGCTGAATGGTTACCCTAGGCTAAGGAACATGAGGAGAAAAGAGACTCAAGGAAGGTTTGATCTGAGGAGACATACTGAGATAAATCAGGATCATGAAACTCCAGCGTGCTATTACACAGAAGGGTGACTATAGATGATAACAAAGTACTATACATTGCATGAAGAAGAAATCATTTTGAACACTTTTGTCATAAAGAAATGTTGGACATCACAGAATGTGCACATGTACTGACACATTGCATAGCACCTCGTTTATATGTGGCAGTTCTAATACTAGTATCTATCAGGTAAAATAGTTTTAGGGAAAAGAAGATGGCAACTAGCTAAGAGCCAAATGTCAGTGACTTGCTACAGGTCACACTGTGACCTAATAAACAGGGGGCCCAGCCCAGGCCCCCACATGCTGTCTGTAATGGCCCCTTGACTACCACTTCCTGTCTCCCTCTGGGCCCCCAGCACTGGGTCTTGTCCTGCCCACCCCTACTTCTAAGTCCTCCCCTCATTTGCCTCCTGTGAAAAAGGAAGCAGCTCTCAGCTTTCCATAGCTCTGCTCAGTGCTTCTGTTGTGACACATTTTCACTGAAATGAGGGCAGCAGGGCTTGTATGGAGCCTAGAGCTGGAACTGGATGCCAATAAGACATTTAAAGTATCAGTTCCTAAATTTGTCTTGTTTCAGAGAGACTTTCCGGAGAAGGGGAGTCAAGGGGCTTACAGGCTCATTACTTAGAAAGACATTAGGATGAAGGATCTAAGTACACCCCAAACCCATGCTGCATATAAAAATTAGAGAAATCGATTTTATAGTCTAGAAAAGGGCAATTTGTCCTTGACTAGATATTAAAATGATCATTTTTATTAAGAAATAGCTCTCCATTCAGCTATGAATATAAACCCCCAATTGAATAAATTAAAACAGTTTGCCTTTAGAAATTAAAAAAAAATCTTTCCCTAGGTGGTGAGTCCAGTGTTTAGTGTTTAGTTGGACTTAATTTCACTGTGCCATGAACATAATGATGCCAGGAATGGTGGGCAGAGGAGGTTCCAGAATCAAAGCTACAGTGGAACAAGCAGATGAAAGTCCCAACAGGGCCATCCTTTCTAGAAGACATGGCGGACGGGGCAGGGGAAATCCAGGCTACCATAACCAGACAGGAGCAGAAAGCTTACAGTCCACCTTACAAGCCTTTGCAGCTTTCTTCTGTCATATACCTGGAGTGACCTTGACAAAGACTTGTCTTGATTTATGCTAAAACTTAGATAATAATCATTTCCTCCACAAGAGTTCACTGAGATGAAAAGCCACAATAAGGCAATAAAGACTCAGCACAATGCCTCGCCTGGGGTGGTTGGAAGTAAATCTAAGAAGATCTGGATGCTGAAAGAAGCAAGGAGCAAAGGTTGCCAGATCAAGGTCCTGGTGCCCAGATTTGTCTGAAAGGGAAAAGATCAGGGATCTAGGAAGGGAAATGGAAGAAATAGCAGAACCAAGCCTTTTTGTTCACACAACTACCGTGATCTTGTATAAAAATAGAAGTGCCAGAGCTAAGACTTCATGTCTTATTTTATAGCAGCCTAGATGGAGAAGCTGAGGCCAAGAACTTTCCTAAAGACTTATAATTTGCTAGGCAGAGAATAAGTGGAACCCAAGCCCACTTGAACCCAAGGATGATTTCACTTCTCTTGCTGCTTTCCATAAACCTAAAATCTGTGATTCCAATTCTGATTAAGAAGGTTTATATCATCCTCTCACTTAGCAAAACTTCAAGGGGAAATGACAGCATTAAGGAATAGTATTATAAAGGAAGCAAAGTCTGGATCAGCTCTGCCCTTAGAAATTCAGGGAATAAAAGAGCAAAAGAAACACAAAGTAGGCAGAAAGCAGGAGAGAATAAAGAGCAGAAATAAGTGAAATTAAAACAAAAAAAAATAGCAACAAGAAGCCAACAGAGAAAAGTCCACGGGACCAGAAGCTTATCCTTTGAAAAGACCATTGAAATTGACAAACCTCTGTTAAGGGGAACAAAGACCTAATTCACTGATTTGAAGAATACAGAGAACGCATCCTCCAGTGTGCTACAATATATATGTATATATGTACTTATATACACATACCTCCAAGACCATGTCCATGTAAATGGAAGGTGTTTGCTTGAATTCCAAGGTTGAATGTGTAGACCTCACATTTGTGACTGGAATGGGAGGGAGAATAGTATTGACTACAGAGGTGTGGGGCTCTGAGCACCTGACAACATGTGGCAGTGCTATTTCTTATCACTAACGCTGGGTAATGTCACCCCTCAACTCATGGGCAGAACTGTGGTTCCCAGTGCACGTTGCTTTGGCTCAGGGTCGTACTGCAACACAAATGCTGACATAAATATCCTTCAGCTTCTTATCTTCACCTGGGCTGTTTCGTGTCTAGAGCTTCCTGTCTGGTAATCAATCATTTCACTGAGTAATTTGTTTTGTTTGTCAGTTTCTCTGATTACAAGTTCTTGAATTGCAGGCCTCACATTCTCACTTAGCATTCTTGTTCAGAGCTGGTACTCTACTACCACTTGAGCTCTGCCTCCACACTGACATTTTGCTGTTAACTAGAAATGGAATCTTGCAGACTCTGCTGACTAGACTGGCTTCAAATCTCTGTCCCCCAGGGGCCAGCCTCCTGGATAGCTCTGTACCATATATAAATATTACAACGACATCTACCCTAAAGTGTCTAGGGCAGGGCAGAGGAGTCCAAGCTACAAAAAGGCCGACTTTCTCAACTCTTGCACATTTATACAAAGCAGCCTGGAGACCTCACTCATGTTTATGTCTTCCCTATGCTTCACAGATATCTTTTATTCTGTGTTGATGGGTAAATACCTGCAGGTTTGCACACCTGCTTCCCTTTCAGAAAATATGAATCTGAAAAAAAAATAATCAGTTTCTTTACTGACAGGTGGATGTTTAGTAAAGTTTCGTGGTAATTAAAGCCATATTCTAAATATTTAAGTGAGCAACAAGAAATATGAAAGTAAGTTTATATCCAATAGTTTACCACACATTATTCAAAAATATCAAATGTTCCTTTAAAGCCTTTTGTTTGATTGGAGAAGTTGTCAGACCTAAAAAAACCTGACTTAGAAATTGATGAATTTGTAGAGTATTGATTTTCTATTTAAGTTACCAAGATTGTGCCTAAAACTTATAGATGTTAGAATGATATCCTCCCCCCCCCCCCGGCAATAAACAAAGGAGTGGGTTTGCTCTACCTAAGTTTATGCAAATGGGGTAATTGATCATTTCTAACATTTTCAAAACAAGTCCAGTTTTGGCATTGCTTCTGTTGCCATTCCCTTGTAGAGGGGGCCAGTGGTACAGGAATATATGTGGTTGGAATACAGCGCAGGCTTTGTGGGGCAGCTTCCAACAGGCCTCATTAAACAGTGCTCACTGACAAGAGTGCTGTCTTGTTGTGAAACTTGCCTTGAGTTTGCTTCGGTCATGAGAACCAGGTATGCACAGAGCCTGTCCTCCTGCCTAGGACCTAGGCACCCAGTGACTCCTGGGTTTTATTCTTCCACCCCCTCTGGTCCTGTTTGAGCATTTAGCTGCCATCTCTTTCTCCCTATCCCCCCCTCCACCTCTGATATTTCGGAACACACATGGTAATTATTAGTACCGATTAGTCCCACTTATGTATGAGAGAAAGCAGAAAGTGGTCTCCAGAGTTGACTCCTGACAAATCGTACTCCAAGAAGCCTGAGGGAGGATGGCATATTGTAAAGCAGTAATTCTCATTGGCAGACTTGACCACACCAATCTTGACATTGGGCAAATTAGCCAGGCCAGGAGCAAATAGAAAAGAAGAAACAGGTGTGAAGCCCCTTCCTGCCTCCTGGGATGAGTGCGCTGTACACTGGAGGCTGTGCACCTGCACCATTGTTTCGGAGGAAAAAATAGCTTTTAAGAGCAAGTGCTCTTCCGCCTTGATGGAGACAAGAGACTCCTGTGTAATTTGAGTATAAATGGGTCTTTTTTCCCCTTTTATGATGGGTTATATTATGTTAACTCTTTCAGGAAAGGGTTTGAAGGCTCAATTTAAAGATTTAACTGCTGCCTGCTTTAAAAAGGGAGAAGAAAAGAGCCCAAAGAGGGGCTGGATTTCTGGAATGGTTGCTGTTCTGTAGCAGTCCAGGGTTGGGGAACCAACGACAGCCAGCAGGAGATCTCACTCTCCCTGTGTTTCTTTGATGAGAAAAATGTTTAGGTTCCGTATTCACTGTCTTCCTTTCTGCTCTGTTAGGAAATCCAGCCACACAGAATCTCAGTGAGCCAAGTGGAGACAATGTGAGGTTAGCTGTCCCCTGAACAGAGCATTGCTGGCAAAGTCCACAAACTCTTGCTTTTGCCTATGCTCATTACGTTCAACATAAAGTATATATTTAAAATATACATTTTCTTGGATTTTTGGATGGTCCTATTTGTTTCTGTCATAAGCAGAGACGCTCGACACTTGTTGGGAAATCCAGGACTGTCTCCCAAAACACACCCATCCGTACCGTGTAGCCCCAAGCATTCCTCTACCGGTCTACCTACCCAGGGGCCCAGCCTTCCCTGGTTTTCTCCATCTGACTCTTCTCTAAGCTTCCTTTTGATCTTCCCTGACCTGAATCGGGGCCAGAGCCAGAGAGGGATGAAGCAGCTGCAGGTTTATATTTATTAAGTAAGACTATTTCTACAAGATTAACAATGATCTAAACTAATTGCATGCATGATCTTTGTCCTGTATCTTTGTTACATCTCACAGTGTCTTTCTGGGCTGGCCTGCTTCTCTCCGGGGTTTGTTTCTTCCTCAGTTGAGAGCTCTGTCTTCCTCTGGTTAAACCTTGATCTAGAGATTGGACTTTCACTCCTAAAAGTGCTTCTGAGAGAAAGGAGGAGTCCTCTGCTGTAAAGCAGCCTTCCCAGGAGGTGTGCTTTTGGATAGAAATCCACACATCTCTTTGCCAGCACAGTCTGGCCATCACTGTGCCCACGGATTTCTTTAAATCTGTTCTGGGCAGTGAACTCACCCTTGACTAGAAAAGTTGCCCAGCACCCGCCCAGGTGGACATGTCCTATTCTCACGCTGCCCATGAGCCTAGGATACAGGACTATAGAACAGTTATTTCTGTCCTTGAGAATCCTATGAGTTGAAGCTTGGCATGGAACACATTTCTAGAAATAAGCATACATCAGAATGTAATTGTTTTCCAGCAGTATTATGAAGTTGTAGCCTTGCCATCAGCAAGCTCACCCTTAAAATTCTTTTGCTTATATACAACGACTCATGGATCTTCGTGTTTTCTGGGCTTTTTGACCTGGGTCTAGAATGATGAATGTAATTTAACAATTGGCCCTTTTTTTCTTAGTTATTTGACAACCAAAGATCACTAAGGTCGTATCTGCAACTCCTGAACTGTACTCATTGTTTTATGTGTGGTTGAGGAACCCTTGGTATCCTTGCTACAGATATCACAGGGTTCAAGACGCTGTGTCATTCTGGATTTTTGCTGTATCCATGATTGAGAAAGATGTGGGGGTCTAGAGCCTTCGAGGGATGCCAGTTTCTAGAGCAGAGGGCACCTTCAGTAAAGTACGTGAGGACGTCCTTGTCTAAACTCCAAAGGACCATACAGGAGGGAGTCCTGGCATCGCTGTGACTTCAACGAGCAGCCTGGCCAAGTCATGGCCAACTCTGCACCAGTGTGTGCTCTGCACCCAGTTCTTCTGCCTTCCCCAGCTGATCAAAGATGCCCAGCGCTAACGTGCCTTGCTACATGCCAAACAGCCTTGCTGGGACTGTGAGTGATAACATCACTTCTCCTATGATCCGACAGGAGACCCTCAATTGCACGCCTGAAAATCCAGGCTCTCGGGGCTTTTTCCTCATTTGATTTTGAGACAGGGTCTCATTATGCAGAGCAGGCTGGCATCTCCTTTCTCAGTCGTCTGAATACCTGGATCACAGGTGTGTACCACCATGCTTAGCTGGAATTTGCTGATCTTAGTTGGCAGATAAAAGCCATCAAGGTATCGCCCAAGGTGATGGAATGGAGTTTGAACTCAAGGCCTGTGCTTACCAGGCAGGTAGTCTGCTACTTGAATCACATCTCTCTCTCTCTTTTTTCTTTTCTCAAAGATTTTATTAACACTGATTTTTACATCATATTTCAAATGTCATGTTTAACAAACAAATATTCAAGAAGGGAATCTCTATTTGCAATCACTAGCACATGGATTTTAGAACATAATTAAAATTCAGCTGAGGGTTTGTATGTCATCGATACATATCAATCTATGTAATATGACATTATGATCTCTCACTCTTTTTGCTTTTCTTTTTCAAGTAGCATCTTGTATTCATGTCCAGGCAGGCCTGACATTCTTTGATAATTCCTGCCTGGCTACGTTTACAGGTACCCGCCGCCATGCCCAGCTTCTGTTGCTTGAGAGGAGCTCTTTCTGCCTCTGTTGGCCTTTAACCACAATCCTCTTGAGTGCCTTGGATTTTAGACCCGAATGATCATGCTCGGCTAAATGGCTCTCATATCTTTACAGATTTGCAGTTGGCACACATTTTGTGCCATTTTACCTGTAGCTGCACTGGCAGAAGGAGGCCCTCCCTCCACTGGTCATCTGAAATCTGCCCTGTGGGGATTTTCCCCATCCACCACTCACTGAGGAACTTCATTGCTTCACGTGTGTGTGTGTGTGTGTGTGTGTGTGTGTGTGTGTGTGTGTGTGTGTGTGTGGTGTGTGTGTGTGGTGTGTGTGTGTGCAGGAACAAGGGAGAAGAGTCAGCCAAGGTGCAGCCCCACTTTATTCCCCTGTGCAGGGAGCTCAGGTCAAGCAGAGGGCTCCTGGAAGAATCCACTTTGACTGTCCTCTCCTTCAGAAGTCAAAATGGCGCCCTCAGCTAAATACTGTTTGGTGCTCTTTTTATTCATGCTGCTGGGGAAATGGGGGAAAATTGAATAAAGATACACAGGGCAGTTTCCATACTTCTGTAATTTCCCCTGAATCGTTCACAAAGTGACTATTATTCTCCTCCCATTAAGCACGGGCCATCTGGGGCATAAAGATGCAAGGAAGACTAAAACGTGCCTGCCCTGAGCCTGTTCTTCCACTGGCTGCCTATTCTGCGCAGCGCGGAGGACGGGGAGATTTTCTGAACTTCTGTGGACGCCTTGCAGTATTTTCCTCGCCGTCACATCTGTCTCAGCGTGGAATGGGTGGTAATCGTGCTTATTATTGTGGTCTCTTCCTCTACTTAAAGCAAGGCCATCTGGGGTTTGCGTGGTAGGGGATGGATTAGCATTTTTTCTGAAGTGCTCCTCTTCTTCAGTAAATATATTTTATAGAAATCATTTTAGAGAAAGGATTATGATAATAATGATGATAATAGTAATAACAGGGTTATTATATGAGACCTCCTTTACAAAAAGTCCCAAACAAGCATAATCCAAACCAGGCAAGGCCAGGAGTTGAACTCCTGGGCTGGCCTCTGGGAACAGCCTAGAGTGCTGCAGCTTGCCTCGGAAAACAAAACAGCTGCAGAGTCAGAAACCTGGGTGCACAGGATTGCAGAAAGACCCTTTGGATATTAGAATTTCCACTCATAGTACATGATTAAGCCATGAGGTGCCAAAAAGTTGAGAAAATCTAAACCCTTATTGACTCTAACACTAATGTATGACAACAAATTGTCCTAAGAACACAAATAAGAGTCACATAAAACTGGCTTTGAATTCTTGACAACTCTCCTTTGACCAAGCTACCCATTTCTCTTGTTTGTGTTCAGACTTAACATTACTGTGAGGAAGGTGTGACACTGGCTTGTGAAGATCTTATTTGCTCCATAGTCATGTAATGTAGAATCTGTCGTGTAGTGGATACTTAATAAATGCCTGTTTCAATGTAAGTACTTGATAAACTAAAATATCCATATAAACATAAATCATGTAATAAATAATAGTAATGTTCCTATATAAAAAGTTCTGACTTCTTCTCTGTCCCTGTGGAGTGACAGTGCTGGGAATTTAACTGGAGTGACTTTCTGAGGGGGTGACTCCAGCAGTGACCTTTCACACCATCTCTTTGCCATGTTCCAGGGCTAAATCTTCTGAATTCACTTCACTGGAAACCTGTGTGAAGTTTCTTCTTCCTCCTGCTGTGTCATATCCTGTGAACGATAGATTTGCAAGGGCTGTTGTACACATGAGTAGCCAGGCTTTGGACTAAATGAAGGTCGGCTGTGCCCTAGTAAAACATGTGAGCCCTTACGGTTACTTAAGGAGAAACGGTCCTTTAAGGATGCGAGCTCAAATTGCTCAAGGTGCATGAATGCTGTTTTGCTCTTTTGCACAGGCATGTGCCACAGATTTCAAAGCATTGTTTAGAGCAGCAGACTGTTCATGTTTGCATCAATTTTTAAAGAATGCTATCTTGGAATCTTATATTCTTGGCATCTCTTTGAAGATGAAAGGTAACTCCTTCATTCCGGCAAGGAGTGGGGTGCCCGGGCCAGCGCTGACACCCACATTTCTGTCTGAGTCCCCTGCTACCTAGGTACTGCAAACAAAGCATATTAATCCAAAAATCTCAGGAAATATTTATGTGTCCAAGGGAAGCCAAAGGCTTCCAGCAACTTCACAGACAGTGAAGATGAGGTCCAAGCGGAAGAGCATGATGACACCAAGTTCAGATGTGCCTGCTGGGTGCTGGTGGGTCACATCTGTGATCCCAGTTACTCACCCGGCTGAGATTTGAGGATCCCAGTACGAAGCCAGCCTTGGTAGAAAAGTCTGTGTGAGGCTCTTCTCTCCAATTAGCCACTCCAAAACTGCAAGTGGAGAAGAGGCTCATGTGGGAGAGCCTTGTACGCAAAGAGGCTAAGGACAGTGACCAGGCCCTGAGTTCAAACTCCACAGCCCACAACCACCACAAAGATTTTCCTGTTAAACCATAAAAGAATGAGGAGCAGGGTGAGGTGGCTCAAGCTTGTGATCCTAGCTACTCAGGAAGCTGAGATCTGAGGATCAAGGTTCAAAGAAAGCCCGGGCCCAAAAGGACCTGAGACTCTTATCTCCAATTAACCTCTAGAAAAATGGTTACTGGGGTTTGACTCAAAAGTAGGGCGGTATCCTTGAGTTGAAGAGCTCAGGGACAGCACCCAGGCAGAGGTCAAACCCCATGACCCACAAAATAAATAAACTAAAAATAAAAGAATGAGAAATACGTCAGTGTTGTAACATTTTCAAAGACTCAGATCTATATTGCTGAAGAAACTTCTAACCATTTGCACATAAAGATATTTTTTCAGTGATTACTACCTAGAGAAATCAGAAATGTGAACGTTATCAGCTCAAGTTTATCAGGCTGAAGAAAAGAGGGAGGAGGCCCTGTCTGGAAGAAAGTGAGGAGGAAGGTTTCTGGGGTGAGGGTGTCGGCGTATTCTGTGGTCAGGTACACAGGCAGGCAGCTGTTCTGAAGCCAGACCTGATGCTCGTCAATAACCTGAGTCCAGACGCACCTGCTGATCCAGCAGTCCTTTCTCCACGCAAGAGTCCCTCAAAAGCCCTGGGCATGCCTCCACGAAGACAAGCACAGGATTCTTTTGAATGCCATTGTGGTGGTAGTGCCTGGAGCCCCCCGGGCTTTCTTGAGCAGGTGTTCACTGGTGTAGGTGGGTACCATGCAGCGGTGGGAGGAGGTTAGGAGCAGGGCTTGGGATGATGTACTAAGCACTCACGACCAATTCTAAAAACAGGCTGCTTAGTGAAAATGTTAGTGTGACAGGACACTGTTATCAAGGGCCCATATAAAAACAACCCCTTCATTTAAGGACCGTGATGCAATAGGGATGTGTTACAAAAATAAAGAAGAACAAACAACGAAATAGGAGATGCTTGCGTGGACCCTCCAGCCTCCATCCTCGGGGTTTCTGAAGTCCACAGTCAGTTCTTAAGTACAAGGGCAGCCACTTTTCTAAGACTCCATTGGGAGATATTTCTTCACTGAGCTCTCCTAGGGCGACCATGAAATTTATCATGCCTGTGCAATGGAAAGCTATTTGATGATCTGATGATTTGACACTTTATGTCTTGAATGTAAAGGCCAGAAACAGCGGCCAAGAATCCCCTAATGAGATCCACGGGACATGAGCGTTTCCATTCATTCAGCTTTGGCAGGCTGTGGTGGTGGGGCTCTGTGTTCACAGTCTGATGAGTACTCACATGAGGAGTAACAAGAGAGATGAGGAGAAAATATTTCCCAAGGACAATCCAGTGTCTTGTCCAGTTTAAGTAAGTCATTCAGTGAGGGAAAGGCCGAAAACAATGTTCAGTGATTCACTTGAATACAAAACTGGGATTCAGCAGGGATTCTGCCATCTCTGCTTCGAGCAGAGAACATCCTGAGCGGTGATGGCCAAGCTTGGCCCAGTACAGCTCCACCTTAACATAGTTTGAATTTTTAAGGAAGAGGAGTCTATGTTCAGATGAACTATTATGTAAGTCCATCAAATACAAAGCTGTGGATATGTGACTTTTCTTAATATGAATATATTTTAAAAGCTCAAATGTATAACATGTCCTTATTTTACCATCAAGTAATTATAAAATGAGGCTACTCAGTCAAAACTGAAACCATGGTTATGGGTGAAACCCAGTCTGCTACTGCGTAATTTATTCTGGAAAGTTGCTATTATTAAGCAAGGTTAGAATACTTTTTGGCTGTGATAGGAGTTCAACCTCAGGATCTTATGGTTCCCAAACAGGGACATTTTACCACTATGCCATGCCACCAGCTGGTTTCTGCTGGTTCTTTTACAGAGAAGATGTGTGTTGAGGTATAATCCATCCATCCACGCTAGGGTAGCTAGGGTAACAAGTACACTTTATTGAGAAGAGGTATTGGATAGATTTTAGTTTCCTTCCTGGACTGTCCTCTAACAGCAATTTCAACAATCTCAGTCTCCAAAGTAGCTAGGATTTCAGGCATGAACAGCCAGTACCCAGCTAAAAATAACTTAATCCATCTAGATAGATACATAGTTCCAAGTGGTCTTTGTAAAACACAAAGACTTTGAATCACATTCTTAGGTATCTGTTCCCAAAGGCTGAAATATGAATACATTTATTTAAAAATTATGCCAGTGGCTATAAATAGCTAACTTCTCCTAGAGCCAAACCAGAATGTATATTCTCATAGCCTAATCATAAATCCAGAAGCTCAATAAGTAGCAGTACCAAATGAGCCAAACTAAGCTAAAACAAAGTAGAGGAAGTACAAACAAGTTCCTCAAGCCACAGTGGTGAGACACATCCCCACAGAGGCGTGCTGCCATGGTGAAGATGATGATGGCACTAAAATGGAAGCAGGAACCACTCAGGTCACCCGGCCTGGAGGGGTATTGGCTGAGGAAGATGGGTGTAGTGCTTTGACCCACCCTCTTGCCCTTGAACTCCCTGTGGCTGGCATCCTTGCAGGTTCTGGAATCTCCCAAAGTACAGGCCAAGTCTTGGTTTACCTTAGCATACACGCGTGCTATCTATCAACTGGAACCTAGTTGGGTGTACGCTTGGAAGGGTCCCTGTGTTCTCCCAGATAGGGTAGCCTGGCATGTTAAAGTACAGGTCTTGACTGCACAGCTGGAAGAAATCCCCACAGAGTGTGTCCTATTGACATCGATCCTGTATTTGAAAAAGTCACCCAGATGCTGAAGCATAGAAGGAACTGCCTGGCGACGCCTCACCTGCCCTTGTCCTTGGGCCAATTTAACTTTTTTAAACCATACACTATTAAGTACTTATAGAGATGGGCCTTTTAGTGTTGGTGACACTGGGGTTTGAAATTAGAGCTTCATGCTTTCTGGGTAGGGTAGGCATGGTGTCATTTGAACCACACTTTCTGTCTATTTGTCCTGGTCATTTTTGAGACAGGGCGTTCTTTTTGACCCTCCAAGCCTGGACAGTGATCTTCCTGTTTATGATTTCTGCCTAAGCTGGAATGACAAGAGAGAAAGATTTCTCTATTGAGTAGGAGTCTTGCAAACTTCTTTTGCCTGGGCCCCGAATCTTCCTCCCGACCTCAGAACCCTTCATAGGTACCTAGCCACCATGTCTGGTTAGAAATAAGGAGGATGAAGACAAAAGCCCTCTACAAAGGCTCATGGACAACCAATACAAACAGTCAGACTCAGTCTGACCATCGTTTGCTTTCTTCTTCTAATGATTTTTATTGACAGATATTAGTTTTACAAAGGGGGTCTCTCTGTGACAGTTTCCCAGTTGCATACAATATGCTGATCAGATTACTGCCTTTCCTCATTCCCTTCTCCCCATTAATAGAATTTTAACAAATTGCACTATCTTATTTCCATACCACCTCTTGTCTTATTTATGGTTTTGTTTTGAAACAGGGCCATGTTTATATGCTATTTTTTAAAATTTCACCATTTTGTGGTCACATTATAACAAATATTTTCTCCTCTGGAACTGTTGATTTTTATAACTCAGCTTCAGAGTAAACAGCACATTGTCTCCTTTTACCCAAAGACAGCATATCTGACTTCCTCCTCCACCTTTGCCTTCCTCCAACTGTCTCAGTCTGTTCACATAATTCCTATATGTTTAAAAATAAGGAATGGTGACTTTTAGGCAAAGAAAACTTTCAATATAAGCCAGTAACTACGCAATACTAACTAAAGACCTTGGTCCATTTCCACTACAGAGAAAAGACTTCATTAGAAAAAACCCTCCTTCTCATCATCATCATCATCATCATCACACCATCATCATCATGATCATAATCTCCACACAAGCATTTATCATCAACACCACCAATATCTTCCTCCTCCTCCTCCTCCTCCTCCTCCTCCTCCTCCTCCTCCTCCTCCTCCTCCTCCTCCTCCTCCTCCTCACTGAAGAGAATGTTGTGCCCTGTGTGGAACTCCATGTAAAGACCTCCATCTGTCCCTATTTAAGAGAAGTGTGTGTGTGTGTGTGTGTGTGTGTGTGTGTGTGTGTGTGTGTGTGTGTGGTGTTGCCTATGATTTCTGGAGGAGCAGAGAATGACTCCTTACCTCTCTTTTGCACAGCTATTGCACATATAAGTTGAGGACCTGGTGTGTGTATGGAGAAACTGAGGCGGGTCTCTTCCAGCTCTGGTGACAGTGTGTGGACGATGGTGTGCTGCTTGTGCAGTGATGTCCTGCCTCTCTGGTGGCACAAGGGCCGCGGTGATGAAGTGAAAATCCAGCCTGGGCTCTGGGCCTCTCCTCCATACTCTCGTCATGAGCTTTGCTGTGACCTCGGCATACACAGGGATGACAGACACGAAGCCTGTAGGACCTGCCAAACCTCGGGAAGCCGTGAGGAGCCGAGCGGCTGCTGGCCACTTGAGCGAGGTGTCTCCAGTCTGGATGAACAATGGAGGCATCGCTTCCTGAAATGATTGGGGTTTTAATGTAGTTTAATCATGCTAGTGCCACATAATTAGCATTTTCGAGTGGACTGAGTTAGCTGGAGCAGATGGTTTACCTTTTCCTCCAGTGTTTCCACTTGGACATTATATCATTTGTACATATAACTCCATCCTTGCAGTGCACAAGGAACCATTCCAAATTTCTCGCTCCGTGTTTTGACTTATTTAATGCAGATGCACTTTACCCGCAGTCAACACGATTACCAGAATAGTTCAGCTGGAGAGCGCTGCCTTCCCTCAGTGGAATCAGTCACACTTTACTCCCGCTGGTAGGGAGAGGAGAGGTGTCCTGTGAGTGACTCCACTGGCTCATCCCTCCACCTTCCCAGCACTCAACCCTTTGAACAAGGGCAGAAGAGTGGGAAGTCCCCAGGCTGGTCACCTGCTCACACGCTGTGTCTGGCAGGCCACGGCCGATGGCTGCTCCTGCTGCTGCCCTCCCATCCTGGGGGGCCCCATATCCCCCTGAACGGCAGTGGAACCTGCAAAAAGCAGGAGAGCACGTGGCTGTTTGCGGCATGAAGACGTGCGAGGATGCACACGTTCTTGAGAACTTTTAGAGAACATCAAGAGAGGAGCAACGGAACAGAGTGGATCCAAGTTTTTATCTTATTTTTTTTTTACAACATGGCAAAGTGGACTTGCAGAGCAGGTTTATCAAGGACCCCTGTCCAGGGTAAGAAATGAAACACCTTGGGAAGATAGGTTTAATTAATAAGTGCTGTCTTTGGGAGGACTCAGCGTGGCTCTGTGAGATTGCTTTCGGCCCTAGGCCAGGACAGCTCTACCGACCTGCAGCTCCAGCTCCGATGGAAGCCCGTGGGGAGTGTAGGAGAATTTACCCACAGAGTTCACCCACCACGTGTGGAGCATGCTGATCAGCCTTACAAGCCTTTGGATATTTGGTTCACCATGCACTCTTTCTTTGGCTTCACCTTTGACTTATTTCCCTGTGGTCTTGTCTGCCTAGTGAGAGATTTGAGCATGGGTGTGGCCACAGCAAGCACCCCCACCTATGCTCATCTTCTCCCTTTCCCGGCCTGGCCCCCCCAGTTTGCATCAGACTAGCATATATATGGTTAGAGCACAGAGCTTCAGCTCTGGTCCTTGACTACTCTGCAGTGTTACTTGACTGTGAATCCTGAGTCCAGACTAGGGACTCTGTGGCAGCCCTCATGTGAAAAATCCAGATTTTTCTTGCCAGTTTCAATTCCAGATATGAGTTTTGATCCCTGTTGGTCAAAACACTGGTCACTTCTGACAAAGTTCGCAGACACCGTTCCAATGCTTAGGTCATGGATCGTAGGCATATGACACTGGTATGGCCCAGACTCTGCCCAGATCTGGGAAATATTCATTTAGCTCATCTTCTCTAGCACTGCTTACCAGACTGGGCCACACAGGCAGTATGGACTTTGGCTAAAATATGACTTGCAGATTCATTAGAGACATGATTAATCCATTTTTAATGCTGTGGCAGAGAAGTGAACTGTTAGACAGCAAAGACTTGACCCAAATCTCCTCTGATAAGCTCAGGAGGGAGATGACTGATTTGGTCTGGGAGAAGCACCACTCACTCACCTCTACAAACTTGTCTGCAGGGGCCTGGGCAGTGGATGGGACGGAGGGGAAGCCTAGAGAGCAAGATCATTTCCCACAGCAACCAGTATTGTACATCCCACATTTTAGCCCAAGCCTGTCTGACTGAAGCCACCTTAACCACCTGCTGTCAATGTCATCTTGTCTTTCTCAGGCACCAAGTACACTCTGCTTGCCCCACTGCACCCTGGGCCAGTGTCTGACAGCCACACGGTTCATGGTTTCCCTGAGGAACCCTAGCGTCTGCTAAGCATTTCAGCCAAGGGATGGAACAGTGAATCCTTTCAGTAAAATTTTATGATGTGCTGTGTGATTTCTCACAATGCTGGGTGCCATGCATTTCATAAAAATGGTAATTTGAAGAATTATGTAGGCGGCTACCTAGTTCAGGCTACCTAAGACAGAGGAAGGGTCACAATGGAATGAAGGCTTCCATACAGGTATGGAGTTTCTTGTCCTGGAGCCTATTTCTGGCCCTACATAGCAGCAGGTTCCCACCTCTGGAAACTCACTTACCGGGCTTTACGTCCTCTGTAGGCTAGGGCTACACCCAGTCACCTCATTTTGATGGGGTGTCATTTTCTCTGAGAAAATTCATGTCCAGGACTTGCAGGCAAGAGACTGGCTCAGATGACTTATTTGAAATATGTAGGCAGTGCAAAAGCAAATTTGCCAAGATCTGGTTTTCTGAATACTAAATCAGTTTCTAAAGATCCCTGAGCTTGAGGATACTGTACTCTAAATGTATGGTAACTTTAGTATGCTGTTCTCCTAACAGGCACAATAATTATAAAGCCAATATGTCCTTGGGAATAAAGATGAAGCCTCAACAAATTCTCCAATAACTAAATACTAAAAGAAACATTGCAGATAATTTTAAAACAGAGAGCCCGAAAGATACCCAATACTTTCTTTGGCAGTGTGTGATCAATGGGTGTTTTTCTTAACTAAGTATGAGTTAGTAAACAAATGTGATAAGTGAAAGCAAAGAGGAATGTCAGCACTGATACCTCTTGAAAGATACCTTGAAAGATATGGTAAAAAAAAAATGTTGAATGTGCCCAATATGGTGGCCCAAAGCTGGAATTCTAGCAGTTTGTGTGGACTGTGGTTCCAGGCAAGCCAATGCAGAAGAAATTTGCAAGGGTGCATTTCAGTGAGTGACGTGCAGGGTGGTATGCAACTGTTGTCCTAGCTATCCCAAGGCCAGTCCAGACGTAAATGTGGGAGTCGGCCATGAAGGCTGGGTGTAGTAGTGCATGTCTGTCATCCACAGAGATGTGGAGAATCATAGCTCAGGCCAGCCCAGGCAGAGGCAAGACTTTATCTCCAAAAAGAACCAACACACAAAAAGAGGACTGGAGGAATGGAACAAGTGATAAAGTATTATGAAGCTCCAAGGCCTGAGTTCAGTCTTCAGTCATGCTCTTCCACAAAGGTTAAAAAGTGGATATTTCAGGCATACGTTTTATTACTCTAAATTTGTATTATCTTCTACACTCCCATAATTGCCAACTGAAGGAAAATATGCTCAGTGTGTGCGTGTTTGTGAGCTGCACACGTACACGCGCGTGCATGTAATGTGTAATGTGTCTTTTTACTTGCATGTGTAGCAGGGAATTAAAAAAAAATAGAAATTATCACCTCATGATCCAGTAGTTTTTCCACCTTTCCTCATAGACCAAGGAAGTCAAAACAGGCTCCAGGCTTTTGTGTGTACCCAGCAGCTAATGGGCAGACTGGAACAGACTTGGGGAAGAACTTCTCTTGACTTCTCTCCTGATGGCTCCACCAGCGGTCCACAGGCCACAATCCATTCTGAACTCTGCTTTTTCTTAGTAAATTCCGTATGTTGTCCTCTTGTTTCATCTTCTCAAAGACTTGTTTACGCCTTGAGCCCTCTCAGCTTTTCATTACAGGTAACAGATCATGCTTCTCTACTCATAATTTCCTAATTCCAATTAATGCTTACATCCCTTTGAGGAGTTTAAAGATTATCATGATCTCTCTCCCCTCATCTTACAAGTAAGTTATGTAAAAAGGGAGGTCTCGCTGGGATTCATTGCTTAATTCTTAGCATCTAAAGCTATGCTTGGTATTTAGCCGATGTTAAATAAACATTTTCTAGATAAATGAGTAACTGAATGAACAAATGAACGAGAGTGATGATTTACAAATAAAAACAGGCTCGTATTCTAAATTTAAAATGTTGGTAATGAGGTGTGCACCAGTGACTCATGGCTGTAAGCCTAGTAATGTAGGAAGCTGAGATTGGAAGATTGTAGGACAGGCTGGGCCAAAGCAAAGAGAAAGTGTTCCAGACTTTTCCTCAATACCAAAAAGAAAAAGTTTTCTAGACTCTTCCTCAATTCCTGAAGTTGGATGTTGGGGTGTCTGTCACTCCAGCTCCCGTGAGAAGTGGGACTTTCCCAGATACAGAGATGAGATCATCTCACAAAGAATCAGAACAAAAAAAGGCTTCAGATGTTATTCAAACAGCAGAAGGCCTGCCTAGCAAGCACAAAGTGCTGTTTAAACCCCAGTACAAGAAAAAAAGAGAATCTTTAAAAGTTTCTAAAATTAGAAAATTTGAATTTAATTTAGAACACCACAAAACTATGAGCTCTGTATCTTTTAAACCCATTTATCATTTCCCTTGGCTGTGGGTCTTATAACATGTGTACAAAATCAGGATATCAGAGTGACTTCTGAGCACCAGCTGTGCTAAGCCAATGGAAGAAGACCATGGGAAGGGGAAACAAAGATAGAGTGAGAGATGAGAGGTGAGAGGTGTGTGGGGGGGTGTCAAGAGTAGTGATGGTGAGAGAAGTAGGAGGAAAATGGAAGGATGGGAGCAGGGATTGAAAGAGTGAGAGATGAGAGGTGGGAGCGGATGGGAGTGGGGAATGTGGAACCTCTGAAGCTCAGTTTCAGTAACTTTGCAATTTCCATCTATGTCTTTGTCCAGTATATTGAGTTGTCTTTCTCATTTTCTTTATTCAGGTATTCATACTAGTTCATCTTAGAAGATACATACACACAAACAGTATGGCTCCAGATGTTACACTGCAAATGTAACCTTACATTCAGTTTACATTCAGGCATAAATCTGACTGTGTTTTTATTGCACCACATTTAACATTAGAGAAAAATGAGCAAAATCCTCTGGCCTTACCCTACTTGACCACTAGCAGCAAGTATTTTAGCCCTTATGTTGATGAGGATGTTGCCTTAATTCTTTACCTTAGACTAAAAGGATTAAAAATACAAATAAATATATTTACATATATATGCATACAAACACATACACATAGACACAGTGTATGTCAGAACCCAACGTTAATATTTTTTCTACATGGGTAAGAATTATGAAAGGAGATTACTTATTCAAAGGACAAACGATCCTGTGATAATCCTTGTGATCCTGCAAGTCTAAAAAATGGCCTAGGAATATACACTTCATAAAAGAGCTGGAAATGATGATTAAAATAATTAAATTTGAGAAATACTAAGGAATTGATTGTGTAGTGATCAGGTAGAATATTGGAAATACACGAAGAACAAGTTATCCAAACTTTAAAACAATTTTTAATATCTTTCATTAGCTGTACAATTGGGTTCTAATTGGTATGTAAACTTTAAAAAAATGAACAAAAATGATATTGAATACAAAGAAAGTAGATTAAGAAACATAAGAAATATTTTCATTAACGGTTATTTGTGATGATGAAACGCCGGTTTTAGCAAACTAAGTAAGTCAGCCGAGGAAATCCAAAACTCCTCAGTTTGTTAACTGTACCAAGTAAGATGCTTCCTCTTACACAAACTTCCTTTGTTTTCTCCTCTAGTAGTGGAGATGGGTGTTTCCAGGAAATTCATTCTCTGACTGTCTCCTGGAGCCAGAATGTCACGGTAGGAATTAGCGGAAGAAGAACAAAGTCAGGTGAAACCGTGAGGCAGCTGAGTTTCCTTTAAAGTCAACTCTATGGAGGGTTTAACCACCAGAAAACAATATCATGGAGACGAATAAGATAAAAACCTCTCTACCTCAAGACATTCCATCTTGGTAAGACAGGTGTGTGAACAGGTAGCTATACCCAGCAAGACAGATAATGATGGGGGGTGGCGACGGGCCAGTATATCAGAGCTTGGTGGAAAGATATGGCCACCCACTGGAGGAGGGAGCTGAGATAACTCACAGAGTGGACGACAGTGTCTTCTGAGCAGATGTCTGCTAAGAAGAATGAGAAATAAGTGCAGACTCAGGAGGAGCTAAACCAGGAGCTGGGAGACAGGCTAAGGCCTTGGAGTCACAGATGAACCAAGAAGCATCATGTGGTAAATGGGCATTCTTCTCATTCTGGAGAGCCATAAAGACTTCTAAGAGGATGCTGTGCTTAGGCTCTGAGAGATGTGCAAGAAGGCTTGTGGAAGGGTAGGAGGAATCAAAGAGTATGTAGAAAAAGATGATGGTGTATGTGAGGCCTTGAGGCTGGAAACACAGTGGCATGTGGACGGAGAAAGCAATATACCTGACACGGACTGTTCCTATTTCCTCCTCCATTGTCATGAAAATCCTAGGAGGGAGGCACTTTTAATTTCTTGCTCAATTTCCCTGTCAAAGGAGATCAGGACTAGGGAGGGAATCGGGCACAAGTCCTTCTGACCTCCTGTGCCGTCATTCTTCTTTGCACCATGAGGGTTTAGAGTGGCTAGTGTGGTCTGCACAACTTTATTCTCACTGTGGACGTCGTACCCGGCCATTTTCCAAACATCATGGGGTTTTTCCTTCCATTTAGATGGAATAGTAAGTTTGAAAAGAGCAGTCAAATAACCCTGGCACTACTCCAAGAAAGAAAACCGTAGAGCAAATAGCGAAACAAAGGTTCAATTCCAGTTTCCTTTGTGAGTTCAGCATGAGGTTGGTAGAAAGCCCCTCACAAAGCCATGATCTAGTGTTGAGACTCTGTCAGAAAATACATGGTGTGGTGGCTTGGCCTGGCATGAGAACTGACGTATTACCACTTCCCTCTCTGTGTCCAAGGCAGGAGACGAGTAAAAGCAGTTCAATGAGCCCTCCTTTGGCTGACAGCTGAAGACGCTCTGAAATCTACAGAGAGACACAAAATTGTTTTGTCCCTTTGCAGGACCCAGGCGGGGGTGACAGGAAGGGTTCATTTGCCATCTAGTGCCACCCCAGTCCACAGAACAGCCCTGTGGATTTTATTGCCTGGAAGAGCCCGGGGGAATCCAGAGACAAGCGGACGCTTCAGTACCTGCAATGCTTCTGCCAGCTACATACATCTTCATTCTCAGTTTGGGTTTAAAAAGTTGCCTTTTCAAGAAAATTATCCTGAAAAAAGTCCTCTTCTTCATCAAGAGGTCTTAGTTGTAACAGAAGAAAACCAAAAGAAACCAACAGAGGAGGGAAGGACAGGCCCTGTATGTTTTGTTTGTTTTCTGTGTGTTTTTTTTTTTGTAGGGTGACTAAACCCAAGAGTCAAAAATGGGGGGGAGGGAAAGGCCAAAGGCAAGAAGTGAGATTGAAGGATGATCCAATTTGTCAGAGAAATTGCCTTTCTACATGGAGCTTAGAATTAGATTCAAATAATGTCTAGTGAGGACTGCAGGCATTATTGTAATGGCTTTCCTTCCCAAATCCTGTGAGATATATATGCCATTAGCTATCACCGAAACTGCAAAACCAGAGGTGTGGTGAAGCGTTATAAGTTATTCAAAGGCACACCATGGTAAGTTTTCAAGTCAGGTTTGGAACCTATTCCATCAGCTTCCCAACCATTTTCTATGGTGCTGGCTCTGGGGGGCTTGCCGACCACATGTTTGTGATAGGGTGACCAGTGTGAGCTGTGGCCCCTGGTCAGAACACAGGTGGATGGAGAAAATCAGAGCTGGATATGGGGAGAGAGACAACCCTTCACCCCACCCCTCCCTACTTCAGGAACAACTTCATTGCTCAAGGCCTAACCACTCTGGAACACAAAAGACCTAGCTTCTACTGGTCCAGAGCTCAGGTGACTGAATGATCAGTTTACATTGCTTCCTGGCACGCAGTCTGCAGCCAGGCAGGCTCTGGGACTATGTAGCCACTATCCAGGAGGGCCAGAAAATTAAGACCATTTGTCAGTCAGCAAGGGCTGGGACACGTAGCCAGAGGCCCCACTGATGGGATGCCATGAGTGGTGGAAACAGAGTAGATGCAACTCCAGCCTCAGCAATCAGAAACTCTATCTAACAACTTTATTCCATTGGAGAGAAACAATACTGCTACCCTCACACTGTCATATCTCACTGGAGAAATAGGGATACTGCAATCCAAGTCTTTAGGTAAATAAGCAACCAACCAGCAAAATGAACTTACATCCATAAACCTCCATATGAAAATAAGAGAGTAACAAAAGGTACAGGGATTCCTGCAAAGTCAGCAATTCCACAGCAAAAGATGTTCGGGGTAGAGAAGAGGAAATCCAGAGAGAAAGACCCGAGAAATATGATTGCAATCATGACCAAAAGATTGAAAGAGGACCTGCTCGAAAATGAGACGGTGAAAATGCTGATCCAGACACACTGTACTGGTGAAATGTCATCTCCACTGAAAAACTCCTTAAAGACCATAAATGTACTTTTTAACCCTGAATGAATGAGATGAGGCTATCAACAAGCAGTGGAAGGAAATAGAGCAGGATACCAGCAAACAATTCAGTGAGTTCAAAGAAAAAAGTGAAGCTCAAGAAAATGAAAATCTCAATAAACCAAAACTTCAAAATCTGTGAAAAGTCCCTCCAATAGAGGGACTGGATTCAAGCACACCATAGTTGTCTTCAGACAGTCAGATGAAGAAACAAAATAAAAGAAAAGAATATGAAATATGAGTGCAACAAGAATGTTCCGAAGGACTTATTTTTTAAAAAAAACAAACTAAGGAAGCATGGGCACAGAAGGAGGAGAAATGGGGCAAGCTAAATACACAGAGAACAAAATCAATAAAATCAGAGCAGCAAGTTTAGCAACCGGCAAGCACTTAGGACACTCAACAGACCATACCAGAAAATAACCGGACACATCCTGGTTAAAACATGAAGTCTGCAAAACAAGGTAAGCGAACTCAAAACTTCAAGGGAGAAGCTCTAGGTCTAGAACTCTACGTCAGACATTTGCCGAGAAGCCTCAGCAGCCAGGAGGGCAGGGAATGCGCTGCTTGAAGTGCCAAGCTAAGTTCATCTACTCACCAAAGAATGCATTCGGAACTGACAAATAGAAATCTTCCATTATTAGGAAATAAAGAAATACTAGCTGGGCTCTAGAGCTTCATGTTTGTAATCCTGGATACTCGGGAGGCTGAGACAAGAGGAAATCAGTTCAAAACCAGCTTGGGCAGGAAAGTCCATCAGATGCATATTTCCAATTAACAGCAACAAAAATTAGGCCGGAAGTGGAACTCTGGCTCAAAGGGTAGAGTGCCAGCCATGAGCACAAAAACTCAAGGACAGTTCCCAGGCCCTGAGTTTAAGCCCCAAGAGTGGCACATGCCTATGTGCACACATGCATTCACGTGTGTGTGTGCACATACACACACACACACATACACACACGTTATGATCAGTACTATAGAGGATACTAAAGGAATCCCATACACGAAAGATAAATATAACCATAAGATTAGGGAAGAAAATAAATCTCTCCAGATGAGCAGGAAAATCAAACAAAAATAACAAGAAATAAGTGAGGAAGGGACAGTAATTACTACAAACCATTTAGTAATGACACAAACATTGTCTCAATTCTCCAAGGGAAACCTAGGATGACGATTGTTTTAAAAGGCATGAGCAAAGCCTTTGTGGAGGATACACAAGGGGTCAATTGGATTAAAATACTGTATATGTGTGTGTGAAATAGCACTATAACTCCTTTGAATAATTGGAACACTGTTAAGCTCAGTCACAGCCCAGTGGCAGACCTTCCTAGAACAGAGGCGAGTCAATGGCTTCTGCACCACCACGACTACCACCACAAACAACAACCACATCCACCATCCTCACCCAGGACCTATTTGAGCTGAGAATGCCAATAGGAACGTGTAGGGCAGATGGAGAGAGTGAAGGGGGCAGGGAGTAAATGTGGGCCACACATTCATGACCTTGTGTAAAAACTCAGCCTTGAGGCCGGGAGTTTGGCCTAGTGGTAGAGTGTTTGCCTAGCATGCACGAAGACCCGAGTTTGATTCCTTGTACCACATACATTAAAAAAAAAAAAAGCCGGAAATGGTGCTGTGGCTCAAGTGGTAGAGCTCTGGCCTTGAGGAAGCCCAAGGGCAGTGCTCAGACCCTGAGCTCAAGCCCAGGACTGGAAAAAAAAAATAAGAAAATTTTAAAAAGAAACAAAAAACTCAACCTTGAAGATTGTTGAGACTGGTTTGGCCAGGGGAGAATCTTCTCCAGATGGGTTGTTTATGTC
This sequence comes from Megascapheus bottae, assembly GCF_031878675.1. Lineage (NCBI taxonomy): Eukaryota > Metazoa > Chordata > Mammalia > Rodentia > Geomyidae > Megascapheus > Megascapheus bottae. Next base: position 80,077,064 of record NC_143515.1, read on the forward strand.
TATGGGCATATCCTAATGAAATCCCTTGCATAAAATATTAAGAAAAAACAACTCCAGGATGCTGAGAGGGGGAGGGAGCTGCCCCTCCTTTGTTCAGAAGGTCTCCCCACAGAAGCTTTTCTGGGGCCCCCTGGTCTGCAACATGGCTTGTCTCCTCTGTTTTCACAAAACCCTGCCAAGGCCATGCTGCTGCTTTGTGCTCTGCTTGCTGATTGCTCTCTCTGGCTCCCTGGCCTCTCTGAGCTACATAGGAGATCCCTGTGTCCTAAACACTATCTTTTAGCACAGTGAAGGTGGCCGAGGCTTGAGAGGTGAAGGCAGATGGGAAAGAGCAAAACAGAGGCGGGAGACACAAGAAAACAGAAGCTTCCATGGATGCTGTCAAAGACAACTCCGGAAGGCTTTCTGTGCACTTCAGGCCTCAGAACGGGGCGGGGGCTCCGTGTGCTTCACCGTGGCCCTGCCGGGCTGTGAGGAACAGTGTTAATCTCAGCCGCAGCCCAGTGGCAGACCTTCCCGGAACAGAGGCGTGTCAATGGCTTCGTGCCTCGCTTGCCCACACCCTGCACTGCAGTGGCTTCCTCTGTTTCCTGTCTGCCCACTCACATTTGGTTTGGCCTATTTCTCATCAAGAAGACTGTTTTCTGGTACAGCATATGCTCATCTTTTACTTTGCCCATTTTCTGAAATGCTCACATCTCTCCGATATTTGTCAAAATGACTTCCATTGCTTTCTTTGACAAATTCACTTTCTTAAAGAATCAGGTGAAGACCTGCTCTTGCAATTTAAGGACCGGGCCACCAGGGGGCAGAGGCCTGTGCTTAAACTACTAAGTACGGGCTGTTTACTTCCTCGTGGCTGTCCTTGTTTGTCCATTCGAGTCCAGAGCCAGCTTCTAGGACAAGGCAATGAAGGTCCTGTGGGCAGCCTCCTCTACACACAGGCAAACCACGGAAGGGAAGCCACTCTGGAGCAAGTCAATGATATTTTCTCTGCAAAGATCAGGGGTGAGCGTTTTGACAAGAGCTGAGATCTAGAGGCACCCTCTCTGCGACAGCCGTCCAGTGACTCAGGAAACTGTCCTAAAACCACCAGGAAAGTTTCTTGGGTCAACTCCACCTTCTGGGGAGGCCTGGTGTGCTTGACACCACCTGGGCACTGTGCTGTGTCCTGTGTCAATATTCTCTCAAGTCCCAAAGCTGCTGTCTCTCTACCCTCCTTCTCTGTCCCCTAAAGGAGCCTCCCAGAATAAACCAAAACACAATAAAGAGGCTTTGGTGGCTGTGTTCCCTCCAATGTTTTGTTCTTTCCTACCATAAGGGAGAGCTTCAAAATGTCCCTCCACCTGGGTCCGCTTGGTTTGCCTGAAGTTAATTCACTCACCAGCTGTCAGGACTGTTTGCGTCCTTGGGTGAAACTTGGCTTCCTTGCCCACTCTTCTCAGCTGCAACTGGGCCTGGCCTCATTAGAAGCCATGTGGCCTCCGTCGCTGGCACGGGCACCATCCCCGGAGTCAGTCTGGATTACATCAGCTTCCTCTAATGGCCGGGAGCAGATTTCACACTTTTTCCCCTTTCAAATTTGTGCTCTTTTCTCGCTGCCTCGTGATCCCACTTCCCATCCCCGAGACACATCACAAGCTGCTGCCTTCTCTTCAGGCAGAGGCGCCAACATGGTCTGACAATTTCCTACCCAGCTCCAGGTCATTGAAAAGACTACACCCTTTGGGGTTACAGCAGAAGGGGTGGTCTTCCAGAACACTGTCTTTCTATGTCACGTTTTGCCTGACTACTTTGGGCACACACTTCGCATAGCGTAATTTTTGGCAAAATTAAAACCCGGTTGTTCCCAACAGATGCTTGAGAGAGTATCGAGGGCACTGGCAGAATGGTTTGTGTGTTCAGAAAGTGGATGGGCATCTGAACAGCACAGCTCACACCAGGTGCACAGCACATGGAGGGGCCTTGGTGATAGATTCACAAGACCCTGTTTGGGTCTTCCCATTTCAGATCAGAAAGTGTTGAATCGTAAAGGAAAAATCCCAAGGAAATTAACCTGAGGCACCAGTGAACAGCTCCCCCGTTCCTCCTGGGACCTTATTTATAAATATTCTCTAGTCCCCCCGCCTTTTTTGTGGGTCATGGAGTTTTAGCTTGGCCTGGGCACTGCCCCTGAGCTCTTACCCTTGAGCCAAGCCCCACTTCTCATTTTCTCGAGGTGAATTGGAGATAAGAGTCTCAGGTCCTTTTGTGCTTGGGCTGGCTTTGATCTTCAGATCTCAGCCTCCTGAGTAGCTAGGATTGCAGGCAAGCCACCGTGCCTGGCTTTTGTTGTCCCTTTTAACAGAGAGAAGATGGAAACACATGGATTCAAAAATGCTTAAAATAATTGTGGAGATGACACCTGACTTCAAAAGGTAATTGCAAGTCCTTCAAGATCCAAAGCTTGTTTTCCTCACAAGCAGCTTATTTCTCTTCTAAATTAGTTTTAATTTCCTTTTCTGTTGATGAAAGCCAAGTTTGCCTAGAGTAAAACGATGAAAATACAGAAAAATTTATATTCTAAATCACTATCATTTTGATATCTTTTTTCCTGTGCTGATATCCTTAGATAATTACATAGATAGAGGGAATGAGAGTCTATAACATATTTAATCATTGCTCAGTTTGTAGAAATATAAGATTTTTTTCATCTACACAGCAGGATTCTGTATTATACCTTTAGTTTTTCCTTCAGAATCTGGAAGTAGCAGCTCAGAAAAATACATATGTTCATGGCTGAAACAGACATGACAAACTGATTTCTAGTGCATACCACCTTTGGAGGTGGCAAGGTAATAACTGTTAAACTTTGTGCACTGGAGGTGAAAATGGCATCTTACTGCCTTTCATAAACTGCTAACAAGGTTGTATATTTCCAATTTGGTCATTTGGGTGATTCAAGCCTCCTCCTTTTATTTATTTATTTATTTATTTATTTATTTATTTATTTTGTGGGTCATAGGGCTTGAACTCGGCCTGGGCTCTGTCCCTGAGCTCTTCAGCTCAAGGCTACCACCTTACCCTTGAGCCAAGCCCCACTTTCCATTTTCCAGAGGTTAATTGGAGATAAGAGTTTCAGGTCCTTTTGTTCCTGGGCTGGTGTTGAACCTTGATCTTCAGATCTCAGCCTCCTGATTAGCTAGGATTACAGGCATGAGCCACTGCGCCTGGCTCCTTATTTTAAAAGATCAATTAAACAGAAATAGAAGAGTTGGATCTCATCGACTGCCTAAATGCTATAAGCAGTTTTTTAATTAATCAAGATTTCTGACTGCTTTTTACTCCTGATGGAATCTTTAAAGATGTGTTATATTGAAAAACAAAAACAAATGAAAAATCCCAAACTTGTTTACTGCTAAATCCTTTTTAGTAGCTTCTTTTAGAACTTAATAATTTTTAGAATATTTAAAAGAATCCTTTTTTTGAGATTTGAGGCTAATTGCTTAGAAAGCAGAATTTTTTCATGCAGTTGTGTATCTCTCAAGGGATTAGAATAATCTAAAATTTAATGTTAACAGTGTCTAGTTGCTAACAAGTATGTATTTCCTATGTTAATGGTTCATCCATCTAAATTCCAAACATTTTTCTGAGCTCAGAACAAGGCCCTTGTCTGTCCTGAAAATCCTTATTTATCCAGTAAATTCTCCTTTGATACAAAGCAAAACACAGCCCACATGTCCTTAAACTTTCTAGTATTCATTTTCCCACTAGCTTCACTAAGTATGTATCCATCCACTTCCATTTGCTCAGCAATTTTAAAGCTTTTCTCTCTCATATATATATATATACACATATACATATTTATACTATGTATAGAGTGTATATATACTACAAATATACATATATACACATACAACATAGGTCCATATATACTATAGATCACACACACACACACACATATATACTATAGATCACACACACACACATATACTATAGATCACACACACACACACATATATACTATAGATAACACACACACACACACATATATACTATAGATCACACACACACATATATACTATAGATCACACACACACACATATATACTATAGATCACACACACACACACATATATATACTATAGATCACACACACACATATATACTATAGATAACACACACACACACATATATACTATAGATAACACACACACATATATACTATAGATAACACACACACATATATACTATAGATAACACACACACACATATATACTATAGATCACACACACACACATATATACTATAGATCACACACACACATATATACTATAGATCACACACACACACACACATATATACTATAGATCACACACACACACACACACACACTAGATAACACACACACACACACACACACACACACACACACACACACACCAGCAAGAAGCTATTGTTAAACTTTCTAGAATTTGTGAGGTTAGTTGGTAAACATGGCCATTATTTTTAATGGTTTATTATCACTTCTTCCAAGGGTACATTAAATGCCACTATATCCTTATTTTAACATGAGGAGGAACAAGGATGGACTATCTGATTCCCAGAAATTGGCAAGCGTCAAAAAGCATTGCCTGCATTTGAGGGGTAGAGAAAATGTTTATAAGGCAGGCAGGTCAAATCTGAAAGCATGATGCGCATGTCACCCTACACTGAGATTAGTGTGTATGTGTGTATGTGTGTGTATAAGTGTGTGTGTGTGTGTACATGTGTATAATCTGAAGAAATATTCTTCTAAAAGTTGAATACTATTATCTTCTCTTTTTTTATTTATGGGTCAACGGGCTTGAACTCGGCCTGGGCGCTGTCCCTGAGCTCTTCAGCTCAAGGCTACCACCCTATCCCTGGGCCTGGGGGTTGTTCCTGAGCTCTTTAGCTCAAGGCTACCACCCTATCCCTGGGCCTGGGGGTTGTTCCTGAGCTCTTTAGCTCAAGGCTACCACCCTACTCTTGAACCAAACCCACTTCCCATTTTTTAAGGGTTAATTGGAAATAAGAGTCTCAGGTCCTTTTGTGCCCAGGCTGGCTCTGAATCTTGATCTTCAGATCTCAGCCTCCTGAGTAGCTAGGATTAAAGGGGTGAGCAACCCGCCTGGCTGAATTCTATTAACTTCTTAGGCAAAGAAAGTGGTCACATCACTGAACAATGAATGAAGTTCTCTCACACATAGAGGCAAAGTTGAAAGATAGTTAGGTTTAAAGACATGATTTAGGTGATCCTAGCTACTCAAGAGGCTGAGATCTGAGGACCATGGTTCAAAGCCAGCCCAGGCCCTAAAGTTCATGAGACTCTTATCTCTACTTGACCACCAGAAAACCAGAAATGGTGCTGTGGCTCAAGGGGTAGAGTGGTAGCCTTGAACTGAAGAGCTCAGGGTCAGTGCTCAGGTCCAGAAGTCAAGCCCCATGACCCATACAAAAAAGGAAGAAGAAGAAGGAGAAGGAGAAGAAGAAGAAGAAGAAGAAGAAGAAGAAGAAGAAGAAGAAGAAGAAGAAGAAGAAGAGGAGGAGGAGGAGGAGGAGGAGGAGGAGGAGGAGGAGGAAGACGCTGCCGCCGCCACCGCCGACTTATGTAAAAAATAAATAGTTGAACAAATTTTTACTCAAAAACTATAAAAAATTAATGAGAAAAAAGCAGAACTGAATGCAATTCAAATTTTAAATCATCATAAAATTGCAACCTTTATCTTGATGATGGATAGGTTAGGGAAAGTATTCCATATCCATCAATCATACATAGAGAATCTACAATGAAACAAACTGCATATTTTATTATTTGTAAATAACAATACACATCCTTTTTATGAGTGAAAATCACAGTGACTTTAATGCATGAGTATAAAAGAACTCACACTGGGGCCGGGAGTTTGGCCTAGTGGTTAAAGTGCTTGCCTAGCATGCATGAAGACCCAGGTTTGATTCCTCGGTACCACATACATAGAAAAAAGCCGGAAGTGGTGCTGAGGCTCAAGTGGTAGAGCTCTAGCCTTGAGAAAGCCCAAGGACAGTGCTCAGGCCCTGAGCTAAAGCCCAGGACTGGCAAAAGAAAAAAAAAAACTCACATTACTTTTGTTCTGGTGAGATAGTTGTTATACTTTCCCGCCAATTATCTCATGTGCTTTTTCATAGCACAGATTGCCAGAGTGAATTTCAATGTGAACAGGAGAAGTCTGGCATGGTGGGGGTCTTGCACCTGTAATCCTAGATACTCAGGAGGCTGAAATCTGAGGAGGGTGGTTTAAAGCCACCCTGGGCAGGAACATCCATGAGACCACTGGAAAGTAGGAAGTGGTACTGTGGCTCAAAGTGGTAGAGTGCTAGCCTTGATCACAAAGAGGCTCCAGGACAGAGCCCAGGCCCTGAGTTCAAACCCCAGGACCTCCATTTGTCTTCTGCCTATAAAATATATAAACGTGCTTTCTCTTTCTTATAAACATGAAAGTATATAAATAACATCTACTTCTTGGTGTGTGTGTGTGTGTGTGTGTGTGTGTGTGTGTGTGTGTGCATTGGAGCTTGATTTCAGGCCCTGGGTACTCACTGTTCCTCAGCTTTTTGCTCAACACTGGTGCTCTATCACCTGAGTAACCACGTTTCTTCTAGCTTTTTGGTGATTAACTGGAAAAAGAAAGTCTTCCAGCCTTTGCTCCCCAGGCTGGCTTCAAACTGAGATTTTCAGATCTCAGCCTCCTGAGTATATTGAATTACAGGTATGAGCCACCGTAGAGCGCCCAGCCCCTCACGACCGTCTCTGCGAGCCCTGATCTTACAGGGGAGAGGGTCATCTGGGAACAAAGGAGGAAAAAATCCACACTGAAATCATAGGCTACTTCTTAGATTTACCCGTAACATGTCCCATTTTGCTTCCCAGAGTGGTGCTTATTTTGCCTTTGGGAAGATGCTTTGCCCTTTGGCCTCCAAGTTATCACCCTCAGATTAAACAGCGGGGAAGGCAGGACCTGCTGGGAAGGGCCGGCAAGAAACTGTGGCCATGGCTGAGCAAGGGCTGTTTCAAAACATATGTCCTGAAGAAGATGTACAACTAAGAAAAAGTTCTCTGAGTCACCTCCAGTCAACTATCTGGTTAAAGATTGCCCTCTTCTCCAAACCTGAAAAAGATACCCACTTTTAAAGGCTTAGGTGTTTTTCTGCGGGGAGCAAATAATTCAATGCAATGAATTACTGCTGCAATTCATCTATCTTCAGTATGTTTAAATACCAAGAAAGATGAAGGAATGCGTATTGGTGGTGGATGTGCTAATGAGATAATCAGAGTTTAATGAAAATCAACAGTTATTAGCTAATCAGTTCGGCTTAGTGACTATTGGTCTGTGATGGCAGGGACAAGAATAATTAAGTGACACTCAAAGGTATGGGAAGAATGAGAGTCAGAAATTGATGTGCCTGCGCCGGGCTCCAAATGGCCGACGTTCTGTGGTCCTCTCTGCGTTGCCATGGCAACTCGCTCTGGTAATTCGAGTATCCCCGTGTAGGAAAACAAGGGGCAGAGTGTTCTTCGGAAGGTGCAATCCCCTTTAAGCAGATCTATAAGCATCACAGATGAACAGAACTTTCAACATTCCGCCATGAATATTCATGAAGTAAGTTGTTTTTTGTTGCCTGCCTAGTCAGCAGTCACAAAACACATGGTGTGTGTTGGCAGCCTCTTGCCTAGGTAGAGGGCTATGGACTGAGGCAATGGCAGGAACCAGGACCTGAGAGGCTGACTGACATTTCCATCTGCAGCGAAGGCTGGTAATTAACAGGAAGGAGTGTGCCTGCAGCACTACACCATCTGCTAGGGAAACGGCTCAATAAGAAAGGCGCTGGATAGCATCTCAGCAGTGGCTCGATCTGGTTCCGACACGAGGCCAGGCATCTGTTAGCGGAGGAGACAGACCATTAGGAGACTCGCCTGGAAATGCACAACACCGAAAGAGCACTCTGACCTAGCCCATAAAACCAACTTTGCAGAAATGGCGTCTTTTTATCTTACTTACCCAAAGTCTTCTGAAAATGGTTTGCTGAGGGACCATTTCAGATCAGTTTGAAGTAATACAATGGTTTCAGAAATGCTGTTTTATTCCAACACTGAAATTCTTGAATTCAGGATACAGCTGTCATCTTGTGACAATAGAGCTAATTTCAGAGCGAGGATATGAGGTTAAATTCCTTCTTTTGTTCTTTAGATTGGGGAGCAGTGCCGGGGAAGAAACCAAGGATCATTTAAATGGTGTGCGGTTGAACATCAAAAAGGCATGAAACTCCTGGATGCCCTGAGGGAGAGTGAACAGGGGCAGAAATCATCTCCAAATCCTCATGGTTTTCTTTTCCCTGTTCTGCTTAAAAACAAAAAAAATAATGCTCAATCCATTTCAAATAGAAATCTTCATCCTGAAGTATCGCAGTTCTGCAGGTTGGGCACAGCCAATCGTTGCCAACTGTCAAAGGGGGAGAAAGGGTTGTTGTGGTTTGAGGTGATAAACCTTACCATGGATGGAAAGTGAGGCAGAAGCACGGAAGGGTTAGATGTTTCTACCCTCCTGTTTGGCTTCAACCTCGCCCTCTATCCCACTCTTAGGTGGCATCTCAGCCCCTCTCCCAGGCAACACACTTGTGGAAAGACAGCTGCTTGTAAGAACATAAATGCATGGCTAGGAGAACGCTTCATGTCCTTCTCCTGGGCTTGAGGTCAGTGACCTACAAACTGTGTCCTGTGGACCAGTGCCACAGACCCTTCCCGGTGATTTTCTGAGACCCACCAGATGGCGGATGACTTGAGGATGTGTCTTCACGTTTGTCGCTGTTACTAAATCAGAGCCATCAGGCGATCTGCACTGAGACCTCATGGCACCATATGGAGCCAAAGAACATAGAGCTCTTGGAATTTAAATTCATCCAGAAAGATGGACACATAATTCATATTTAGACTTTGCTCTCTCTCTCTCTCTCCCTCTCTCTCCCCCCTCTCTCTCCCTGTCTCTCTCTCTCTATCTCTATCTCTCTCTCCCTCTCTCTCTCTCTCCTCCCCCAATTCCTTTTTCCTCTTCTGAATGCACATTATTTTTCTAATGCAAGAACATGCTGCTATCTAAAAGGGCCAGTGAGAAAATAGGAAAATATTTTCATCACTAAATATGGGAAAGACACAATCAACATTAAAAAGAAACCTTTCATCTCATTGTGTTTCTGGTAAAGGTGTAAGAACAGGCTCTTAGGTGAGGATGACACACGGATTATAGCATCCACCAAATTCCACCGTGTGTAAATCTTCACACTGCGGGAGGAAGCTTCAAACTACTCTCTGCTGATCACCGGAGGCAAAGTGGGGAGTGGAAAGCCACAGCCACATTCAGAAGCCACTCCGGGTGGATGAAACACCGTCCCGTCAAGTCCTCGATGAAGACTGGCTCGTGTTAGTGTTGATCACTCGGCATCTGAGATATGGGCAGAGACCAGCCTATAAAGGTGAAGCTTCTGGGGCCAGGAACTTGGCCTAGTGGTTAAAGTGCTTGCCTAGCATGCACGAAGACCCGGGTTCCATTCCTTGGTACCACATATATAGAAAAAGCTGGAAGTGGTGCTGAGGCTCAAGTGGTAGAGCTCTAGTCTTGAGAAAGTCCAAGGACAGTGCTCAGGCCCTGAGCTCAAGCCCAGGACTGGCAAAAAAAAAAAAAGGTGAAGCTTCTACCTGCCTTCAGTTGATCATCTTGCATGATCCTTCAATACAGGCAGAAATCAGAGTAACGTTCCACAGTTCGCAGGACTAGCCTGCGGAGTAACGGGTGTTTCCAGGGTAGATTTTCATGTCAGGATCTGCTTCTAGATAGACTCCTGCTTATGCTCAGGCCTGAAGCTGACCGGCCACTCTTCTGCATGCATCCATGTGTCCTCTGTGCCCTTCAGCCTTAATCTCTTACCTTTATTGCTGGAACACTCACCTTCTTACTGTCATTTAACCCACACATGGATGGTACTGAGTAAAACCCCATTTGGGAAATACTGCATTCCAGGCTAGCAGCACACGGCACATTAATGTCCAAGAGTGTCCAAGCTCATTGAGGAGCTGGTGAGAATACTTACTGCCCATCTTCTCTCTTCTGCTCTTGACACTGCAGAGACTCGCACTGGTATTAGGACATTTATTTCACTTCAGCTTGATGAACTGACTCATCAGTTCACCAAACTTAATATGTGTACCTATAATCTGTCGATTTCCATTGCCTGAGCCAGAGCTATGAAAATAAATCCTACACACACATTCACCAAAAAATGGCACTTTATCAGCCATGAAGAACCCATGTAGTTAGATGAGACGTAGCTTCTTAGATAGCGGCCAGAGAGAAAGTGGATGGAGGGTTGTGCTTGACTGGGGACCTACATGGAAAGTGATGGGCGTGGATGACAGAATGTCCTGAAGAAGAGGAACTGCCCTGGCAGAGGGAGTCGAAAATGCGGAGGCTCTGAAGTCCTTGCGGGGAAGGCCCTCAGCTGATTACAGATAAGCTGACATACCTAAATCTCCCTTTGGCAGTGTCTAGGCAACAGCTGGTGAGTCTCTGCCTACAGATATCCTTAAACTATTTAACACAGGAGAAATGGAGCGAAGGTCCAGAGACATCCTCAGGCTTTCTGCTTGGAAAAAGACCTGTTCCGAGGACATTTTTTGGTACCCTACTCTTTGCATCCTTAGTCTCCAATTTGCATCTAAGATGCATGTGTTCTCCCAGAGGGCAGAACTTACTGGGTCTCCTCCAAGTCTGCCAACTCATCTAGTGCCTGATACGAGTTATGCCATTTTTTTAATTAAATGACATTGAGCGCATATCAGACTTGTTCTTTTTAAAATTCAATTCATTACTTGCTGTATAGGCATTGTGGGCTTACTTTAGAATGCAAAGAAAATTTTAAGAAAAAGAAATAAAAGCTTCTTTTTGCCTTATCTAAGACCCAGTGTTGATTTTGGCAGTGTTTCCAAAATGCTTGCATGTCCATGTGTTAACTCTGAGGAGTCCAACCTAGAGCACACAGGCTGGATTGATCCTTAAATCTATCAGCAAGCCTTTGAAAGTCTTTTCTTATATGGGGGAAAAAAAAAACATGCTCCTATAAAATCTGTCTGCACTTTCAGACCATTTAGTTGAGCATATTGAAAACCTGTAGGGCTTTCTTACTAAACCTCCACTTATTATAGAGAAACATTTGTTGAGCGTATTTTCTTTTTCACTAAATTTTATGGCCAATCCATATTTCTTCATGAAAATTTTCTAAAAGAAAGTTGGATGGATGGCATGGGTGTCTGCCCACTGATACCTGTCCTCAGAAAACTTGGACTTGTAGGTGAAGCCGTGGATCTGATAGATAAGGAACAGGAAGAGCAAGCTCAAGGTCGGAGGTGAGCCAGATGGGGGGTGTGCTGGCTGCGTCCTGGGTGCAACTTGTGGCTGTGTTTGGTGACTGTGGGGATAAGGATGGCCAAGCGCAGTCTGATTCTGGTGGGAGGCTACAACCGAGCCGGAGGGGAAGGATGAACAGGCTCCGGGTAAATCTTATTGAGGAATAGCCTCCGACAGCCCGACTCTGCAGACTGGTCCTCAGAACCCTGCCTTTCCTCACAGCGGGATTGTGGATGGGCTGGCCTCTGAGGGAGGAGTCCTCCCGGTAGTAGATGGGGAAGATGAGGACGACCCTGGCTGCCACCACCATGCGGCTGACTCACCAGCGGACCTAGGGGATTGAAACCCCTCTCGACAACTACTGAAAGGTAATTTTAAAGTATGAAGCCATTGGTCCTACAATAGAGCGAAGAATAAGTCTCCGTAGTTTGCTGGTCCCAAGCCAAATCTCCTCCAGGGATAACTCGGGAAATAGCTGTAAGCAGGTCTGATAGGGGAACCAAATTACATCTTTGGAGGACACTGGGCGATGAAGCCCGGAATCCTGAAGGTGAGGCTATAAACACACATCCTCTGACCCACGCTTCTGGGCTGTGTGCAACACTGGCCAGGACGACTGCAATAAACAACCATGAGAACTATCACTGGAGTCCTAAAGCAAGCATAGCGAGACCTACAGATCTTCCTACAGTTCTGGTAGATAATGGGAAACCTCACTCCTGCGAGATGGGGGCTTTCTCTGTAGCATCCATTCTTCCCTCCCTCTTCTCTCTTCCCCTCTCCTTTGCGCATATCTATTTTTCTGCCAGCAGGTTTCCTTCAGCATTCAATCAAGGGCAATATGTCCTCAATCAACATTTTTCTCTTTTCCTTTTTCCTTTTTTTTTAATACAACACTGTCCTTTAAAGCTTTTTGCAGCTGGTTGGCAACTGAATTGCTGCCAATATCCTCTGAGTGAGTGCCTCCCCCGTGGCGTGCTCACCGACTGCCTTACCACAGCTCTCCCAGCCCTGGAGGCAGCTCCACTCCAAGTGCATCTGAGCCCCTTCCCCTGGCGAGGACCGTTCCAGGCTGACCACTGCCTACAGCCCCTATCCAGCAGTGAGGAGAACAGAGGGAGAGCAGGCACTGCACAGGATGAAGCCGTGATATATGTGGGGAGGATTTGGTATGGAGAAAGAAAAGGCTCTGTTGTGAAATCTGGGGCATGGTGGCTGCCATGTGAGAGCATGGAAAAAGCTCAGGGACGCTGTCTTCCCAGTGCACTCACTGGCTTGGGATCAGGCCAGACCACGGCACACACTCTCAGGTCACAGAGTTATTTCTTATCATCACTTTTGAGAGGGGCTCGCTGCGTCTCCAGCAACCCAATGCCCCACATTGCTTCTCTTTGACTGAGAATGTTGATGAGACTCCAGAAATGGCACCAATAGCTGCTGTCCAAGGTCCAGCTGTAAACCCCCGTGGTGACTCTAGCGAACAGGCCCCCAACTAATGAGCTGGGTAACTGAGGGGCTTGGAAGCGCTTGGACGCTGAGGAGCGTCTTCGGGAACTCTAAATTGAAAGCCCTCTTAAACTCCTCCTTTTCTCCTGGAGCTCGGAGCCTGCGCTCCTCTGGGAAATCAGAGCTCTCTCAAGCCAGCTCCTGTGCACCTGGGCTTTATCTGGGGGGTGAGGAGCCTGCGGGAGATGCCATGAGTCTCCCAATGGTGCTTTCCAAGTGTGAAGACCGCAGCGTCCGTGAGTCACCAGAGCTGGCCGCACTGACGACTGGGGCGCATCCGCAGGATAACTGGAGACTTCAGAGTCTCCAGGCGACTCCTGCCCAGGGCCTTCAGCCTCGCATGCCCCTCGGCTGTGCTGCTTCCCATGTCCTGAGCTCAGGAAACTCACATGTCTTCTGCAGGCTTCCCTAGCCATTGGTACAAACCTGAGACAAAAGTGTTTCCATGTCGAACACTTTAAGTGGAGTCTTAATAAAAAGATTCTCCAATTTGAAATAGGAAAGGGGGGAGAAACAGGATGATTGGGGGGAGGGAAATGAGGACAAAACATGAGAAGGGGTATCAATGTGTGAGAAGTAATGCACCTCTACCTGATGTATGTAACTGTAAACCCTCTATATATTATCCTAACAATAAAAAAAGACTCTCCATCTACACTGCGATTCCTCAGAGGGGGTCTCAGATAGCAGGTGGAGAAATGTAAGAGGCAAAAAGCACAAAAATGTAATTTTATTAATTTTATTCCTAAGTCATAGCTCCTCTCTGTTCATATATACATTGAAGCAAAGTTCTAAAAGTCCAGTGGGTTTAGATTTAAATGTACCTGCTACTGCTGTCTGTACAACATGAGAAAAATTGCTTGATCTCTTTTGTTCAATTTAATCATTCCTAAACGAAGTATAAAATAATCATTCACTTAAAGTATCTCCAGAGATGCACTAATAAATCGCTCCCCAACTCCCAGCCATGTCCCTGATAGGTCACTACAAGTAGCTTAATTTCATTTTTATTATTAGTCTTGCTCAGTCTGGTCAAGGCTGAGCTCATTTGTTGATAATGAAAGATAAGTATTTGATGGAAATTTCAGATATCTTTGTTATTTATAAAACTAGTTCTTGGAAAACCTTTGTGATACCTGTTAGCATGCAAATGACAGGAAGGACATTCCAGGTGTAGTATCAGAGCATCTTGTGTCACATCCTAGACCTGGTACATATCAAGAATTAGCTCTCCAGACTCATGGTACCTCTCTGTAGCATGACGACAATGCAGCTCCAGGCTAGTGGCTTGTCAACACTTAGCCAACAAGAACAGTGACCTTCCTTGCCTTTCCAGTTTGTTTTTTTTCTCCCAGATTTAAATTTCCTCTTAGGAAGAGATGCAATAGCTTAAGCACGCTACAGATTACTGTTTGCATCAGAAGTCGTTTGGAGTCCCCTAGGGCAGTCAGTGTTGAGAGAATTTTCTAGGACTGCTGTGTTGGCAGAAGAAGTCACAACTCCTCCCAACAGGCCCTCAGTCAGAGTCTCATCATATCCAGGGAATTTCACCATGTTGAGAACGTGTACGTTAGAAATATATTTTAGAAAACTCTCCATTTGATGTGAGCTTTTTATCTTTGGGTCACCTTGCACCTTGTTCTGTAGAATGGAATAAAATAATCTAACGTTGGTGTTGATGGAAATTGCACTGAGTTGGGCGGAGGAACGGTCCAGCTCTCCAGCAGTGGGAACCTCGGATCCTGTAACTATTCAATGCCCAGATTTTCCATAAATGGGTAAGTAATACCAGGGTTTTTTGTGCAGTTTTCAGTAGCGATTAACTATAAAGAGTCGAGAAGTTTGTAAACATGATTTGCAAAGGCTGAAACCAATTATGTTAGAGATTGTTTATTATTTTTCTTTTGTGACTTAAAGAATAAAATTGGCCAATATATCAGGTTGTGTGAAGGAGACTTTTGGTTCATCAGCAGGAAAAATTGCCCAACACAATTAGTTATTCACAAAAAATGAGTTGCAGATTAAATATAGTAGGTAATGATTTACAGACACCAAGATGGTTATTGTGTGTTATCGCCAAATGATTCACAGATTCAACACATCCCCAGAGTGTTTTCATGGCCCTCACTAACAAAATTATATATTTTTATATTAAAAAAAGATTTGAGAATAGCAGGAAATTTCCAGGGAGTTTATCAGGTCCTGAATCAATCCTGGTTTCCTAAACCATTTTAACACCAGAAAAACTTTATGTCGCAAACTATAGAGCACTGCTAGGCACTAAACACCCTGAACTTCATTAGGCAAGTGTATCTATTTGGACTCTCTGAATGGGTTCTACTCAAGTAGGTAGACACCCATCTTAACCATGATCCAGATAGGTGGAGCCCAAAGTGCTGATGTGAGCTGGAGAAGTGGAGACTGGAATGTCGTGTTGGAACTTGTGGCCTACGATTTAAAAGAAGAGGTTTCTGTGCCTGGTGTAGAAAACAAAACAGCAGCAGAGACAATAAGAAGAGAACTCTGAGGGCAGATTCACCCTGGGTCAGATCAGAGATGGTCTGGGCATGGGTAGGCAAGGAATAACAGAGCCGGGGAAATTGGCTGCACCATCTTCTGAGTGCACTGGGTGCTGTGAAGTGTTGGAGTCCCTGCCAGGCAGGAGTGGAGAACCTTGGTGGATCTCAGGTACTCTGCAGAGATCCCACGAATTACTTCTTAAAAGAAAAGTCTCTGCCAAGAGACCCAGGCATCTCTTCCGATGCATATAAAATAATACACGTACTGAAACAACTCCAAAAATATGCAAACCATGGACTTTGTTCTTAACTTGCTTTTTCTTTTTTTCTGATGACACTGTATTCTTTACCTTAGACACAGTGCACTTACATGCACTTCTGTGGGAGGATGGAAGGAAGGTACAGAACCAGAGAAAAACCAGATGCAGCCGCAGAGTCCATCCGCTGCACCAGACATTGAGAAAAGTGAACCACTCATCTCATGGATGGAGATGGGAGGGCGGGAGGGCGGGAATGGGAGAGGATGGGGGACCAGATGACACTGTGCAGAGGAAAATGCACTTACTACCTGCTGTATGTAAATGTAATCCCACTGTATACCACCTCTAAAGCAACAATAATGTAAAGGAGAAGAAGCAAAGAAAGATCTCTGACCAAAAGACCTGTGTTCCTAAATGAAGAATATGGCCAAAATATGCTACCAAATAAAGCAGCAAAGCCAAGCAAAGTACTGAAAGGAAAATTAAGCCAAAAGCTGGACAACATAATCCAGATTTCCCACAGAGCATCTGCCAGGTGCTGGTGGCTAATGCCTGTCATACTAGCTACTCAGGAGGCTGAGATCTGCAGACAGAGGTTCAAAGCCAGCCTGGGCAGGAAGGTTAGTGAGACTCTTATCTCCAATAAACTACTCAGAAAAATCCAGATGCAAGTACTAGCCTTGTGGAAAAGAATCTCAGTGCCCAGACACTGAGTTCAAGCACCAGAACTGGCACCAAATTATATATATATATATATATATATATATATATATATATATATATGGAGAGAGAGAGACAGAGACAGAGAGAGACAGTGGGGGGGGCTAGAGATGGCAGTAAAAGCATATGAATAAAAAATGTTACGAAGCAGGACAATGGAAGACTGTGCTAAGAATACAAAGCAGCTAATAAAAACTGACCCTCAAATTAAGCTTAAAATGCTTCCATAAGAATCCAGAGTAAGAAGAAACTAAACCACAAAAGGCAGGCAGTAACGTAAGAGCAAGATTCACTTAAATATAAAATGTGTTCTTTTGAAAGCCAAAACCATAAAACGTTTTTCACTAACTGCAGTGACCAAGAAAAAACAAAAGTAGGATACATAAAATATCTGTAACAGGATGGAATCCTACAGACATTTGCCAAGGAATAATATTGGTGAATTTCTTCTAAATTTTTTTGAAAAACTAATGAAACAAACATTTCTTCCAAGAACTAAATTATTTACTTTTTGTTGCTGTTGTCAGTCATGGGGCTTGAACTCAAGGCCTGGACGATGTCTCTGAGCTCTTTAGCCCAAAGCTAGCACTCTACCACTTGAGCCACAGCAGCACTTCCAAATGGGGCAGGCGCGTGCCACCACACTTAGCTTATGTTGTTGTTGCTGTTGTTGTTGAGATGGGGTCTCACTCACCTTTGCCTTAGCTGATCAGGAGTCAGAATCCTCTCTTCCTACACAGCTGAGATTACAGGCATGAGTCACTGTGCCCTGCCTGCCTTTAGAAAACATTCTCTAACATAAAATCTAAAATAAATCAAAATTGTTTTCTCATGGTATGCCAACCTCAACTCTAAGCTCATTTGAGAATGGCTTCATTTGCTTCTCCTTGACAAGAAGACCAGCCCTGCCCAAGACTGGAGTGGACCCCTGGGCCTGGACATGCGGGCTCTGTCCCATCAGGAGCTTAATCAGGTATGGCTTTCAGATTTATGCTTAAGACTCTAAGTCATGAAATAATGGGATTCCATCTGTGACCTACATTTCAATGTTTTAGTTTCCTTGGCAAATGCATCTGACTAGCAATGGTAGCTTGCCTGTTTTCTTCTTTGGTAGATGTCTCTGAAATCTGCCATCTGAGGACTGTTACTGAGTTCTGCACTTTAGGTTTCAAATCTAAAAGTCACAAGCTCATTATAGACGTATTTATTCCCTATGAACATTTTTTGGGACCTAAACAGATGGTTTGGGTACCACCCAGGCTAGTTTAGTCAGATCTTTTTTTATATCCAAACAATATTTTATTATCATGATGAAACTGTAGAACACAACAAATAATGTTATTGGTACTTTGAAGATTTCCATTAAAAAATAGCCAGAATGAATCTTTTCAAGCATATCCATATGAATACCTGCTGCTTTTGTATTTCTCAGCAAACAAAAGCATCAAAATAACTTTCCAAGCTATAGCGAAGTGAAGGGATTGTATCTTCCCATTAGCTGATGACACCGCTGATTCTGTTCATTCATTCGGTTAGTCTGCACATAACCATTAAGGATGGGTTTTACAAAGGCATTGTGTTGGATACACTGGGAAGGATACAAAGGTAGTTTGTCATAGCTTTGTCAGGGATTACGACAGCACGTAGGAAGGAGAAGCTCCCTTCACGTGGAATTAGGATCCGAAGCAGAAAAATATAAAGACTGTCCAAGGGAAGGGAAGAAAGTGACGTGCTCACCCGACAGAAAGGAATAAAACCATCCAGCAGAGCTGTGACTCTGTGAAGGCTCTGTCAGAAGGGCTCTTAGTCCCTACAAGCATCTGAAGAGCTTTTATGCCTCTCCTTGAATGAATTGTCAATGGTTAATATCAATGAAGAGATGTAAATAAGGTCGAACCCACAATACAAAGTACCCATTCATGCATTTGACATTGCCCTCTCTTATCCTGAGCGATAGAGCGCCACTCAATGCCAAGTTATAACATAACTCCCAAGATGCAGTGGAAAACATGTATGACTGGGGCTATTTTAAGTGAAAACTAAATGTTATGTCTTGTTTTCGCTCCCTAGATGGGTGCAATTCGAGGTTTTCAAGTTTACCATTTTTTCTTTATTTAGAGAAGGAGGGAACTCTGGAGGTTCCCTCGACACTCTGGGTCTCTCACCAAAACCCCGAAGAGACATCCACCTCCTGACAGCACAGCACCTCCAGGAATGAGAGAACTTAGCACACGCCTTCATTAGGGCAAACACAAGGCCAGTCCCAAGAAGCAATTAAGTGAATGGTTTCTCTTAGTTGTCTTGGCAAGTACCTGGGTCAGCCTTTCCCACGTGGCCACGTGGGTCTTGATACTGTGGACTTCTGTGGTCCCTGGGCATCTCCGTGTTCCCCTCGTGGCACAGCCTGCTCCAGGCTGGGGCTTCCGGGCTGTGAGAGGACTGCTTTCCACCATTTCATATATGGCACCTCCACCACAATACCTCCCCAGACCACCCTTCCTCCCAGCCCTCTCCACTCCCAGCATATTTCTGAATGTGTACATTATTGGAAAGATTTTTCTCTTCTTTATTTTAGTCCTAATTGTTGCTCTTTTAAAACAAAAGCAGAGATGAGTTGTGTGTGTGTGTGTGTGTGTGTGTGTGTGTGTTTACACACACACAAAAGCAGAGATGAGTCAAAGCTTACTTTTTTTCACTCTCTATCTCTAAATTCTTGTTTGGTATATTTCTATTTAAAATGTTTATGAATGTGTGACAATATTTTATTTTCAGACAATGCAGTGTTGGGGTAAAAATGAAGGTTTAGTTTTCGAAATCTGCAGCATTTGAAGGCACTTTGAAGCGAGGGATGATTACAAGCAGAACTGAGGCTTTACCAACCCCTGAAGCATACTTCATGCAGGACAGAAATGTGTATTCTTAACTCATCTCCCTTCTTTATAAGAAGTTCAGATAAAGAGGAAGGAAAGTGCTTAGTGGTGATGATTTGATTTTCCAATGATTCTAAGATCTTTCTTAAGACATATCTCTTGGCTGATTTACTGATGTTAAAGGGGAAAACGTCTTCATCAGTGGTACAATTTGTCTTCTAAGCATGTGAGCTTTAATCTACATGGAGCAAATGCCCTTGGCAAGACTGTGTTATTTATTCCAAGGCATCAAGGTTAAAAGAAAGATGACTTCACTCCTGTATTTCTCAGTATTTCCTTGAAGTTCCACATCACGGATCAGTATACACACAAGCACTTGACAATAGACTGACAATATTCTCTTTCGGTCTTTCTAGGAAACTTCATCACTTCTTTTTGGATGAGCGAAGTTATCGAGTCCTTATTAGGCACCGTAGAGTTATGTTACCCGGTCTTAGCTTGGAGCAATGTGACAGACACACGTCAATCTTGTCTTTATCAGTCTGCAAACACCATATGCGTGATGGGATTCAATAGTATGCAGGATTGAAAACCACTGATACCACCAGAAGAGTGAGAGGATACTGAAGGAAAGAAAGGGGAACTGTTAGATTGATGCAAAGTAAAAGGTGGTCAATACAGCGTGTAGCAGGTCACACCTGTCACCCTGGCACTTCTTGTTCCCATAGTGTCTTGGGTTCCTGCTCCAGTGACTCTTCCCATAATGCCATGGGCAGCCTGTCAATCAGTGGAAAGAAGCCCAAGGGAGGGGTCATGGGGGCAGCTTTGTACTACAAAAGTTACCCTCTAAGAGTAAACACTCCTCTCCTCTTGGGGTGTCTCTCCATATGTAGAAGCTCCCTGCTTTGCTTTCATAGCTCTCTGTTTACCTTAAACAGTCTCCTGCCCTTTAATTCTTTGCGACAGAGAAATGAATCTGTAGTCCTAGGTGGTACCACACAGATTACATTTAGCAAAGGGTCTTACACTGAGCCCGACCATGACCCTCTGGTGAGACTGACATTCCAGAGCTGAGAGCTGTCTGCAGGAGCTGGTCAAGGGCTAGCCGGAAAGAGGTTTGAAATGTGTAGGGCTTGAGCCATACAAGCCTGTTGACTTAGATATTTGAATCTCTAAATTCTCTTCTACAGATATTATTTCTTCTACAGATATTCTGCTTTCAGGGGAAGATTGTGGACAGAAGAAATCCATCATAGTTTGAAAGCAACTATCTGTTTCATTGTGCCACTTTGACAGTGGTTTTGCTAAGAAAGGGACTTAAAGTCCTCACTGATACTAGAATTGCAAGAGAGACCTAGAATTATGGGTGCGGGGACCCTCTCCTGTATCTCCATCCTGACCTATAAGAGAACTAAGGAAATCATCACCCTGACATGTGTATTATCAGGGGTAGTTATTGGGTATTATAACTCAGATTTATTGGCTCTGAATTGTGGTCATGTTTCATAGGAAATGATACAGTCAATTTGGAAAGAACAAAGATATAATCTCACAGTGTAAACAACCTGTTTGACTTAGTTTCTGATCATCCTGTTACCCAGGACAAACCAACTCTGTTACCATGACTACGTCTAAATTCTGGGGAAGGGTGAAACCAGAAGGAAACAGACAGAAGAAACTGAGGTGCAGCAATCTACTTACAACTACGATGAAAGATTAGGGGAATCAGACAACTTAATTTCTCCAGTTTCTTTTCTATAAATTGCTGCTGGCAATCTGTAAAAGCCTGGCATGAGATACTGAACTTCTGTTAGGAAAAGTTTGTTTGTTTTAATTAGGGAACTGAGCCATAATAAGTACTTTTCAACTCAATCTATACCTCAGAGTCACCTGTAGAGCTCAAAATACAATAAAATAACTGACAGCACTACCCTCTTCCCTTCAATATAGGGCACCCTCACCCTCCCCCAGATTTCTAGCCTAACTGATCAGCCTGGTGATTGGGTGTTTCTCAGCCTTCTCCCAAAACGTCTGAACTCTCTTACTTTCCTATCACAGAGGGACTTTCTACCATTAGTCATACATGCTTGAGAAGGAAAAGTAAAATAGGATACAGTTTTCAATATCCATCACTCATCATAATTTTGGAGTGTGGGTAAAGGACGTTTTCACAGAAGAGGAAACAATTTGAGTGTCATAGTAGACGTGAAGACAACATGAGGGCTAAGGACAATAGATTGACTCAGGTGGACAAATTAGCCACCCGTTACCTGGGTCTATCGTAGTTTAATTACGTAACTTCCAAGTGTCAGGACACTCCTTTTTGTCTAAGGAAATGAACATGGCTTATCATTGAAACTATAAGGTTTTGCTCATACATGTGAATGTGACTGCGGATGGAACTGCTGCACGTCTAGGAAGACCAGAAGACGCTGGTGACCGCCAGTGGCTTTAGTGTGGAAAATGGTTTAGAATGGTCTTTCCACCAGCCAAATGATTTCTTAATCATAATTATAATGTACATACATGAATGAACACAGAAAAATCAAATAAAATCTCTGTCTGCTTGGCATTTAAACACTGAATTGATTACTGACTCTAAGCTGCAAATGAATTAATGTCATTAACTTTTCTGTGATGCTCCGTAAGATTTTGTCACATATCCTTGTATCTCATGAGGTTGAAACTGGACCTTGGTGTCTCACTGAGTCTTTCTGTGCCTGCTTCTTTGGTGAATGGTCTTAATATGCTATTTATCCATGTATCTATGTATCTTTGCATCTGTGTATGAGTGTATATATGTGTGCATGTATGTAAGTACCTATTTAGATATAGGTGTAGTGTGTATGTGATATATATAATTATATACAAATTTATATTTGTTATGTAATATATGTAACATATATTATATATTATTATATGTCATTACATATAATTTTATATAATATATATTATATAATGTGTTACATGCAATTATATATCACATATTATTATAGGTAATTTATGTAATATATCAATATATAAAGTATACTTATTTACAAATGAATACATACATATAAATATATAAAATAAAAAAGAAATAGATAAATATAAGAAATAAAACTAAGGGGGGCTGGGAGTTAGGCCTAGTGGTAGAGTGCTTGCCTAGCATGCACAAAGACCCGGGTTCAATTCCTTGGTACCACATACATGGAAAAAGCTGGAAGTGGTGCAGTGGCTCAAGTGGTAGAACAATGACTCTGGACAGCCCAAGGATAGTGCTCAGGCCCTGAGTTCAAGTTCCAGGACTGGCAAAAGAAATAAAATAAAAATAAGTATATATAAATATAAGCATATATGTTTATATAAAAATATGTTATAATATTATAGTCCAACTCAAATAATCACTGGTAATGAAAATGCAACCACTGTTACTGAAGACAGAGACCATGAAACTGGTCCAAAATTTTGTATATGCAAAGATTTTAGTTCCTCTCTAAAGTAAGAAAACCAGCTTGGTGTACTAGCATTCTAAAATGTTCTAAAAACTATCCCTTAGCCCATTTTGTGTATGTGTGTGGGCAGGGGTCATGGGGCTTGAACTCAGCCTCAGCATTGTCCCTGAGCTCTTCAGCTCAACGCTATCCCCTACCCTTGAGCCAAGCCCCATCTATTGTCTTTCTTTTTTGGTACTGGTGATCAAACCCAGGATGTTGCACTCGCTAGGCAAGCACTGTCATTTTTCAGAATTAAATGATCAAGACTCAGGCAGAAGTCATTTTTCCAAATTTCAGCTGCTTAAGGATAAACTAAAAATCGGAAATCCTAGATCCCTGTCTCCTTCCAGGGTGACGTCTTCACCTCACAGAGGCTCTTCTTGAGCATCTAAAACCCCACTGTCCTCATTCCACTGGGCCAGCAGTCTAGGAAGAGGCTGACAAACCATGCTGGGTGACTTGAAGATGTCAAAGTAGTCTTCATTCAGAATGTGCACAATTTGGAACCAGCGCAGCAAAACATTTGGGCAAGCATTATGCTTTACTTCTGCCCATTGGGCAGTGTTAGACATGAAAGGTGTACCAAGAGGAGGGGACCAACATGCCTTTGGGCCCTGGATAGGAAGGGGAAGAGAGATCTGGCCCCTAAAGGGTGTTGGGGGGCTGATGAGCCCCACATTTAGGGCACTCTGAAGGTGGTATCATTTCTGATTTCTGCTGTAGAATAAAAAGGAGGGATTTCTTGCCTCTTTTTTTTTTAATTTTCTGTGCTCGCCACAGTCATAGCACTAATTATTTAGTGGTCTTTCAAACCTTTTGTAATCCCTACTCGAGAAAGCCCTGAAAGATATTAATTCTTAGCCATGTGCCTCATAAATGAAGGCCATTCTGCTATTCTTAATGACAAGGCTGAGGCAGCAAGATGTCATTTGCTTTTTTCTCAGTTTTTAAATTGCTTTCTAAATGAACTACAGCTGTGAGGGCCAGGTGCTGTGATCCCTTTAGAAAGATCAGGAAATGATGAAATCCAAAATTTCAAAGTGTGATGGATGTCAGCTCCCGATTTGGTGTGTGTGAGGTCACCCCTGCACCTGGTCCCATCTCCACAACAGAATTACTTTTCTGTGGAGGGGGAAAAAAAGAAGGAGAGCAGAGCGAGGGAGCGAGGGAGCGAGGGAGCGAGGGAGAGATGCACATGTCGAATGCAAGTGCAACAATAAGAGAAACAGTTTATAATTATCTCTTTGTTTGCTCTTCATCTAGCTGGAGATGGGGAAATGCGCGGACCCCACCCCAGCTCTTCCCTCGCTATGGTAGGTGTCTCCCTGCTGGATGCAAGGCAAGATTCTATGAATTGTAGAGTTGGTGCAGTGGCAACCCAGAAGCCACTGGAAAGAAAGTGACATTGTCCTGTGGTGGTGGCATGTGAGAGGAGAGCGAGAGAAAGACAGTGTGAGATAGATCCACTCCTACCTAGTAATTAACACCAGTGCCCCAGTATCAAGAACACCAAGTGCTGCCGAGTGCTTTCAGATAAATGTGCCATTCCACAGGAGTTACCTTGAGTGTGGTCAGCGGAGGACAGACAGCATCCACCCGGCCCCATGTCTGAGGAGTTACTGGTTCTCTGCTGAAATCTCTTTATGAGACCTTGCTCTTGCAAGTCCTCCAACAGAGGGACCAGGAATGATTAGGTTTATTACCTCGAAGCTCCGCCCCCGGGGTCTACAGTTGTCAGAGCTGGATGGATGCCAAGGGCAGTCCTATTTTCTCTGGGACTTCTGCCCAGGCTGCCCCCAAGAGGAGAGAAGTGGGCTGGATCCCCATGCTGCTTCTACTGGACTTGCTGGGACATGGAGTTGAACTGCCTCACCAGACAAAGCACAAGGGTAGCATAGGGAGTACTGAATCTGGATCCTAACCCTCCAATGTGCCCTTAAGGTAGAAGTGTGTTTTCCTTCTCTGAGTTCATTCTCATTTCTCCACTAGTAAAAAGCACACCAGGGATTAGGTGAAGAAGAGCTGACGCTGCCTGTGAAAGCACCCAGCGTAATGCTTTGCACAATCTCAGTGCCTATAAAATATTCATCTCTCCAACACCACTCTTTTGTTGTCAGTGCTTCAGGCACCAGAGTAGAGCAAAAGGCCGAAGAGAGGCAGAGTTAGGAGATCATTTTCAAGTCCAACTTTTCTAGATTGCTTATCTTTACCTACTTTAGCCTTGGTTTTCTCATCTGTTAAGTGTAGTCAATATTCTTCATTACCTGCTCATACAAAAGGAGGTACTAAATGTCAAAGCGTTTGACATCATGTAATGAGAAGAATGATACGCTGAGTGTACTAAATAGGGATATTTGTGTCATTCTCTAACTAAACAATGGCTATTTCTTGGCTGATATCCAGATCCATTTTCTGTCGCTAGTCGTGACCACTGCATGTGTAATTATGGGAATCAGGCTATGCCGTTTCTGGGGAGAGTTGGTGATGGTATGAACCCAGAAGACTTGGGGAGCAGCATGATCATAGCCAAAGATACAGCTTCCAAAACTTCAATGAGGCCACTCAGGAGAGATTCTCCATTTGACCAGTTTCAAAGGAACAAAATAAATAAAATGTTATCATTTAGCTGTAGTCAAAAACTAAGTTTGACTTGAGGGGAAAAAAATGTCCATTTCTGATCTGGGAAAGATTCATGTTCAATCACTATAAATACAGAACGATTTATTGTACATTCCCAGAGATGTCCCCATGGCATCTAGGAGAGAAGATCTAGACACATTACAACTCCCACAACCCTGTCCCATGCGCGCGCACACACACACACACACACACACACACACACACACACACACACACAGTCTCTTGTGGCTATTATCAACTATCTTGTCAAATAAATGGGCTTCGATGACATGGCCTTACTTTAGGGAAGGCTGGTATTGAGGTGGCCAGACCATTCAGGAGACTTCGGATGGCTGGAGGTACCAAGAGCAAAGAACCAACCACTGGAATGTTGAACCTGTTCCCTGGAACTCCAGCCCCATAATTTTTTCTAGATGTTTCACTCTGGACCTCAGCTTTCCCAGTACGGATGCCATCCCCCTCTCCTAAGCCATTCTTTTTTTTTTGCCACTCATGGGCTTGAGCTCAGGGCCTGAGCACTGTCCTTGGACTTTCTCAAGGTTAGACCTCTACCACTTGAGCCTCAGCACCATTTCTGGCTTTTTTCTATGTATGTGGTACCGAGGAATTGAACCCTGGTCTTCGTGCATGCTAGGCAGGCACTCTACCACTAGGCCAAACTCCCGGCCTCCTAAGCCATTCTTTCAGAACTTTAAGGTACCTTTTCATTCTGTAATCAAGTGCAATGATGGACATCATGAAAAATGAAAAACCAAAACAAGCCCAGCTGAGGAATAAAAGGATGGAGAAAGATGTGGTACCTGCAGGAAGTTAGGAGAGCACTAGAATTCTTTCTAGACAGAGGGGACTTATGGGATTGCATGTGAGGCACATCTACACAGCTACACAAGGAAGCACAGAGGACAGGCGCATGGCTTGGCATACATAGTTTAAAGTTATATTTGAAGAGGGCAAGATGGTGGACACACCAGAGCAACACATGTCTGAGAAGTTAGTATGGTGGGAAAGAATGTCTCTGAGCATGCTCAGATCTCACCAGATCTTAGCTATGGTAAATGGTGCTACAATGGATATGGTGGGGCTGGTAGCACCAACAGTGTAGTAGCATTCCTTTTTGGCTACATTGCCTTCAGCTTCTGTTGTTATTAGTTTTCTTGATAATGGTCATTCTGACTGGAGTGAGGGGGAGTCCCAATGTTGTTTTGAATGACATTTCCTTTATGGCCAGAGAAGTTGACCATTTGTTCATGTGTTTATTAGCCATTTTTATTTCTTCTTAGAAAAATCTCTCTTTGTTTGGCCCACTTATTAATGGTGTGGTTGTTACTTTGAGGATTTGTTTGGAGGGCAATTTTTTTTAGCTCTTGGTATTTTTTTATTAAATATTTAACATTGATTTTACATCATATTTTAAATGATGTATTTAACAAACAAATATTCAAGAGGGGAATCTCTATATACAATTACTGGCACTTAGATTTTAGAACATAATTAAAATTAGGCTGAGGGTTTATATGTCATAGATACACATTAATCTATGTAATAAAATATTTTGTCTATAAAGCCATAAATTTTTAAGTCTATGTAATTGTGTTTATATTTCCAATACCATGTCCATAGCATTGGGTATGCAAATATTGAGTCCTCGCTCTTGTACTGTGTGGATCTAATAGCCACATATTAAGGATACCATGCACCTTTTCCTTCTTTAGTCTTTACTTGTTTCACTCAACATGATTTACTCTAGATTCATCCACTTCCCTGCGAATGCCATTATTTTATCTTGTCTGTAATCTTGGCATATTTTTGATATGAAGTCCTAATTGTTGTAGCTAGCAAAGATCTCAAAATCTGTGGGCTTTCTATTTCTCTTGTTAGCAATACCCTTTGCCATGCAGAGACTCTGAAGTCACCAGAAAGTTTCAGCTGAAAAGCACACTTGAAGGTGTGTTATTAATCTAAGGATTTGCCCTTGAAGGTGCTCTTCTCACCAAGTTTCAGCCACTTTCCCCTCTCCTGGAAGAACACAGCCACAGGTTTGAAAGATAGAGGAGGGGCGACTTTCAAGTTCCTCTGCATTGTGCATGCCACTTCTCTTCCAAAGATCAAGCCACCAGGCCAGACACCCCAAGATGCAGGAGAATGAGCCCCAGGCAAACAGAGCCATGGGATCAGCGACAGCAAAAGGTAATGTGTGGGCCCCCTGTGTGATCACCCTCTGCTCCTCCACACTGGGTACAGCTAGAAACGTGGCCCTGGCTGAGAAGGAACCTCACCACTTTTGAACCCTAGATGAAAGGACAGAGAGAAACTGTTTTGAACATTTGTAAGCAGTTGTAAGCTTCTGACCAGGTGGAGGCCTGCATTTATCTTTGATGCAGTCTTTCTTTGTACTAGAAAACCACCCAAAGGACCTTTAGATATGCAAATGTAGATCAAAGATCCTTTCCTGGAATGGATTTTCACTGCTGTGAATAACAATGTGGAAGGCTTCCTTCAGAAAAGGCAAGGCTATATTTATGCAGGTTATCTTTTATTTGGAAGACACTTCCTACCCAAATCCTGGCTAAAATGGATCTTTGAAAAACCACAGCTAAATTTAGAGAATAGTGTGTGTGTGTGTGTGTGTGTGTGTGTGTGTGTGTGTGTGTCCCATATTCAAATCTTGGCTCTTAGAAAACCAGTAGCGAACCATAAAGCTTGCTTTAAAAATGTGCATACCTGAAAAGAGCAACTTGGCAGCAGGCTGGACACGGGTGGGTGTTGCTTAATGAAGGTGTGGAGATGTGCTATGCTACTTTAGCAACTTTGAGTTTTGAGGATGTCCTTTCTGGGGAATGACTTTCTCCATTTCATTTGTCATGCAAGTGCTTTCAGGCTTATCTTACTCTACCCTTCTCAATGTGAGCTCACGTTGCACATTGTGGTCAAAATAATTTTCACTTGGAATGCCTAGTATTAAATATGAAGCCCTATTAGTACAAAATAGAGTCATAGAATCTATCTATCTATCTATCTATCTATCTATCTATCTATTATCTATCTCTGCCTATCGACATCCTGTATAGCTTATTTCTTTATATGTGTATTGATATTGTTTCTCCTTTTATTTTGGAACTGTTTCATCTAAAATAGTGTGGACATCACACTTGGTTGCTATCCCATACTCATCTTCATAAACTCAAGGCAGATCATGTTGTTACACAAAGTCTTCATATGTCAGAGCAGTGGCACATTCTTCAAATCCTACTCAATTTAATTCTAATGACTTGCACCTGTTTCGATCTTTTGATGACCCAGAGCTGGGCTTGAGAACCCAGTCTTGTCATTAACGATGCTGCTTGGGTTCACCTTGATTTAGTTAGTAATCTAACTAAAGGGTTGGGCAGACAACCCTTCGACTAGCGATGAATCCTTGTAGTTTTACTGTTACCCAGAACTCACCAGTTCAAGTTCAGATAGATCTTCTTCCCCCTGCAATAGCTGTCTAAAATTCGAGTCAACTCAGAAATGCAGTGACCTTGCGTGGGTATTTGCAACATCGTTTCTCCGCGACGGATCCACTGTCATGATCACACCTCTGTGATCTTACTCAGAACTCACAGCAACACCACGGACCATCTCTTCCCGTTTCCTTGTGAGATAGCTGAGAGTCACACTGTCAACTGTGATGAGAATTAAGATCATGGGATGGAGGCTCACTCCACTAATAGCCACTCCATATCAGTAACCCTCTTCAATGGATCCAGCTAGCTTTGACATTTTTCCCTATAGCTATAGTGTAGCCCAAAACGTTCACAAGCTTCAGAATCATCTTTAACTTTGGCTTCCTTCTAACGAGTCCCACCAAAATGTCCAGAGTCTCAGGCCAAGCGTTTGGCCTAGTGGTAGAGTGCTTGCCTAGCATGCACCAAGACTGGGGTTCAATTGCTTGGTACCATATACATAGATAAAATGCCAGAAGTGGTGCTAAGGCTCAAGTGGTAGAGCTCTAGCCTTGAGAAAGTCCAAGGACAGTGCTCAGGCCCTGAGCTCAAGCCCAGGACTGGCAAATAAAATAAAATAAATAAAAATTCCGGAGTCTCCAAATGGGAGAACCTGAGGGTTTGGCTCACATTTTCCCACTATACCCCACACTCTAGAAGTCCTCGCTGCAACTCACTCTGAGGCCCCAGCCCCCAGACCCAATTCCCTCAGGAGGTACTTGCACTGTGGAGGGCCTTATGCCTGTGTGAGACTGCTTAGTTCACCATGTGGAAGGTCGGTGCTTCCTTTGAAGGCAGAAAAGATGCTCTAGGATTTCCCCTGATAGGCCCCCAGATTAAGCTTTTCACCCTCTGGGTAATTTGCAAAATTGCCCTTTTCTCTTTTCTCCAGAAGGTATTTCCCTAGATCATCTCACCAGGGCACCAACGGTCCCGTGAGCACAGCCATCTATCGTTCTCTGCCTCCATCTCTGTGTGCTGTAGTTTGTAACATCTTAAAATGCGACACCCATAATTAAACAGAATGCTCCAGATGTGCTTTGATTGGCACACGATTATTCTGTCTTTTGTGCTGGATTATGTTGTGTCCAGTCTTGTTTACTGCTCTTTCTGTGTGAGTTATTTCATATTTGAGATCCTTCTGATCCTGAAGTGCCCAGAGCCAGGGACTTTTTTGTCTTGATGTGGAGCTAACACCCCATTTTCTCCTCATCTTTATCTTTGTGCTACTGATTACTTGATTAAAATGTGTGGTTTTGCATTTGACCTTCTTAGATTTCATGAGCAGTTTGCACCATGGTTCAATCTGTTGAACATTTCGAACTTACTTGCCATTTAATATTTATGTTTGATTAAACAGATTTTGTATTTCAACAGACTCTTGATGAAACCTTGGGACTGAGTCATTTTAGACATAGTACTTGCTGCTGTCAGTCTCTGCCTTTGAGTGTTGTTACCTAGGCTTCTGCTTGGGTGCAGGATGTACTGAGATCAGTGATCTTCCTCACTGCATCCCCTGAGTGACACAGAGACGTACCAGGCGTTTCCTTTCTACTTGGTGAAAGACGTCCAGCACAACTTAGACTCAACCAGAGAAAAATTAGGGGAAACCTTCATGCATGTTTGTAACAATGGTGATGATTTTTTTAAATTGAGAAGTAAGGAAAATTTGAACCTAGAGTTTCATACAGTTACAAGATACTATCTTCTATATTAGAGAAGAATCATATAGCAAATGTTAGTTTGTGTAGAATTGGAAGTAAGTGAAAGTTGAAAATGGAAGGCTATGAGTAAAAAAACCACCATTTCCTTGCCTGTTTTTGCATTCTAATGAGCCAATCTCATGTTCAGTTATCTCTTCACTCCCTAAACAAATAGGAGTTGGGTTCCTGCACTATTTGAGGATACATCCAGGAACAACACTGATAAGATTTCCTGTCCCACCAGACTTTGCTGAAATGTACTGTTTTCTAAAATGTGTATTTGATAAGAGAATGGAAAGGCTAAAGAAAAGCACAAATCAGGAATGTGAGGCAAGAAATGCTGGGGTAGGAAGGAGGATTTACTCTCCTAGATGTGCAGAAGCAAAAAGGCCAGCTGTAAGGAAAGGCACATCAGTTAACTATTGGAGAATATCAAGCCCTCCTAAAACACAGTGGATATAGCAATAAATCCTCCGCGTTGCTCTTCAAGGCAGAAGCACAGTACTCTTAGCTGCAGGCCAGCTAGGCGTCTCTGACAATGTTGGGCAAGTCTACTATATTTGTATGTGAAAGCCTACGATAGTCTACAAGGTCCTAGAACTGGATTCTCTTACAACAGCTTGGTGGGCGCTGCCTCATACTTAAGGGCAAGATTGGGACAACATCTAGAATGAAGGGTAGGCTCAGAATTTGCACTAGAGCCATTTTAGGGGAATTTTAGGCCTGGTTCAATTGTGTCTTAGGGGAAAGAAAACTTTATCCCTTACTGCAGTATGAATGCTTTAAATTACCAAAATTCCAATGTCGAAATTTGACCCCCAAGGCAACAGGGTGTCTGGGAGGTGAGGAGGAATGTGAAAGGAGCTGAAAAGGCCAGTTTGTCCTTTCCACCACCTCTGTCTGAGGAGGACACAGCTAGCAGTTATGGGAACAGAGCCCTCCGTAGATGCCAAACCTCCCAGCTTCTTGATTCACCCAGTCCAGGATAACTTGTTATAGCAGCCGGAACTGACCAACATGTCCTAAAGGCACATTGCAAAATCCGTGGAGCCAGGGAAAGCTGGAGAATTTGGCTATTTTTGTAATTGCTCTGACACTGACGATATTTCTGTATGTAGTGGAGTTGTGGAGTTGAGAGTAGTTTCCGTCTGTGCAGTGTCAGGGGAGGTGACGGAGGTTGATGGTTTGGACACCGTCTCTGGAGGCAAGGGGTGCAGACTTAGTGCGGGGTCAACAGGATGCCTGGTGATTCTTTCAAGCTTCGGGCTCCACAGCTGGCAAGATGGAGCTGCTAGTTATGAAGCTGTGGAAAGCACCGTTAGGAGCTCCGTTTTGTGCATGCTGAATTTAAGAGGCATAGTAAATACTCAAGGGGAATTTTTAGTACAAAGCAAACTATTTGAATCTATGAAATTCAGGAAAGGGAGTATTGTTTCTGCTGATATTAATGTGAAAGGTTTTGCGTGTGGAAGATGTGTAAGGCTGGATTGTTCTGAGAGGCCTCCCCTAAGCAGTAAATAGTAATAGAAATTAGACAATTTCAAACTCTGGAGTTCTGGAACCTCCAACAGGAAGCGAAAAGGAACAAATGAGCCTGAGAATTAGAGAACAGGCAAGGGCAGGTGGGGTCAGAGGAAGTAGAAGACATTTCATAAGGAAGAAGCAAAGCTGAGGCAGGAGGTAGGCGATAAGATTGTGTGAAAATCCTAAGACTAGCTTCACCAAAAAGCCTCAAGTTCCTAGCTATCTCTGGTAAGATAAATTTGTTTTTAGGTAAAACGATGCTCCTGGTGTTCTACCTATAACACATTTCAGGTTCATGTAAAATAGATTTTCAGTCATCATGGACCAATGAAAGAGACACTATCCAAACCTTAATAATTGCCAACAGAAGCATCCTAAGTATATTGTCCAGGATAGAAGGAATTTACATGCATCTTGGACACTCACTGTGACATCGCTAAGGATCCTACCGACACCAGCATCTAAAGTGATGGTTGCCCAATAACGTAGAACCAACTGGCCACGACAATGAACCTAACCCTTGCTTTGCCCAAAGTTGCATTTCAAAAGGCTTCAGGGGGTCACCATGGATGAGTGGCAACTGCACCTATGGTGGTAGGCTAGGGACGTGGTCTAGCCAGGGTCAAGCCTTCTGCAGGGCTCCAGCTGTGTCTGGTGAAGAGCATGACAATTGATACCTCAAGTTCCAGAGCCTAAGCAGCTAAGGACTGGAGAAACAAATTTGCAGTGAAGGACCAGCTATTTAATTTTCCTCCTCCTGTATCAAGTTTCCGCAGCTCACAGTTTGGGCACAACAGGAGGTGACACTGTTAACTGTTGCTCTTTTCACTTCCTTTTTTTCCCCCTCACTGAACATAAACATATCATTACACAGTTACACTCCACTATATTTAGAGTTGATTTTTAACTATCTATTAAATCAAACAGGGAAGCTTGGCTGTTCTACCTGGAGCCAGTAGAACTGCTGAGGAAGGGGAGGGGAGGATGAAAGGGAGAATTGTTTTGCCAACCACCATATACCCCCCAGAGCGCACAGGAACAGGGTTCCAACTGGGCAGAATTAGCATCCTACTCACAAACCACTCTGGCTAATTCTCACTGGCCAATGGGACGATAGATTTCAGCTCCATCCTGTTCTATAGATGGAAGGGTCTTTACAGAAATCTAGATACCCATGACAGAAGATGGTTCAATCTGCCAAGTACGTGACAGGCTTCATAAATTGTTTCATCAAACCAGTTCATGGAAAGTCTCATTCTGGAGTGTTGCGGGGGTCCGCGTCCACCGAGATCAGAGAGTTGATCTTGGGTCATTGTCCTCAAAGTTCTCTTCCTGGGGTGCCACATTTAGCAGTTACTTCAGATAATTAAGAAGCAAAACTATTTCCATCATCCATGAATGATTTAACAGTCATTACTGCTCTTGAAGGTAGGACCCAGGAACTTGCCATGTTCGGGTAGTTCTAGTTAGACTGTGTCTCTAGCATCTTTAAGGAACTTTTAAGATACTTTTGAGCGGAAGGATGGATGGATGGATGGATGGATGAATGGATGGATGGACAATATTCCTGGAGCAGATGGATTATAAAGAATGGAAGAAATGGAACAGAATACAACATTTGAACCAAATTCTGAAAGAACTTACATGCTTAAAAATGGAGTTGAAACTGCTTGATTGAAATCCCTGACGTTTTTCTTTTTTTTTTTTTCTTCAAGTAGAGAACAGAGCAACTCTGTTCTGGCATTAAATTTTTCTCCAAATGTCATAAACACAGTAAACAAGAGCAGGATAGTCTCGTGGTCAGAAGAGTCTCCCAGAAGTCCTTGGTCAAGACACAAAAGGGCAGAGACTAAGCTGAAACGAAGGTCATAGTGAGTGGTAGAGGTTCTGGAGGTTACAAGCATCAACCTCAGCGTCTCCAAGGCATTAGCAGTGTCACCAACAAGAACCTGTTCATTTCCTCTCATATTGCAGTTTCATGTTTTGACCAACACAGTCACTCAGGCCCCCTGGCTTATGGAGGCTCGCTGACCTGGGGCTGTGCCAGTGGGATCAAGGGGGTTGCTTTGTTACCTGGGCAGGGCAAAGGAGGGCGGTGCTGGAAGCTTCTCATTCCATCACTTCAGAAGAAGCTGAGTTTCTAGGAACTATCACCGTCACTCACTTGGCTCTGCATGGATGCAGGAAATGCAGGCATGCATACTAACTAACTCGCCTGTTCTGAGACTTATTCTTCCCAGCACTTTGAAGAAGGACTGTGAGGAAATGTGAAGAAGGAACCGGAGACCGCTCTGAACCTTTTTATTCGTATGCAATGTAAATCCAGGTAAAGGGACAATTCACAGACATGTTGGACAGTAAAATGGTACCAGGTATGGAGTAGTATGCTGGTAAGTAGCAAATAAGGAAGCAATACAGAATAAATGATCATGTGTCAGACATGATTGATCGGATTGATCTTAGGGCCCAGCATATAGGACAATACGCAAAACAACTCATCAGTGATGAATTCTACAAGAAAAACATATAGCACCATCAAATAAGACTATTGTATGATTTAGAAACCTAAGTAATTATCATATTTAATATTACTTCTTTTCTCCCTTCATTGTTTCTTTAAATACATAGCTACTCTGAAAATTACCATAATGTACCAATTGAATATCACAAGTAAGGGGAACTAATGAGGTGACAAGAATTTTAGTGGACATCTCTAACCGATCCACTTATTAAAGGCTATTTTCTGATCTTGGCAGCTGAGTTTTGCTAAAGCATTCATTTTTCTACACTTAATTTTACAACCATAGTGTAGAGATTACTATATAGCCTCCTATTTTGCCTATGTTTTGCAAAAAATGCTTACTATAATGTTAGTTTTCCAAAATAGGTTATAAATTGCAGCATCAGAAGAAATAAGTCCAGAAAAAAAATGAAAAATACCATCTCAGCTCAAACTTAACATGTCTATAATCTTGTCCCTTATGGTACATTATGAAGGCCCTTCGTCTGATTACTGTATAAATGCCTCTGTGTAGAAATAATTGTCAACTCGGTACGTGATGGAGAATGAGAGCATGGTACCTACCCATCAGGGAATCTGTTATAAGTTATTTTTCAGAGGCCAAAATGATCATTATGAGCACCATTCTGAAAGTATTTAGCATGAGGGTGACAACCATTTCAGGAATATTTCTGCTCCATCATTATTTAGAAATAACGGTACGGCAGGTTTCTCCAGGCCCAAGGGTTTTATTTTTCCGTGGTGCATCACGTTTCCTGTGGTCTTACAATGATGATATTTTCTGATTGATCTATCCCTGCCAGATCTCACTGGAGTTCCTCCGAGGGTCTGGGATGGCTTAGCAGGCCTGTTGTTCAGAGAGCTGATCCACACGACAAGAGCCCAGATGACGTTCCCAGACCTACTCAAGCCTTCCAAAGTCAGCAGACACCCCTGCCCCCTGCTGCCTTTCACCCAGCCTGGTGTCCCTCCTTTCCTCCTGTCTAGTGCTAGAAAATCCCCCAGCCCTGTGTGACTCTCGGCAGGGAGAAGGGCACACTGCACACGTTTCTCTTCCCTACTGCAGAGGACAAGTAGCCCCTTTGCGGCCCCACTGGCGTTTTTTCCTTCCCATTTAGCACTGCCTCTTCCAGAACAGGCACACAGAGCTCCGTGTCGGCTGGGCTTCTAAGAGCTCAGGAAAGGGTGCTGTGCAGCCAATCCACGGATGAAGCAGCAGTTTGCTGATGCATAATGTATCATTCAGCAGTGGGCCATGTTTCGCTTCGAATGGAGTGCCAGAGAATCAAAGGGGAGCTTTCTTTTCTCTTTTCCCCTCCCTTGAATGTAAAAGCATAAAACATCACGGGCATGGCACCGAGTGCCGTGTGCTAGCACAGACTTCCCCACTAGCAATCACTCATAGGATAATGAAACTCTGCAATAATATTAGGGGTGTGAGGGGAAGTCTATGGCCAATTTAATCACTCAAGCAGTGCTCAGAATCTCTGAATTAAGGCTGCAATGGGAGATAACTTGCCATAAGATGAGCTTCCTGTAATGCTGCAGAATGCATGCTTCAGTGCTTTCTGGAACCATCCAGGGCTGTGCAGACACTCCTGGGAGGAGGAAATAGGGGGTACAGATGCCAGGAACCACAGATTTTTGGTTTGCTGCACAATGACAGATTTGATGGCTGTTTTCCTTATTTTTCAAAGGTAATTTGGATCTTGTGCATGTAAAAAGTCACTGTCAAATACCCCTTTCATATGGTGGAGAGCCACTCTTGGCTCAATTGTGTAGAAGAATGCTTCTCCATTTTTTCATTAGAGAACTCAAAATGTAGAATGCTTCATAGTACTTTAAGTTTCTAAATATTAGGAGTTCAAGTCTTTAGTAGGCACAAGGCGTGGACAATAGAACTCTGTTTCTCCAAATTCCTGTGGGATTGCAGAAGTGAAGCTGCCAGGTGATCAGTATTTTCTGCCCTCTTGTTTGTATTCAATAGCATACAGGGTTGGTGTAAATGCATCTGTGTTGCTTGGCCAGGATGGAAAACGTTCATCCAATAATCAAGTCAAATTGATTCACATAGCCAGTAACAAAAGGCATAGTTCTCATTGATTCCATTTTCAGATCTTTTAGATGAGAACCAAACATTATTTTTTTAAAAATCTATGTCCTTTGGGCCGGGAGTTTGGCCTAATTGTAGAGTGCTTGCCTAGCATGCACAAAGACCTGGGTTCAATTCCTCGGTACCACATACATAGAAAAAAGCCAGAAGTGGTGCTGGGACTCAAGTGGTAGAGCTCTAGCCTTGAGAAAATCCAAGGACAGTGCTCAGGCCCTGAGCTCAAGCCCAGGATTGGCAAAAAATAAAAAAAGAATCTATATCCTTGACTTTATGCTGATATAAACGTGAATTGCATAGGACCTCTGACTATTTTACCAATACTCCTGTTTCTGAACCCAGTAGAGTTCATTGTCATGTCTAGACTTCATGCCACACTTGTAATTAAGAGCATGCATGCCAATGCTGTGTCCACCTGCAGGAGTGAGGCCAGCCCAGTGTCCTCGCAGGAATGATCTGTG
Organism: Megascapheus bottae; assembly: GCF_031878675.1. Taxonomy (NCBI): domain Eukaryota; kingdom Metazoa; phylum Chordata; class Mammalia; order Rodentia; family Geomyidae; genus Megascapheus; species Megascapheus bottae. The sequence continues at coordinate 80,114,293 of NC_143515.1, forward strand.
ACAGGTGTCATCAGGGAGATGTTTGAGCAAATGAAGGTGATCGCAGGTGTCAGGATGCCAGGTTGCTGATTTCCCTTGATTTTTGTGGACCATCTTCTAGTACCTCCAATGGGTGCCTGAAACCTGAAAAACACTAAATCCTATGGGGACTCCATTTTTCCTTTGCATACCTACCTGTGTTAAGGCTTAACTTACAAGTTATAGGTTTGGCAAGTGATAAACTACCATAACACTTAAGTAAATAGAACTGCAACCAGACACTGTGAATGATTTGCTTGTAGAATTTTATATGTTCGAATTTATGGTGTGGTTAGTCACAAAGAAGTGAAACAGCTAAAAGAAAAAACATAGCAAAGGAAGTGACCATGGAGGCTTTCGCCCATGGTCCAGGGATCAGACTGAGACTGAGACATGGACAGACTCAGGTGAGAAGCAGGTTTTGCAAAGGTGAGCCGAAAGAAGGTTCTTTTTTTCTTTTCTTGGGTAGAGGTGACTGTGGGATACGATTAGAAGATATTGACGTCTCTCAGGATTCCCTTCCTTGTTCTTTTTTCCTTTCTTTTTCTTTTTTCTTTTTAGTCGGTTATGGGGCTTGAACTCTGGACCAGGGTACTGTCCCTAAGCCCTTTAGATCAAGGCTAGTGCTCTCCCACCTTGAGCCACAGCACTGCCGGGGCCAGCCGGCAGCAAACCAGGGTTCGCAGATTGGGGTTCCTGAAATAGGGGGCAAGGACTAGGAAAAATAGAAGAGAGACAGACACACCGGGTCCAGGATGTCTGCAGTCCAGGTAAAGACTGCTGCGTTTATTTTCCACTCCAGCTTCTTCCCTTCTTGAGACCCAGGGAAGTTCCAGGTGTTACATTCATATGGTAAATCTCAGGTCATTTAAACAGAATAAGGCCAGAAAACAATAAGACAATAAAGCCATTGTCTGATGCAAATCAAGGTACAGTTTGATTCCACTCTGGGTCCCAACACAGCACCACTTCTAGTTTTCTGGGGGATAATTGGAGATAAGAGTCTCATGGACTTTCCTGCCCAGATTGTCTTTGAACTGTGATCCTCAGATCTCAGCCTCCTGAGTAGCTAGAATTACAGGTGTGAGCCACCAGTACCGGCTTTTTTTTCCCCCTTTCTTCATCCTTCCTCTACAACTAGAGGATAAAGGCAAGACAAAGAGGGTAAGACGCGGTCATGGCACTGAGTTGGAGCACTTCTGAGTGGCCCTGGACTCACTCCCAACAGCAAAAGCCAGAAATAGTCTCTATAAATAAACGTGCTCCATGCTCCAGCCTGGGGTGTCAGCCTCCACTGCCCACCCTCCTTCAACAGCAATTCCTCTCATCTATTTGGTTGTACACCATGCCAACCAAGAACAAACAAGACAGAAGTCCTGCCTAGTGGTTGGCCCCTCTGTCCATGTAGAGGTCAGAGAGGCTTTCTGCCAGGGAGGACAATCAACCCACGTCCATTGAAAGGACATGGGATTTTTTTTAAATTTTATTTTATTGTGAGGGTGATTTATAGAGGGGTTACAGTTACATTTGGAAGGTAGTGAGTATATCACTTTTTGAACTATGTGAGCCCTTCCCATGTTTTTATGCCCCTTTCTCTCCCCCCACCCCTCCCAAGTTGTAGAGTACATTTCCAACATGTTGTTTTCTGAATATCGCTGGTACACTGGTTCATCCTTTGTCCTTTGTCTCATCATGATTTCTAGGAGATGAAGTTTCCTTTCAAGGAAAATGTTCACGTTTAGTTTAGTAACCAGCATGGAGTGAATCAATACCAGGTGAATTTATTCTGATTAGGCATTTCTAACAATCCTAGAACACGCCGTCTCATTCAGAATCCTATAAGTATAAACAAGATGGCCTTAGCATTACTGGACAGAAGAGACGCCCTCTTTATTACAGGTGGTCTATTGGAGTTGAGACAAGACCCGAGCCATGAAGAAGCAAGCCCCGTAAAGATGGTTATCCCTCCCTCCTGCCTTCAGACGCACAAAGCTTCAAAGCAACTTGTGAGCTCCTTCAAAAAGAAATCTTGTTTGTCATAGCTGCCTCTAACTACAAAAAAAAAGAGAAAGGTCTAGGGTGCAGGGGCCTGGACGGGGGCAGGGCAGGAACCCGCACAGGAGAGGTGGGTTGCTTATTATGAAAACCAGAGAGGGTAATTATTATACTTCATGAGAGGATACACCGATTAAATCTATTCTTGAAGGAGAGTCATGCTTGTTTGGTAGTCATGGAATTGTGGAGAGGTGTTGGCGTTTCCATTTTGAGAGGACAAACGGACAGTCTTGCCCAAGTCCTCTGAGCTAGGGAGAAACAGATGTAGGAGCAAATCAGACGCTGTCTCCTAGAGGACCAGAGTGCATCAGGCATGCCTCTGCAGGATGTGTAGTATTGTCCTGCTATAATTGATGTGGACAGTTCGCTTAAAGGAAAATAGCCTCTCACATTACAGTCCTATGACAAGTCATTGGTCAAGACTAAGGTGACAGTGGGCTGAATGTCCATCCTTGCAGAAAGGATGAGTGAAGGCTCCACCATGAAGCTTAGACTTGCCATTGTCTGTTAATTTAGGAGAAAACCACTTATCAATCTTTTTTTTCTACATAGATTAGGTAAACTTTTTTTTCTATGTAAGTGGTACTGAGGAATTGAACCTGGGTCTTCGTGCATGCTAGGCATGCACTCTACCACTAGGCCAGACTCCCAGCCCCAGATTAGGTAAACTTTTAAAGTTTCTTTTTGATGGTACCAGAGTTTGAACTCAGGGCATTCTATCTGCTACACAGCTTTTCTACCACACAGCTTTGCTACACACACACCTCACCTCTACATGGGTAAGCTTTTTACTTTAAGATATGTATAATAATATTCTTGACCATGTATCTTTTTCTCTCCCTTGAAGTTTGATCATAAAATGTAAGTTATGGTGAAGAGTTAGTAAACAGTCTTTTTGGAATAACTCTTATTTTGTTGAGGAAAAACTCAGTTAAATTTAAAATTCTGTGGAGAAAATTCACTTAGTATGGAAAAGAGAAATCTGCTGAACCGCCCAAAAATAACTCAGGCAGCTACATTCCCCAGCTTGCTGCACTATTGGTACAGTTCGTTTACTACTTTCATTCCATCTGCCAGATATACCTGGTTTCAGATGGGGTGGTATTTGCTAACTGAATTAATCAAGAATATATGATGATTTTGAGAAGCAGAATACTCCATTTGATGCATTAGTTAACCTAACTTGTTAATCACGAAACATGGAATTAAGTCAAATAATACCAAATTCTTAGACAGGGTACAGCCAGCCCATATTGCCTCCTGTGATATTCTAAAGCAAAATACACATTTTTGAACATCTTTTTTTTTTGAGCTAAATAAGCATCTAAGGCAAAGTGCTTGGACTTGGTCAAAACAAAATGACTTGTTAGTAAATCCTCCAGGCTTACTGTGGATTCTTTCTCTACAACCTAAAAGAAAAAGCCTGTTGTTTTGTTTCTGGTGGTGCTAGGGCCTGGACTGAGGGCTTCACACTTGCTAGGCAGGTGCCTTACCACTGGAACCATGCCTCCAACCCTTGATTTGGGCTTTTTAAGAGCTTTCCCCATAAAAAACCCCTTCTAAGTCTTTGGCTTGTCTCACTCCTTGCAGAAGGAGAAACACCTCTAGCTGGGGTGGAGGGGTGTGGCTATCCCTGCCAGAAGGACCTGAGGATCTCCTGGAACCCACCTCCGACTCTGCAGCAGATTGAGGTGGGACTTGGGGAAGTTCAGGCCCTTAGACGTGAGCACTCATCTGCCAGCTGCCGATGGCAGCTCCGAGCTCACAGGACTGTTGCCAAGACCGGTTCTGTCCAATGAACACTGTGTTCTGACACACCTTCACAGCATTGAAGTAAAACCCTGAGCATTTAGAGGAGGCAATTAATGGGAATGGAGATTTATCTTATATCTGCGCAAATAAAAACACCTACTTATATGCAACTATGTGCATAGAGTTGGACAAGACGCAGAGGTTTGCTACATCTCTCCTTTGCCAACGCTGGCTGCTGGGTATTATCATAGCTCCCAGACACAGAGCGACAACACAATTTAAACTGAAATGTCTTTGTTGAAGTATCTCTAACAGGTTTCCATTGCAGGAAATATACCCTTTGTGGTCACCACTGGAATCTGATGGAGCAGAACACATCATTAGAAGCTGAGCAGTCTTGAGTCTTCAAGTTGACTTAGAACACAGGGGAAAGCAAGTGCTTTGATGGAAAGTGTCACACAGATTCAGAGCACAGTATGGGACCGTGATTGAGAAGCAGCTGTTA